>NC_056729.1:200507622-200555122 GCF_019279795.1 Protopterus annectens
ATTAAGGTCTTCACCTCCTATGCACAAAATATAAGGTTTGATGCTAAACTTCGGCCAATGCCTGAGTGGAGATTTCATGTTCTCCCTGTGTCTCAGTGGGGATCCTCCCATCTCCCACAAACATGGTGCATGTTTCCAACTCAAACCCACCAAAGAACAGAGTCATGAGAAGCAGCACAGAGTCTAAGCAGTGCCTATTTTGGGAGTTTTGCTTAGAGAATCAATTGTAGTGAACAGTATATTGGAAATATAAGAACATAGATCACAGACTGTGCATTGTGTCAGGGCTAGCCAATCAACAGTCTAAAAATTGTGTCTAGGTGATTTAAGTGCATTGACTAATGTTGACTAAAATGGACATGGATATTTGCAGGAGATAAATGGACTGAGGTGTCTTAAGTGTTGGCCAGTGTGTTCCATCTTGAAAGCCCAGCAGCCTGTGGGTCAATGAGCTCTCTGGCTGGTGTCCAGCTGGCCAACTTGAATTATGTAGCATAGCTCTGCTGAGTGAAAGCTGAGCAAAACCTGCTAAATATTAATACATTGCTGCAACATTTAGTATAAGTTCATTGACAGGAAGCAGCTTGGAAGTTGATGACATGATGGTAAGGAAGAGGCTGAACATCTGATGGGCAGTGCAGCAAAGCCACTTGGCGTGGGATCCAGAATCTACTACTCAGAGGGAGGACAGGCTAAAAATGATGTTGGCTTTCTGGTGATGGAGAAGCTTCAGAAGGTAGTGAGGAATGTCATCAGTATTAGATACAGACTCATGGCAATCTGACACCGGTGTAATGACAGGACATTATTCAAAACTTCAGCCCATGCTCCACAACAGGCATGTGATAGCAAACAAAAAAGGAATAGAGTGCATTCAGACAGAGCTGCAGGACTTAGTATATAAAGCAGGGCAACTTGAGTTTCTGCTGATAAAGGGGGACTTAAATGCTCATGTCAAGATAGACAGAAAAATTTGTCTGTATCCACATGGTTGGGGCAACAGAAACAGAGAAAGAGAGGTCATACTACAATTCAATCTGGCAAATAGATTGATGGTGGCCAAAACATGGTTCAATAAGAGAGACAGTCACAATTTAAGGTACAAGACTGGGCAGTAAATAACTCAGGTTTACCTCCTGCTTGTGAGGAAAGAGAATTGGGATAGAATCAACAATTGCAAAGTCATTTTCAGTGAAAGAGTTGTTCCACATCATAAACACTAGTGTCCACAATCAGCTGCAAGACGTAGTTAGTGAAGGTTTTAATGTAAACAGAGTATAGTCTGAAGACCTGGAAACTGATTGCATTGAAAGCACGAGTTCAAGGAAAGACTTTGATCTCTAGCAGCACAGGAAGAAGAGGAAATAGGTGGAGTTGAGGACTGGCAACATCTCACACCAGCATATGTGAGACTACAGAAAAAACATATGTGCCCAAGCCAGATGTGGAAATAAGGTACCTACAAAAAGCTAGTGGTGGAATGCAGAAGTCCAGAAACTTATCAAAAAAAAAGTAATGCAGGAAAATGTGGCAGATAGAAAAGATGGACCAGGTTTAGAAGGAATACTGGTTGGTTAACAAATAGGCTAAGAAAGCAGTTGCAGTAGCAAGACATGAGGCGTCAAAGTTGTTCTGCCTGCTTTTGCAAAGTTATTCTGCAGATGGCCAAAGAAGCCCTATTAGGTTGCAAAGCAAAGACAGAACAATAAAGAAGATAGTCATTAAACACAATTCATAAGGGATGCCAACAACAAACCACTCACCAGTCCACAGCACATCAAAAGCAGATGGAAGGAGTACTCCCAGCAGATTTAGAATGAAGAAAACCTTACAGAAGCTGTACTGCCCCAGGCACAGCCTATGATGAAGGAGGAGGTAGAGCCCACCCTCATACCCCTCAACCTCTTAGAGCAAGAAATCTGGACAAAGTCATAAATAAAAATGGGACAAAGACCCCAAAATAAGGCCATTTTTTAAAATATTGCTCTTACAAACTTAGAAAGTTGATAGAATAACATGTCTTGCATTAGCATGATTTTTCTGAAGGGAATGAAGTCTGACATGCAAATGTCTGTCATTATTTCCTAATTCTAACCTTTAATGATTTGCCATTCATTTGCCAGATAAACCACAATTTTATGAAAAATAGACCAAAAATCTGGACATTCTGTGAAAATCTGTACAGCTGAGAGGTACTAGAAGAAGAACAGCACTAAGGAAAGTGAAGTCAGGGAAAGCAGCAGGCTTAGATGAGGTCACAATAGATATGATCAAGATGTCAGGTGAATTTGGGGTGAAATGGTTGCAGAGAGTATACATAGCAGTATGGGGAGAAGGTGTATCCCAGATGACTGGAGAATAAGCATTCTTGTGCCAGTGTACAAGAGCAAATGGGATATTCACAACAGAAGGCATTATAGAGATATCAGGCATCTGTCAACACTGCATGAAAGCATTACTGACCCAATATTTGCAGAACAGATAGTTAAGAAAGATGAGGAAGAAGTCCAACTAATCATTCATAGACTTAGAGAAGGCATATGACAAGGTGCTAAGAAAGTTGATTTGGACAATCCTGCAATGTTTAGAAGTGCCAGAAACATTGCTGGAATTAGTGCAGGCTATGTAAAAGTACCCAGTAACACAAGGATGAGCAGTACTAAGAGTCACAGAAGGCTTTCTTTTGGGAGTGAGTAAGCAACAGGGTTCAGCTGTAAGCTCCCTACAGTTCATACTGGCGATGGACTACCTTAGCAAACAGGCTGAATGGTACAGATCAACAAACCCGGTATATGAATGTATGAGGCTTCGTAAGCAGCTTTTGAATAGGAACTTCATCAAATAAAAGAGGAATGGAATGAAATGCAAACTGAAGACACACATGATGAAACTGAGGGCAAATAATATCATTGTCATGGCAGCAAATGGGGGAAATCAGACGAAGCTGAAAACTTACAAGGGAAATAGTGGAACAGATTGATAGCTTCTAGTATCTGGGAGGAGCAGTTGGAGAGAAAGGATGTCTGAAATAGAAGGTCAACGCTAGACTCAGAGGGGCTACAACCAACAGCACAAAATATCAGGGGCAGAGTGTAACAGAGGAATGGAAAATATGCTGAAATTTAAGGAGCACAAAACAGTGGTGTGACCAGTACTACTGTATGGTACAGATACCTGGGCAGTGAAGGCAGAGCAGTTGAGGAAGCTAGAGATGATGGAGATGAGTGTGATAGGATGCACATGAGACAATCAATGAAATGAGGATATCAGAGCTGAAGTGAAAGTAGCACCAATTGCAGTGAAGGCCAGAGAGAACAGATTACAGTGGTTTGGGCACATGTACAGGAAAGCAGAAGGCAACTGGGACAGACAACTATATATATGCATCTAATATATATATATATATATATATATATATATATATATATATATATATATCTATAGATAGATATATATATATATATATATATATATATATATATATATATATATATATATATATATATATGTATATATATATATATATATATATATATATATATATATATATATATATATATATATATATACACACACATGCATACGCACACACACACACACACACACACACACACACACACACACACACACACACACACACACATACACGCACACACACGTCGCGCAGGCCCACACAAGCACTTTCAAAGTCACATATATTACAAAAGATGGTCAAACACACTCTGACAAGTACATTAGGTACTGGAAACCAAGATCAAAATGTAGAGTAAGGGAACTAATAAAGACAATGCCAAAGGAACAGAAAACATTTCTAACTGCTATTTATTACAGGAAGATAAAAAAATAACAGGTAGTACACCACTTATATTACTTATGATCTTGAAGTAGGATTTACAAAGCAACAGAATGGCAAGTTTTAAAATCTTATTTCCAGATGTTCCTTATGAGCTGTACTATAGCAAAAAACTTAGATTGATAGATAAAAGAGTGTTAAGCAGTTCTACTGAGCACGTTAGGAATGCAAAGCCATTAAACAGCAAATCAGCACATTAAAAAAGCTAATCCTGCAAGCAACATTCAAGTCATAATAGCAGTCCAAGGATAAGTTACCATAAACAGGTTGGTCTAACAGGTCTCAAAGTATGCAGAAACATCTTCACCCACAAGCCTTATTTTTAATAATATGTTAGTAGTTAGGTAGGTCCACATTGATGCATTCCTCCCTGTGTTTATAAAATAAGTGCCCTGAAACTTCACACAAAGAAAGTAAACGAAAGTGACACATCTAATGCTAATAGCAGTATATCTGTGATGAAGAAGTGAACTTAAGTTTATATCTTTTCATAAGTGTGGAACCCAGAATTTCACTGAAAAATTACATGTTCACAATATTTTAATACTTGTGATTATTTATAAGGTATAACAAAGGTTTAGACATAGTCAAGATGTGTTTTCCTGGTCTTTACAGACTTAATTGATGGACCTGGTGTACCATGATTTACAATATGCATCTGCAGTACTGTGAAGAATAAGTATTTATGATTACTAAGCAGTATATCAACATGCATTGTTTATTTAGAAAAATGCAATGAAAATTATATTTTTGTGCATTTATAAGACCCAGATGTTTACAAAATGAACATTATTGTTAAATGTATTTGTTGCATGTTCAAGAAGGCAGCCCTGGGAGTATTCAGATTTTTTTGTAAAGGTGTGATCCTTATATAATGCTAACTCAAGAAAGGAAATTATTATTTTGGCTACTTATCTATACACTGATATTTTGTAAGACATTCTTACTGGGACATACACAGTAAACTTAACATTCCATTGTAGTTATTTTATGTCCAATAGACATTAATATTAAGTATGAATACATGCATTCCGGGTAACATAGTCACAAACTCAATTTTAAAACAATAATTTCACATGGGTTAAGGGAAGTATACAAGCATAAATCCCCAAGTTTAAAATGTTTCTTTTTCACAAAAGCTATTTTGATTACATCCACAGTTTTTATATTATCACAAAACTCTATATCATGGGTGAATTGGGACAGCAGTAGATTAGAAAAAATCAGAATATTAGTAACATAAGACTGCTTATACCTATATGCTAATAGGTCATCGATTTTTTCATTATGATTTCATTATGTGAAAAGGTAAAAAGAATAAAAGACATACAAACCTCTAGAACCATGTAAAAAGTAGCCACATAAAGAGCTCAAGAAAAGCTTTAGTGAAGGTTAGTCAGATACATAATGTGGCACAGAAGGCCAGGAAATCGCCACCTTTCCAGATTTCATCTAAGGATGAGTTTCATATTGAGCAGATGAACAGCATATCGGATATGCAAGATTCCTGTCTAACTATCAGGTAGTAATCTGATGCATAAAGATTTGAATATTTTGTAATATTCAGTGAATGTCAAAAAGAGACATCTTATTTCAAACCTGATGTGTCAGCAGAATGCAGATAGAAGTGCAATATGCTTATTCAGCAGTTCATAGGAAAGAGTTAGGGATGGATTCAATAAAGCCTGCATGGTGGGCTAAAACCATGTGCATGTTGTGGCATAACTTGCACATGATAGTGCACTCTTTTGTATACAGAAAGCAGCTGTACATGCCATGTAGAGCCACGCAAAGATGGTAAACATTGCGACATGCTAATTACAGCATAAGCAGCTGAATAGCATGCTAATCAACCAATCCAAGATGGTGGCTCTATTCAACAAGCTATAAAGCAACCATAGAGCTTTTGTGAAAGTTTTGCTTGTGATTTCCAAAACCTATTGGAATACAGCCATGGAAACTAATGTACCCAGAAACATTGTTAGGGGCTGCTGTTGTTCTTATTTATGTGTATGTGTAACATGCCCAAGTCTATGCTGCTGTTGCTGTTAATAGACTTCAGCCAAGGAGAAGGATGTTTAGACTGAATTTAGCATTTCATGGTCTGCATAAGGTGGAAATGGTAGAACGCTACAGGGTGGATAGAGACACACTACAGGAACTCTGCAACCTCTGCTGTCCTCAAGTGAGAACAAGGGTAAACCAAGGGAACCAATACCAGTTCAGACTAAGGTATGTGTAGCACTTAGAATACTAGCTACAGGAAACTTCCAAAGACCAACAGGGGACATGCTGGGGGAGCCACTGGCATCAGCATCCAGGATCATACATCAATTCTTAAATGCTATGTTACAACATGCCAATGACTACATATATTTTCCCCATACTCCTGAGGACAGAGCCACAACTATGCAGGAGTTCTGCACTGTAGCACACTATCATGAAGTACTGGGTGCCATAGAATGCACCCACTTGAAAATCAAAGCACCACCCAGGGAACAGGAATGGTGTACATAATGGAATGGAAGCCCTTTCTGTTTAACTGTCAGGTCCTGTGTAACACTAAGGGAATCATCCTGAATGTGTGTGCTGGCAGCCCAGGTAGTTAACATGGCTCACATATCTGGCACAACTCTCACCTCCCTCAGATATTTTCTAGGGTGGATATCCCACACAGTCATTTACTGAGTGATGCAGGTTATGCACCTGATTGTGGCTGATGAAATCCATCAAAAATGCACACCCACCAGCTGAAGAATGCTATAATGAGGCACACGCTCAAATAAGAAATATCATAGAGCATGTTTTTGGGCTGCTGAAGTCACATTTCTGGTGCCTAGATACCTTGCAGTACAAACCCCATACTTGTGCTGAAATTTTCACCATCTGTGCCATCCTTCACAGTATTATTCTAAGTAAACAGCTTTGACAGGAACACCAAGTGGAGTGGAAAACAAATTCCACCACCACTAACAAGGTCACCGCAGTCAGAGGAGGAGCCACTAGCCACTGTGGGTGTAGGCCACCGTAGACATGCATAATATTCCCTCACATTGGACAAGAAGCAATAGACAGCACACATGCTCACCACCTAAGGGGCAAAAGCCTTCATCTTATGCACATCGAGTACATACAGTAAAATTGATGCCAGATGACACACATAACCTTTACTTACCCATGTAACAGCTGTGTACTGCTAGCATCACATAAAGTCAGCCCCAAATTAAAACTGTCACAACTGCTGCACTTCTAAAGTAAATGTTGAACCCGGAATATAGAAAATAAATGGCTAAGAACACAAATGAATTGCATATCCTTGCATACTGTTATCACTAACTTATGTCTATACATGTGTTCTTTATCAACTAATAGGCCTCATGCATCAAAGATTCACATACTCATACCTCTAAAATGTACAGAGTTTTATGGAATGTCCAGTCTTTGGCCTCATATTTTGGTCCTTTTTTCATTGTGTTATTCTAGGAAAATATTGACAATTCATTAAAGACTGAAGTTAAAAAAATAATGACTGAAATATCCGTTTTAGACCTAATATCCTTCTGAAAATTCATAGTAATGCAAAATCTGTTACACTGCCTACTTTCTAAGTTTATAAGAGTAAAATATTTAAAAATTGTCCCTGTTTTTGGTCTTTTGTTCCACTTTTATTCATGGCTTTGTCTAGCTTTATTGGTGTAAGAGGTTTAGAGGTATGCACAAAATACAAAAACCTGTAAGAAAGCAGTACAGTTTTGAAAAGAGCATCATAAACACATATACTGTATACTAAGCATTCAGTCAGTTATGCAACCTGGACATCAGACAAAAAACTTATGTATCCCCAAATCCAAAAGACAGAAAATCAAGCATATGGTGCAGTTATCAGCATCTGCACATGGTATTGTTTGGGGGAGGAGGAGGTCAAGGCTGACACAAAAGGCAGTGGGTGCGTGTGAGTAAGAAAGATAGACATGCAGAAATCTGGACAAAGTATCAAGTGGCCACTGAGACAGAATGAAAACCTCACGACTGACCTATGTAACTGTTGTGTGTGTGTGTGTGTGTGTGTGTGTGTGTGTGTGTGTGTGTGTGTGTGTGTGTGTGTGTGTGTGTGTCTATGTGTGTGTCTGTATAGGAACTCAAAGTGATATATATGTGCATGAGTGTCTGCAAGATCATAGTCAAGCTCTGTGCTAGCTGTACATCCTGTTATGTCGGACAGGTATGAGGCATGTATGGTAGAGGTAACAGTTCATCGTCATCATCCCCAACTGAAAGAGTTGGCTCTGCCAGAAGTTGCACTGGCACAACCATGCCCATGGTCAGATGCACTGCTAATACCTGAAGGTGACTGATGCCTGCTGGACCAGCTCTGCTCACAAATACAGCCAGGACCACAACCCCATTACTTACCATATCTGGGAGTGGACACCTCAATCACTGACAGAGCAGTGGACGTAGTGTCACTGTGGGAATGTGATCAGGTATGTCCATATTGGCTAACATCAGAGGATGATGATGATCTACGTGTATGTGGATCCCATCCTTCTCCCAGCAGATGGTCCATCACAGACACTGCCTGTTCCATAATGTCATTTATCTGATCCATTGAATCGGCCACACAGTGGAGGCAGTCACATGTCAGCCTGTGTCACGTCTACAACCTTAAGCATGTCCTCAGAGGCCCTATTGGACCATGTTTGTGCCTCCGTCATGGCCCTAAACATGCGTTGAGTGGCACATAAAGACACCCCAGGATCATGTAGAGGGTGGATCGCAGGCCACCTCCAAGCACCCCTAACAACTCTTCTGTGTGGCACCTCACCCACACTTTGGCTATGGCCATAGTCAACTGGCACTGAAGCTGCAGTAACCACACTACCATGAGAAAATGTGTCACCTTCCACTTGTTCAGTATCTGAGGGCTCACTGCAATAGGTATGCAGTAGGCCTACTAACTTTGTCTGATGGAAATAAATGGTATGGCCAAACTTTAACCTCAGTATCATATTCAACCTATGCACCCCCCAACTGTGTCTCTGTCTGGCCACAGTCGTCATTAGAGTCTGCCGATAATCTGAGATAAGGTGGTAAGTGTCCAGTCATGATCACCAGTGTCACAGGAAAGAAATGAATGCCCAGCTAAAGTTTAATACATGATAACAAACTAACACTGGTGCCACTATCACAGGTGGTACAGAAATACACAAAGACTCATGACACCCACCTCACAGATACAGAGAAATGCATATTTCTGACAAATGGTCATCAATAATCAAATAAAAATGCTTGGCTTACCATGTGCAGATGGCTTTACATCTGCTAGGAAGAATGGTCCTGGAAGAAGTTAAGCAAAAGGAAAGGAGATAATCATCACAATTTCAATTACATAGGGGGGCAGACCTTTTCCTTTATATGTACATTACCAATACTTTCAACTGAAACGTGGCGGACACATCCACCCAAAGCCTGTGTCTAATGAACAAAAATGTGTTGATAACTGTTATCAATTTATCAATATGTTCAATCAAAAAAGTGACAAATTAAAACAACACTAAACTATCATTTACAGTATTTTACTATACAATAAAATGTTACAAATTGACATATGTAAGTTTACCTGGAAGCTCATCCTGGGAGATACTTGTCCTCCCAGAAACATCAGCATAAACATCTATCACATTTTGTTGTGCCCTATCCACTGAGCCCTCTGGATCTTTGACAGTGGACAGGAACTCTTCATTTGGTGACAGAACTGGCTCTATAGCAGTCCCTGCCCACATAAAAAACTGTTCAGGGGCAACTGCAGATGCTCTCCTTTGGGCTGATGAAATCCTATCAGTGGCCGTATGACTCACATTATGTCCTGATACGCCTGCCTACAGCATTGATGTCATTCACTATCTGGTTCCAAATCTGTATTCTGTCAGACATATCCCCACTTCCTCTCTCAACAAGAAAGGCACTGTGGCACCTAAAGACTTGGACAATTACATAATTTCCAAGTCACTGAAAGGGGGGTTACAGGAATTGGTACAGCTGGGTGCCATAATTCTAGGTGACATAAAACAAAAAAAGGATACAACACATAAATATTGCATAATTAAATTCCTGCTCATATATACATGTATTATATTTTCAATATTACCCAATGCCAAAACATGATTCAGGTATTAAAATATAAGATTATGTGGTCATATAACTTATCACAATCACACAGAAACCAAGGTTTGATCCAAAATAAAGGAATAATAGGATCAACCTCTTTAAAATCTTTTTGTGGCAACACACAAATGGTACTTGGCTACCCCACCCCAAAACAACAAGCAGATAACAATTGTACCAACAAAGGAATAGCACATTAGTCAATTGCTGTGCTTTCAAAAAAAAAAATCTCACAAAATGTGTACATATTTACAACAGAAGAGTCATTTTTATATGATTGACAGTCACTCTCCCTGTGCCCAGCATTCCCCTAGAGGTATCTATGGGCCATCTTAGAAGCCTAACACCCCTATATCATAGACAATATAGGATGCTACATTCCACTGAAATAACATAGAAGAGTGTAAGATAATCAGTTGTAACAATAACACTTGTGATGAAAGTTAATAAAGCTGTATATCTGAGAAAGTAAAATACCTTGACAAAAATGCTTATACCAAAAGTAAACTTAGAAGTGCATACAGGTACAAGTTCCATTTTGTAATGCATATATATAATATATTTAGCCTTGTAACATGTGAACAAATCTAGCATCTAATTGAAAAATTCAATCATATCTTAGCAAGATTATAAGTCTTATGTGCAGATAAATCAAATTAATAGCAATCTTCTTCTTTTTTATCCACATAACACAACTCTCCGCACTTTCAAGTTCCTTAGCTACTCACTTATCGTTTTACTTTGTAGTCTCAGGCCTCTGAGCATGGTTAAGATGCAAATTGGGTGTGAACTCATTAGAATTGCTGAATCCCAAAGTTTTGACTTCATGTGACAGGTATAAACATAGTGTAAGGAGTGTTAGTTGCTATTGGATTGCAACTGTGAATGATTACTGGTAGGGAGAAGAAAAACACAACAGCAAATTCAGACCCTCTTACCTGCAGTGGGTGTGTCACCCAGGTTACACTTACAAAGTGTATACGTAACTGTACCAAGCTTTTAAATGGAAGTGAGCAGCATACATTTCTCATTTTCTATTCACTAATATCCAAACTCACCTGCCTTTATTGAAAACTGTATATTACTGTTGTGTAGTATTCTCATACATTTTAAGGACAATCATGGGGATTCAGTAAACTTGTGAAGCCTACACAGAGTTTATGTGTTTACAAGGTGAGATGCAGCAGTAATTACTTATGCATGCCAGACATGACATTTAATCATCACCAAGAGTGGCTTTGTGGCATCCAACAGTGTTGCTGGCCATGAAACCATGTAAAGCAAAATGAACACTTGCAGACCTGCACTTGTTTACCTATGGGCAAACTAGTTTATAGGATTGTGCAGAAAGCCAGAATGACTACCAGGTTTATTAGTAAAGCAATGTATATAGTTCCAACACATCGCATGAAAGCATATACAGTGTAGAGTATTGTGGAAACCTGTTTCAGGCATACTGAATAAAAGTATTGCAAATGATCAGTAAGGGTACATAGACAACTTCATAAATAAACAGTCAGGAGAAGTGTGTGTATTGAAAAGAGACATGAACATGAATTGTAGGAATGAACACGATGAAGAGGACAGGTAAAATATGGTAATGTACAGCAGATGAGGCCATGTCAATGAAGACAGCTGTAACATGATCACTGATCACATATTGCCATGATACAGTATGGACTGCACAGTTATTGTATATTATGTAACTGTCACACAAGGTGACATATCAGTGGAGAAGATCCTTTGTGATATAAGCATCCTACCATGAACAATGGAGATGACATATATTAAGGATGGTATATACAACAGGGGCTAGGCTAATCTTGTGAAGCTTTACAAAATGCATTGACTGAATAGGAATGTAGTGTCAGCATAGGTCTCAACCAAGTGGGACGCATAGTAAAAGCTCATGGCAAACAGTAGATAAAAGCACACACAATCATGGACAATATCAGAGTAATACCAACAGAAATCCTATGTTCTTGTCATAACATATGTGACTGTGAGTGATCATAGATGGTTTTGCAAGAACACACTTGAACAACTGTTATGATTCACCAGCAATCTCTCAGGGGAATCAAACACACCTTCTTCAAAATTTAACATCTGCTTGAGGTGTTAAGATTGACACTGTTATACCTGTATTTGAAATTACAAACAATCCTGGCTATTTGGCAGGTGTGCATGCCATATATATGCCACAATTTACAATTTCTCATAACCCATGTCGTCAATGTTGCCTCATCTATGTATTTACTGTGTGCATCACAGGAAAATGTAGCATACATACATCTTGAAGAGATTTCTGCACCATCATACCCTAATTTTTATGCACCAAAAAGAATATTTAGGTATGGCTGATATGATGTCTGGGAACTCAGTGTGGCAAAAGTGGTACACTTGACTAACATATCCCAGGAAGATGTGTTGGGAGGTGCATGCAAAAGGGTGTATTGTACTCGATTATTTATGTAATGACAGCTGAGAGGAATCGAACTATAATGCCCTTTGATGTGAGTTTCCTGCACATACTCAGGAGTTGTGCTACATACAAGGGAGTAGTCACCACTGTGGACACATGCTGGTAGAAATCCTGCATACCATCTATCTGAGTTCACAGGTTCACATACCCCTTGGACTGCTCATAGGGGTGTGCTGACTATATCTTGTGTATTTGCTTTCATAATGGAACTAATGCCCCCATGATTTTTCTTCACCAACAATTTTCCCATAGCAGTGGCATCAATCCTTTGCATGTGTTGATACTGTATACGTTATACCAATGCCACACTTGGAGTCAGTGATTGTCCAGAATTTGCAGTCTTCAACAAAGCTGATTGTAGAAATAATGTAAGTCAGTTTGGATGTCTGAGACTTCAATAATGGACAGGAAAGGTGCCTAGCACAAAGCCTTGAATTACAGACCTGGTCATTGGACTCTAGACAGAGGTTACTTCATACAGTGAAACATATTTATCTGTCACGTATGTAATCCATTTGTCTACCGGACTGGTGACATAAGTGTTTATGGCCACATGAGAAAGTTTCTCTGTAATACCTGACAGTGGATCTGTGCCAAATGCCTTGGCCAGGTCAAGTTAAACAGAATAATAGCATTCTCACCATGTTTGCCATTGGTAACCTACTTGAAGACAGCAAACAGATGTAACAGACATGGTGTAGCCTTAAAAAATCAAATGTAGGTTTGGAACACAGTCAGGATATTACCTGTGTCCTTTTAGAGAAGGTACATGATGACTCCTTGGCCTATCTCACAGATGAGGAGAGACAGGATGAGTCTATATCTCCATGCATCAGGTGATGGTGCCCATCAGTCAGAAGGATGCATGCTACTGTACACCTTTCTATGGGAACATAGGCTGTCTGGAGATTCTGGTGAAGTACAGGTCAAACTGTGTCTGGTAGATCAAGATTTAAGTCATGGTCTAGGCAACCATTGATGTTGTCAGGGCCCATTGATTCTACATTATTAGCTGTAGAGAGTGCACAGATTAGCTACCCTCCTGAGAATAAAACCTGAGAAATGTTTGCTTGTATACTTTGGCTGATGGCCAGTGGCGATGGGGGAGGGGGGTGACATGTGAGACAAACTTTCATCTAGTGGATTGCCTATTACCTCTGGCTGGATATGCCTGGTGACATATCCACACACAGATCTGTACTTAGTGGTGTATTTCACTTAAACTTTTATATGCATTGGAATAAATGATTTGTAAAAAGACCTCCAAATGCAGTCTTGGTGATTCATCACATTCCACACACTGTTGCTATGCTTGCAATTGTACAACTGTACCTATGTTAGGTACTTACATCACTTGTACAACATATGCCTATATGTGTTGCATGGGCAACATGGGTTTTAGTGGCTTTATGTCGTATCAGGATGCATTACAGATCAGTTGTTTGTGGCTGATGCAGAACATTTCCTGACAGAAATGCTAATAGTCACACAATGGTGCTGCTATCCCTTGGGTATAGCCACACAACTGTACATACAATGAATTTCACAAGGTTGCAATTACATCAAAACAGGTGACTTATTGGATGTGTATATCACAGCATAACAACATGTGTATGAGACAAGACTTATGTGCCCATATAATAAATATGGATTTATATCAGTCTGTCACAGAACATTTAATGATGGCATGTAGACAGATGCACACCTGTGCCATACTGCAAATGTCACTATGATGGTGGAATGTGAACTATGTAGAAGGTTGATCTGCTCCACTACAAAAACACATGTCCTAATATGCCACCAGCATGCATAGAAGTGTATCATACCATGTCAGCAGTTCTCAGGAGTCATATTACTACAGCTGGTATAGAAGGACCATATACTGCAATGGCAGCAATGACCATCAATACATTAGCTCACATCACAGATTGTAAGACCCTCTTGTAGCCATACTGCACATCCACACTTCAATAGAGCACATGTCACTGACAGCAACATTGACATGTAAGCTGTTCATAGGGTCTTAGGACATTATTAGGCTAATGGTTAACATCACATGAGATGCTAGCCATTATTATACCATGAAAAAAATCCCTATATTTATATGATGAAAGATAGTAAGACTATGTGCATGTGTGTAAATTTGTTGGCTTGCATTACATCCTGTCACTACCCATATGAGACATGTGCACCACACCATGACAGAATTAGCAATCACAGGTGCAGTTGTCTGGAAATGGCTTGCAGTGGCTCATGTAAGGACTCTGCTTCATGATGTGTGTATGCATATTTTGCATGAGGACATCCTCCACTCTTCTGCAGGAAGAATGTTGTGTGGCCAGAAGGAAAAGGAGAATGGTGGATGCATGGGGCTACGTGAAAGGTTCCCCAAGTGGCAGTGAAATGAGTGATTACAACAATCATACAATGACCATAGTGTATCACCAAACACACACATGTGTGCGCACACACACACACACACACACACACACACACACACACACACACACACACACACACACACACACACACACACACACACTCACACACACACACATACAAAAAACAGTAGACTGGGCCTGATTTGAACCTTACATGTGTGTATGTATAGAAGATGAATGGCATGTAATGTCACAGTAACAACATCACATATGTCTGTTGCACTTTATGGAGTATGATAGCGTCATTGCATGCTGAGGAGATCATGTTGGGAGGAGTGCAGAACACGGATGTGGAGTCACATCCATGTGTAAAATTGTCTCAAAAGTGATATGTGTATGAATAGATATGCACATTGCCTGCTGTCAGATGAGAACCCCAATAGGGTTAGGTAAAATAGCTTGTAAACAGAGTAGTTAATATTACTGCCCAGCATAAGTCTGTCTTGAATAGTGTCAGAGTGCATGTTATACAGGATGACTTCATCATTGTATGCTACAGTCAGATGTTCAGAGTAGGGTTTGACATAGCTTTTGACTCGCGTATTGTTCTAAAATTGTCACCACTGTGATTGTTGACTGCATTGAAAATAGAACTCCTACCTAAGTATTTACAAAGCACGGTACTTAATGGAAGCACCACAGCACATGTCTGGCTTTTACAGTATCAGACAACACTTTAAAAGTGATTACCTCAGCAGTGTCCCACATGCAGGTATAAAATGGCTTCTTGAATGTCAACTAACTTAACAAACACACAAACCAATTGACTGCAGTGAGAACAGAACCCCTACCTAAGTACACCAACTAGCAAACTCAGCATTTAATGTAAGAACTACAGCACAAGTTTAACTTTATAATGCTGCAGGACAATTTATAGTGGATGGCATCAATATTGGATGCTTGAGAGAAGATGTTGTGAGGCCTGAATTAAACAGACATGTAGACATTTACAACAGTCAATATATTAGCACTCTCTGGAATTGTTCTGATGACTGTAGAATACACAGATTCTTCTGACTAGATATATACACACAAGTGGACATCAATGTGATTAGAACCCCTCCCTACTAAGGTACACCAGTTACAGAACTCGGTACTTAATGCAAGTGCCACAGCACAAATCTGACTTTTACAATGCTGCTATAAAATTTATATTGGATGACATCATCACTGGATGTTTGAGAGAAGATGTTGGGAGGCCTGTATGAAATGGATTGCTATCTATGCATGACTGTCAAGATATTAAAGTTATGGATGTTACCAGATTAATGAGAGTGCAAAATGTAGTATTTGCTGGTGTGTTTCCAATGTGCAAGTATACTTTAAGAGACAACTTTACAAATTATATCCAAACTGCTGTCCACATAGTAACTGTGAAGGATTAATGGTAGGTAGAAGGAAAGCACAACAGCAATTCAGACTCCCTTACCTACAGTGGATGTGTCATCTAAATTACACTTACAAAGTGTATAAATAATTGTATTAACGTTTTACAATGTAAATAAGCAGTGCACATTTCTCAATTTCTGTTCACTAATGTCCAAACTCCAAAACTTCCCTGCCTTTTTTGACCGCTGTATATTATTGTCGTTTAATATTCCCATACATTTTAAAGGTAATGATACAAAATGGCTTACAGACTGTATGTTTCAGATTACAGGACACATAAGAAAAAAATGAATACAATATAAAGAGAAGATAGAGCTGCACTGGTGCAAAAATGGTTGTGTGATCAGTCATTGGACTAAATATATAATTAACACATGTACAAACAACTGAGAGTGTGCAAGTGTAATATGTTTTGTTAAT
This sequence comes from Protopterus annectens, assembly GCF_019279795.1. Lineage (NCBI taxonomy): Eukaryota > Metazoa > Chordata > Ceratodontiformes > Protopteridae > Protopterus > Protopterus annectens. The sequence goes on from NC_056729.1 coordinate 200,524,373, forward strand.
ACTGTGAGGGAATGTGACTTGCTTGTATGCACAATGATTGGCATTCCTGATGCAAAGCTGGTTCTGTGGTAAAGAAGTATAAGATACCCTTAATGTGTTTTGTAGGTTCATTAGTCTGACAGTTCAAATCCAGAGTTTTGTAAAAATGCATACTGTGTATGAAAATGTATTTTGTAGTGTTTGTTATTTTATTAAATATTAATATGTGTGTGTCACATGGCTTAGCACAAACATGGTGAAAATGCTAAATAAGTTACATTTCATGTAACTTACTTCTATGATAAAGACTGCATAAATTACAGCTGTGAATCAAGTGTGTGTGCAGCACATCTGTTAAACACCATGAAGCATAAATTATATAGTATATTTACATAATGGTTCAAGTCTCACATTTATCTTTTAATGATGAAATCTAATAAATACTAGTTACAAGAATAATGCAAGTGGAGCTTTGTCTTTCACATTTGTGTGTCACTTACCATCACGCAAGTGTCATCTAATGGTCTAGATAACAAGCAGACACTTGTCAATTTCAAACAGAATACATTGCTGCACTTGTCAATTTCAAAACAGATACCTTCTATCATATGTTATTTGCCATTAAGCAAACACACTTGGCAGCATTTCCCAGTGATCATCAAGCTCCCACAACACCTGCTGGTCCTGAATAGCTGAAGAAAATAGGCAGACATTTGTCAATTTCAATACAAAATACATTATTGCATCTTTGGTTTATCATTGTTCAAACCCGCTAAGTGACATTGCATGATGGTCAACAACACCTGCAGGTCCAAAATACCTGCAGACACGAAGGAGACACATGTCAGTTTCAAACTGGATACATTCTATCATGTGTGGTTTGACACTGCACAAACACACTAAGTGGCACAGCACAGTGTTCAACATACATACATAGTAATGAATGTCAAAATATTCAGCAGCTGCCTAGTAGTTCTTATGGCAAAAGTTGTCAGTTAAAGGTTACAGTACAGATGAGCCTAGGTTCTAATCCAACAAAGGCAAAACTTTTATTCCAGCTGTTTCACATTGCTTTCTGTAAAAATTGACAGTAGAAAAATACTTGCACATAGAAATAACTATCTATAGCAGGTGCATTGAGCATACGCAGGCTATATATTACACATGTAACTGGATATTTTTACAATTAAACATTTATTTTCTGAACTTTCATGTCACACACATACATAGTTAAATACTCAACTCTTTAATGTATATGTATAATTAATAAGCAGGTCTGACAATCAAGGGCTAAGTTGCAATGAGCACTCTGCATAGCAATAACTGGAAAATATACACTTGTAGCCCAAGCTACCCTGTGGAAATTGGTATAAGCTAGTGTTCCCGATACAGGTGAACCAGGGTTCTAATGTAGTACACTCCCAATTTTATTAATGATTGTCCAAAATAAAAAACAATGTAAATATAATTATAAACAACAGTAAGTGTGTATAGCACTGCAGCTTGTATAATTTAAATATCTGACTGAGGGTATAATGACAATTATGTTTCTGTAATTATAATTGTCTTTTCTGCCCTTGGATGGACTTCAGAGTTCAGTGATAGTCATGTACACATGAATGTATAAGCAAGGACTTTGTCAAGTCACGCACATACATGGTAAACCCTCACTCTGTCATGTATGTATGTATGTATGTATGTATATATGTATATATGTATGTACGTATATATATATATATATATATATATATATATATATATATATATATATATATATATATATATATATATATATAATTAATAAGTGCATCTGACAGTCACATCTTCTCTGGCAAGGATGAAAAAATATGTTTTGTCTTAGTTTACATATGTTTGAATTCCACATTGTACAAATTAATTGTATCAGTGTGTAAAGACACACAAAAAAATGTGTCACGTTGTAAAAGTTATACCCCCAATAAATGTCTGCAAAGCTAAATCAAGTAACAGTTACAGCACTAGCCAACCCATAAACTACTGCCAACTGTTAGTTTAACCTTCCTATTTCAAAACTGTCGTAATCACTGTTTGGCACTGTTGCTATCCACTTAACACCATGCAAACATAGCTGGCATTGTTGCTCAGGTTTCCGCACAAACATTAAACATGATACAAATTGGTGGGAAAACACTCTTAACTGTTGCTGTTTGATTTGATGGCAGGAGCTAGAAGGGAAGGTGCTCAATTTAATCCTCAAAGATGGGGTGTAGAGGAGTCCAGAATATTCACTGAACTCCTTGTAAAGAGCCACAGCTATATGCAGCTACAGGAGGACTATATCAGGTCTCAATACAAATCTCAGGCTTGAAATAGTTTGACTGAGGCTGTCACCAGTGTGACTGGCATTCCATGCACTGGGCAGCAATGCAGGCACCACTATAACAACCAGAAAAGGTGCAAGCAGGAATAACTCAACCAGTGGCTGGATAAGTTTAGGACTGCTGACATCCTGACAGTTGTGGACATATATAGATAATAATAATTAAATTAGATAGAAATCTGGATATAGCTAAGAAAGGTATGCATAATGCTCTTCTCTTTTTCTCCACTTTTTCTTTTACAGACACCCAGGAGATAGTAGTGAAAAGAAATGCCAATGCTGAGCATTAGGAAAGACTAAGAGAAGCAAGGGGTATGTATGCAGCACAAAAGAATGCAATTATTTCAGCAAAAGTATTGTTCTTGAATGCATGATTATCACATTAAGCATGTATATCTTAAATGTAAAATCAAGTATGCATGCTTCAGTCTGTTGCTCAAGCCAACTCTAGCAGTCAATTCTAATAGTGTATTCAGATGTTGTGGGTTCAAATCCCACCAGTAACAAATGTATACTACAATAATTTAAATGCATTGTATATTAATTTCAACAAAAGTGACATACATGTCATACTGTTAATTTGTATTATTTGATCAAGCATATATGCAATATATGCATATTGTAAGGATTACTTGGAGCAATCATCAGTCATAGTTTGTAGTTGTTAAAAAGTTTAGTTAATGTAAAAGTAAAATTATTTTATTTATAACATAGTAATGTACTGTATGTCACATTACCCTATACTAGATGGTATTCTAAGAGTCCTTAAATATACCACAATTTTCTTTCTGATTTGTATCTATGGTCTACTATGCTCATTGATAAAGAGCATTTACTTCTTGTCACCTTGGACATCAATTCTTTGTTTACAGTTATACCTAATGAATCAGGTATAAATAAAGTTAGAGCTTTTTTGACCACATGTACTGATTTCTCTAACAATAAGCTCACTTGTTCACTCCTTGAGCTCATTCTGGAAAATAGTATATTTATTTTGGATAATGTTTACTACCTCCAACTGATTGGTGTGGCTATGGGTACTGTTTGTGCGAACTTGTATGCCAACTTAGTTCTTACACAATTGAAATGGGAATCAGTGTATGCCAACAATCAATTCATTGCACACTACGCTGACCAGGACCAAATAGGAGCAGGTGGCCAATTGAAAGCAATCTCTCCTTAGCCTAAACAAGCAAATAAGATCGATTCAGTGCCAACTTCACCCCCCTCTCACCCCCTAAATGGCCCATCTCAATACCGGAAGATTGCCAAATTCCGGTAATAACGGCCACACAGGTAAAAAATGCACTCTCCAAAGCTAAGAATATAGCATCCATGGGACCAGATGACATCCCAGGCTGTGTACTACATGAACTACAATATGAACTGGCACCTCACCTAAGTGTCATGTTTAATCATAGCCTCACCTCAGGTTTCTTGCCCACTGAGTCACGCACAGCTACAGTTATCCCACTCCACAAAGGGGGATCCACCTTGGATCCCAGAAACTACCGTCCCATCAGTCTGACAAGCCTTATCTGCAAGGCCATGGAGCGTATTATCATGGAACTTATAAACAAAGACATTGGCAACCTTCAAACACTGGACCCCACCCAGTTTGGGTTCATGAAGGGCCGATCTTGTCTCCTGAACTTGACTGACTTCTTCGAAACAGTCTCCAGAGCCATGGACAAGGGTAAGGTGGTCCACACAGCCTATCTAGACCTTGCCAAGGCCTTTGACACCATCCCCCACTCTGGAATCATAGATAAACTTACTAAGCTGGGTATTAATCCCTATGTCACCCAATGGGTTGCTAACTGGCTTACTGATAGAACCCACACTGTAAAAGTAGCGGAATCCAAATCCAGCTCCAGACAAGTGACAAGTGGAGTACCTCAGGGATCAGTCCTGGGACCGCTCTTGTTTGGCATCTACTTCTCTGAAGTACAGGCCAACACTAAGGGACTCTGGATAACAAAGTTTGCAGATGACTGCAAACTGGGAGCCATTATTGAATCCCCAAATGATGTGGATACTCTACAAAAGGGCCTTACAGAAACAGATGCTTGGTGCCAGAGCCATGGGCTCAAGCTCAATGCCAAGAAATGTATAGTTATCCCTTTGGGAAAAACATGTATCCATGAATTACCATATAGGTGGCAGTACACTAAACACCGAAAGTTTGATAAGAGTCTTAGGGACACAGGTGGACAGTGGTCTCACCTTCGATAACCACATCGCCACAACAGTCAGGAAAACCTTCTATGTAGCACACCTCATCACTAAGGGCTTTTCATCCAGAAAAAAGGAGGTCATTGTCCCAATGTACTCATCCCTCATTAGACCCATTATAGAATACAATGCCCCATTTGGTATGTACCTCTCAAGACATCTGCAACAACTGGAAAGGCCACAGAAATACCTCACTAAAAGAATCACAGGCCTAAAGCAGATGCCCTACGCTGACCGCCTTAAAAAACTCCAGCTATACTCTGTTGCATATTGTCTACTCAGAGGCGATCTTTGCTTAACATACAAGGTCATGTCAAACCCAGAGCTGTTGGACATGCTACACTTAAAGAAATCCCAATCCCTCTGAGCCACATGCTCCAGGGATCTAAACCTTGTCAGCACAATAAACAAAACATGCTGGAGGGATAGGTTCCTGACCCAGAGACTCCCCAGACTCTGGAATAGATTGCCCATACATGTCAAGCAGAGTGCCTCTTTGGTCCTCTTCAAAAGGAACCTTGATGATTGGATGGGAGAAAGGAAATTCACCCCGGGGATCACGTCAGTCACCCTGCTAGACAGGGGTCCAGGGAAGTAAATAGTGTGGGAAGAAATAGCCAGGGAATTGTTATGGCTAGGCTTGTATAGGCCCTAGGGCTGATAGCCTAGTACCAACCTATGAACCTATGAACCTAAGAGCATAAGTGAAATCCTTCAAAGCAAACTTCAAGTCCAAATTGGCCATATCTACTAGTGATAATCATAATTCCTTCTTCACATATGTCCGTAATCTCAAAGGTATCACCCAGATCTGTTCAGAAGTGATGGTCAAGGACACCACATATACAAATGCCATAGATATAGAAAACTTGCTGGCTGGCAGATTCAGTGAAAATGTCACCCTTCTGTTGTCCCCATCAGTAAATCAGGACATTCCCAGTACCGCCCCCCCCTTCCCCTTATATCTAGGGACCCGGTCATCGCTGCTCTCTCATAGGCAAAAAATACAGCCTCCATGGGACCTGATAACATCTCTGGCTGCATCCTATATGAACTCAGGCAGGAACATGCAGCACCATTATACACCCTATTTAACCAAAGCCTGAGTAATGGTTTTGTCCCAGCAGAGTGGAGGACAGCCACTGTCATCCCTTTACACAATGGTGGAGTGTCCACTGATCTGGGAAATTATAGACCCATCAGCATAACTAGCCTGATCTGCAAGGCCATGGAACGGATTATCATGGACCTCATTAACAAGGATTTTGGCAACCTCCAAACACTCGATCCCACACAGTTTGACTTTGTCAAGGGGTGGTCATGTCTGTTAAATTTAGTTGACATTTTTGTGACAGTCACCAAAGCCATGGATGAGGGGAAGACAGTGCACACAACCTACCTTGATCTGGCCAAAGCCTTGGGCACTATTCCCCACTCAGGCATAATAGATAAACTCTCTCAACTAGGCATCAACCTGTATGTTACCAAATGGGTAGCTGATTGGCTCACTGATAGAATGCACCTAGTCAAAATAGGGGAAGCCACCTCAAGCAGTAGACCTGTTTTGAGTGGCATACCCAAGGGTTCGGTCTTGGGGCCTCTATTATTTGGGATATACTTTTCTGAGGTAGAGGCCAAAACCAGTGGGCTATGGCTGACCAAGTTTGCAGATGACTGCAAGTTGGGAGCTGTCATCAATTCCTCTAGTGATGTGGACATCCTCCAAGAGGGTATCACCCAAACAAATGACTGGTGCCAGAAACATGGCCTCAAGCTGAATACAAAAAAATGCATCATCATTCCCTTTGAGGAGAGAGATATCCCCAGAAATTATCACATTAATGACAATGTTCTAAGCATACAGTCAGCCATGAGGGATTTGGGCACCCAGATTGATAGCAGCCTGACTTTTGACCAGCATGTTGCTTCCATTGTACAGAAAGCTTTCTACATGGCTCACCTCATAAGTAAGGGTATCTCATCCAGAGACAAGGAGGTCATAACATCCCTGTATTCTTCCCTTAGGTTCATATGTCCATACGTAGGACCTGGCTATTGGCCCTAAGGCCTATATAAGCTAGCCAAAAGGTACCCTGGCTTTTCCCACCCAAGAAAATTATTTTCCTGTGCCCCTGTCAAGCAGAGCAACAGAAGTGATCCCTGGGGTGAATTTCCTATCTCCCATCCAATCATCAAGATTTTTCTTGAAGAGTGCTAATGAGGAGCTTTTATTGATATAGATAGGTAGTTTGTTCCAGAGTATGGGAAGTCCCTGGGACAGGAATCTATCCCTCCAACATGTTCTGTTTATTGTGGTGACAAGGTTTAGGTCCCTAGAGCGTGTAGCTCAGAGGGATTGGGATTTCTTTAAGTGGAGCATGTCCAACAGCTCTGGGTTTCACATAGCTTTGTATGTTAGGCAGAGATTGCCTCTGACTAGGCGATATGCGACGGAGTAAAGCTGGAGTTTTTTTCAGACGATCTGCATAAGGCATCTGTTTAATGCTGGTAATCCTCTTTGTGAGGTATTTCTGTGGCCTTTCCTGTTGTTATAGATCTTGTGAGGTACATACCAAAAGGGTATTGTACTCTATAATGGGTCTAATAAGTGACGAGTAGAGGGGAGCAATGACCTCTTTTTACCTGGATAAGAAACCTTTTGTGATGAGGTGTGTCACGTAGAAGGATTTCCTGACTACTATGGCAATGTGATTATTAAAGGAGAGATTACTGTCCACCTGTGTCCCAAGGTCTCTTACCACACTTTCAGTGCTAAGTAGACTACCGCCAATGTGGTAGTTCATGGGCACAGAGTTTTTACCAAAAGGGATGACAATGCACTTTCTGGCATTGAGCTTGATGCCATGGCTTTGACACCAGGCATCTGTCTCAGTGAAGCCCTTTTGTAGAATGTCCAAATCGTTAGGAGTTTTGATTATGGCTCCTAGTTTGCAGTCATCTGTGAACTTCATTAGCCAAAGACCTTCTTTGTTAGCCTGTACTTCAGAGAAGTAGATACCAAAGAGGAGAGGACCCAGGACTGAACCCTGTGGTACTGCACTTGTCACTGGTCTGAAGTTGGATTTGGAGTCTGCTACTTTCACAGTGTGGGATCTGTCAGTGAGCCAGTTGGCAACCCATCTTGTGACATAGGGATTTATACCTAGTTTAGTGAGTTTATCTATAATTGCAGAGTGGGGGATGGTGTTGAAAGCCTTGGCGAGATCTAGATTGGCTGTGTGAACCACTTTACCCTCATCTGCGACTTTGGTGACCGCTTCAAAGAAGTCTATCAGGTTTAGGAGACATGATCTGTCTTTTACAAACCCGAACTGGGTGGGTTCCAGAGTTTGGAGATTACCAATGTCACTGTTTATCCATGATGATACGTTCCATTGCCTTGCAGACCAGGTTCGTCAGGCTAATGGGGCGGTAGTTCATGGGGTCTGTGGTGGCTCCCCCTTTATGAAGTGGGATAACCATCACTGTGCACCATTCAGTGGGCACACAGCCTGAGGTGAGGCTATGATTGAACATGGTACTTAGGTGGGGTGCCAGTTTGTTCTGTAATTCGTGCAGAATGCAGCCTGGGATGTTGTCAGGTCCAATGGAATCTGTGTTCTTGGCTTTGGAGAGTGTGTTTTTTACTTGTGCAGCCATGATTACAGGAACTTTGCATTCTTCCGGTATAGAGATGGGCCCATTAGGAGATGAGAGCAGGATAAAGTTAGCACTGAACCTGTCTGCCAGGATGTTGGCAATATCCGTTGGTTGTGTACATTTAGTGCCATTCTGCTGTAACTCAGAGCATATCTGCGTGTTGCCATTGAGATTCTTGACATAGCTACAGAATGATTTGTAGTTGTCTTTACAATCAGTGGCAGTTTTGTTTAATAACAAGCTTTGGAGGATTTTATGAGGGATCTCAGCTTCTTACTGAGGCTGACCAGGGAGTTCCTCCAGTTATGGGATTTTACTCTTTTTTTTCAACAGTTTCTTTCATCTGTAGTAGAGTTTGTTTATGGCAGGGGACCACCAGATTGGCTTCCTTTTTTTTGGAGGATAGCATCTTGGTTCTGTTAGGCCCTTTATTGAGTACAATGCCCCATTCAGCATGTACCTTGCAAAGCACATGCAGCAGCTGGACAGACCACAGAGGTTCCTCACCAGGAGAATCCAGAGCTTCAAAAATCTACCATACACAGATAGGTTAAAAGCCCTATGCTTCTACTCTGTTTCATACAGACTCCTCAGAGGTGACCTATGTCTGGCATACAAGGCGATCTGGGACACCGCCTTGATGGGACTGCTGCATAAACGCAAGTCAAGCTCCACTCGAGTAACCCACACAGACAGCCTCAACCTGGTCTGGAACATCAGTAGAACTTCCTTTGTGCCTTAGAGACTCACCCATCTATGGAATAGACTCCCTCTCGACATTGCGCAGAGTACCACTTTACCCCTTCTTAAGCACAAACTGGATAAGTGGATGGGAAATAGAAAATGGATGCAGGGGATTCCACCCATGTCCCTGCTGGACAGGAGCATCGGGTGCTGATTTGTTTATGCATGGGCTAAACTCTTGGATAGCCTTATAAGGGCCAATACTCTAGTAACTCCCTTTGATCTTATGATCCTATTGACTATATCAGTTACTATAGGCATTTTGTTGATGACATCTTTATAATTTGGGAAGCTACTCAGTATGATTTGTCCTACTTTATTGATTATCTACACAGTACCACTGATTTTTTTAAGATTTACTTGTAAGACTTCACTTACTGAAATACAATTTGTTGATGTATCTGTTAGTATGAGAGCATTAGGAGATTTTACTACATAGCTCTATAAAAAAAACTGCAAGAAGAATGATATCTTGCATAAAACGAGCATGGATCCTAGACACATCCCTTGGAATGTATTAAAAGGGCAATGCCTTAGAACTATGAGATTACATAATAGAGATGATCTAACTGTGGAAGCTTTGCATAAGATGCCTAAAGAATTCAGCAATAGAGGTTACTCTTTCACAAAGGTTGTTGAAGTTGGTAATGAGGTCCATGTACTCAGAGACACTAAATATCACACTAAACAAAAAATAAAAATAAAAAACAAGGAAATAACCGCACAATGGAGTAGCGAAGTTCAATGCTTTAATGCTGACTGAGCGCTTTCACACCTCTAGCTCAGGCATCATCAGTGTCACAGAAAAAAATACATCACTTCCTAAATATATATATATATATATGGTTCCCATTCAGAAGCCTGAAACATCATAAGCCTGAAAATCGAAACCAAAGCCTGAAAATTCAAAACACAAAATAGACATACTAATGTCATTGTGGCTTTGCATGTATGCAATAGTGACAAATATTATATTATATATATAGTGACATATTAGCATTATTTGTGTTTTCAGGATTTTGAGTTTCGATTTTTTGGTCTTTCATTTTTTTTTTTTTCTCTTTGAGTTTTTTTTTTTCAGGATTCTGAATTTTTTGGCTTTTTTTTTTTGATTTTTTGATTTTTGATGTTTCAGGCTTCTGAATGGGAACCATATATATATATATATATTATCTCATTGCGGGAAACCCTAGAATAACTGGTGGGGTCGTTGAGAACCTCAAACATTTTCAAACTGTAGTCAAAATTTGGCATCAAAACGACACCTCCACCCATGCCTGGTTTCATAAAGCTAGTCAATTTTATCATTTCTAATCTCACGAAAAATTTTCCTTTCATGTGTATTGAGGTTGTCACTCAATACTTCATTAACCTGAATCAAATTACTAAATTGTAATTCACAAAAAAATTCAAATAGCCCAATCTTACTGTGATAGGAGGGAATAAAAGTGCTACTCCTTTTAAGCACTGATGTAAAACCCCCTTCATCCTGTGGAAACAACAACTTTAAATTGAGTTGCCTAGTATATAATCTAAAATTCAGTAACAAAGAGGCAACATCCATTTTAAAACATGGAACAAATGAAAAACCTTTTTTCAAAAGGTCACAGTGTGTAGAAGTCTGTGGCCTATTAGTAAAATTGTGCAAAGTAAAATCACCATTCTTGAAAATCATAACACCCTCCTGGTTTTCTCTATTACTTTGGATGTCACCATTTAATAAGTCTGCCACATTGAACTTGTTTAATAATGGTAATTCTGTCTCCCCATCCTATTCCATCCTTTCTTGTTGGACCCCCAACAGTTCTGGTACCCAAAACCAGTCTGATCCGCCTGATTCCTCAGGCATTCTGATCTCTTCAGTCCTGGGAGGGATTCTAAAAAACATCATCTCTAGCATCTCTAGTGTCAGAAATATTTTGAGCATTACTCTTGCTTTTACCAAAGCCATTGGTGTTGGATCTAACACACTCATCTGTTACATAGTTAGGCATACTAACAACATTATTACAAACATCATCACAAACAGTATTGTTGTGCATGTTGGAACTGTAAATATTTTAAGTCACATAATCTTTTCTGTCCCATTTTAGGTTAACCTGTTTGTTGGCAGAATTATCCCTGACATACTTCTCAAAATCAAGTAAGATTTTGTTGTATTTCATTTTATATTCAGGAAATACAAAATCAGATGTAATGCTAGAATTTAGAACAACAATGTCTTTTTTGATACTTTCCAGTTTTCCCTTATGATGATTCGCATTACCTCCAGTCCTGTACTGTTATACAGCTCTGTCAACTCCTTGTAGGCTGTCACCTCAGAAATTCCGTTCGGTAATTTAAATACCCAGAGCCCCTTTGAGGACCTAATTCAGATTCAGAGCAAGAGAATATTGATGGGTTTTCCAATGGTATAACTGCATCCCTGGACTTGGATGTACTAATGTTGCATCCCCAGGTCGTGATTAACAGCATTTCCAATGAACCAGAGAGTGTGTCTAATCTGTCCATTTCTGCTGGGTACACCAATTGGTTCTCTAGCCCTCTGCTTAGCTTCAATGATGACGAACAAGACGGCATATTTTTAGGCACCTTAAACAACCAGTTGGCATCCTTTGAGAAGCTTAGGCGCGAATTTCTTGGCCTTCAACTCGATAATGCCTTTTTGGTGGAATCTATTAGACTGAATCAGGTCCCAAAGGGGCTCCGGGTATTTAAATTACCAAACAGAATTTCTGAGGGTACGACAGCCTACAAGGAGTTGGCAGAGCTTTATAACACTACAGGACTGGAGGTAATGCGAATCATCATAAGGGACAACAATTTGAAACTGGAAAGTATCAAAATAGACATTGTTGTTCTAAATTCTAGCATTGCATCTGATTTGGTATTTCCTAAATATAAAATGAAATACAACAAAATCTTACTTGATTTAGAGAAGTATGTTAGGGATAATTCTGCCAACAAACAGGTTAAACTAAAATGTGACAGAAAATATTATGCGACTAAAAATATTTACAGTTTCAACATGCACAACAATGCTGTTTGTTATAATGTTTGTAATAATGTTGTTAGTATGCCTAACTGTGCAACAAATGAGTTTGTTAGATCTAACACCAATGGGTTTGGTAAAAACAAATGTAATGCTCAAAATATTTCTGACACTAGAGATGCTAGAGATGATGTTTTTTTGAGAACCCCCCCCTCCCCCACGAATGGAGGAGATCGGAATGCCTGAGGAATCAGGTGGATCAGACTGGTTTTGGGTTCCAGAACCGTTAAGGGTCCAACAAGAAAGGACGGAATGGGAGGGGGAGACGGAATTACCATTATTGAACAAGTCCAATGTGGTAGACTTTTTAAATGGTGACATCCTAAGTGATAGAGAAAGCCAGGAGGGTGTTAAGATTTTCAAGAATGGTGATTTTACTTTGTACAATTTTACTAACAGACCACTGACGTCTACACACTGTGACCTTTTGAAAAAAGGTTTTTCATTTGTTCCATGTTTTAGAATGGATGTTGCCTCTTTATTACTGAATTTTAGATTATATACTAGGCAACTCAATTTAAAGTTGTTTTCACAGGATGAAGGGGGTTTTACATCAGTGCTTAAAAGGAGTAGCACTTTTATTCCCTCCTATCACAGTAAGATTGGGCTATTTGAATCTTTTTGTGAATAAGAATTTAGGAATTTGATTCAAGTTAATGAAGTACTTAGTGACAACCTCAATACACATGAAAGAAAAATTTTTCGTCAGATTAGAAATGATACAACTACGTTTATGAAACCAGACAAGGGTGGGGGTGTCATTTTGATGTAAAATTTTGACTACAGTTTGAAAATGTTTGAGAGTCTCAAAGACCCCACCAGTTATTCTAGGGTTTCCCACAATGAGATAAATTATGTATATTCTAGAATCAATATTGAATTATTTGATGCTTTTTCACAGGATTTGATTAATGGCACTGAGTTGGACTTTCTGAGTGTTGATAACCCTGTCATCCCGGTGATCTTTGTTATTCCCAAGATCCATAAGTGTTTGCATGACCCACCATTTAGACCAATTGTAGCAGCCAGGGGTTCAAAGACAGAGCGCTTGGCTGCTTACATCTATTATCACATCAAGCCCATCATCAACAAAACAGATCACTTTATGAGAGATTCTTGGCATTGTTTAGAGATGTTATGAGACCATTCATCAGTCAATAATGTGTTTTGTTTTGGCTATTGATGTGGTCAGTCTGTTTTCTGTCATCCCACATGACAAAGGGATGAATGCATTTGAAGAATGTTTATTTCGATCAGGCATTCTCCCTAATGACAAGGTCAATTTTTTAACCAGTTTGATGGAAATCATACTGAATAGTAATTTCTTGTTTTTTGAAGGTGAATATTGTTGACAAACTACTGGTGTTGCGATGGGCGTGAAGTGCGCTCCAGTATTTGCAAATGTTGTTTTGCTTGAATGGGAGAAGGAAGTTGTGTTCAAATCCAGGTTTAGGTCCAAAATCAATAAATACCTAAGATTTTTGGATGACATTTTGATTTTGTGGACTGGACCTGAGGAAGAAATCGAAGCGTTTGTCTTATTTTTGAACACTAGTACTGATTTTTTGTCTTTCACTCATAGATATAGCAACAGTGAGATTGACTATTTGGATATACTCTTGAAGAAAAGTGATGACAGGTTGGTTTCCACTATTTTTAGGAAGCCAACTTATTCTAATTGTTTGTTAGACTATGATAGGTGCCATCCCCCACATCAAAAGCGTGGAGTTGTGAAGGGCCAGATGTGAAGACTATCTAGGTTGATTGTGAATATATAGAGGGTGGCCTCAGTTGTGCAGCAGTTAGCATTGCTGCCTCACAGCAAGAGGTTCTCCAGTTCAATTCTCAGCTAGGGTGCCTTCTGTGCGGAGTCTGCATGTCCTCCCTGTGGTCACATGCATTTTCTCCAGGTGCTCCAGTTTCCTCCCACATCCCAAAGACATGCAGTAGGTGGATTGGACACTCTAAATTGGCCATAGGTGTGAGTGTGTGCATTTGTGTGTGCCTTCTGTGGAAGGTTGGGCATCAGGCTGGCAACTCAACACCAAAAAATTCCACCGCGAATCATGAGCAGACGGATGATCTGCTGTGGCAACCCCTAACCAGGAAAAGCCAAAAGAAGAAGAAAAAGGAAGTGATGTATTTTTTCTGTGACTCTGATGAAGCCTGTGATGGAGAGGTGAAAGCGCTCCATCACCATTAAAGCAGTGAACTTTGTTACAACATTGTGAGGTTATTTCCTTGCTTTTTATTTTTATTTTTTTTTTGTTTAGTGTGTTATTTAGTATTAGTTTTGCCCCGTGTGAGGCGAACCATTTGTGTTTACTCAGAGACACTGTTGTTAAACCATATTTTGCTGAAGGAGGGTTTGACAATATACATTCTATTTCTATGGGACAGGTAAAAAGGAATATGTGTACAATGTGCACATATTCAAGTGATATTGGGACTGTGTGCAAAATTGATAAAGGGAAATTGCATATTCTTATATTAGATCAAGATTTAAAGTAAGTTTTGGGTCCAGAACTACAATTTTCTTTTTCACAATAATCAGTCTCTTTAACACTTTGTGTTACAGGACTTTCCATAAACCTTCTGTGTCTTGTTTTGATCCGCTAGATACATTTGCATGCCATTCCTGCAAAGTCTGCAGGTATATATTTATCACTAGTAGCATTGTACTTTCTGCCTGTAATTGTCATATAGACATTCCCACGGATTTACTATTCTTCAGTGCAGGGCTAGCTTAGTCCTACATGGAAGTGGCCGTTTAGGAGCAGGATGGCAGCACACCATGCATATTAATGAAGGTGCACTGCCTGAGCTCCTAATTTTACACTGAGCATGTAAAAGTGCAGGGGGCATGTCTGAGAGCAGAGCTCTCAGAATATACATGCTCAGGCAATGACGAACATCAGAAAGTCCTAAAAGAATGAGTGAGACTGCTCAGAGGTGTACGCATACCCCCAACAACATCCCCCCATATGTACAAGAGCAATAGTTAAAACAAAAAATATAAAACTACTTTTTTTTTTATGAAACAGATTAAATTTAACCGTAGGTGTGTGGGATTGCCCATTACTTAGCTACGGTTAATGCAGCTTAAATGGCAGAAGAGGATAAAATCAAGATATATGCAAATGATGCAGTATAGCAATAGTGTAGTGGGCAGAGCATTCGCCTTACAAGCAGTAATTTCCAGTCCAAATCTCACTGCAGTACATTCCATTTTCCATGTCAAATCACTTTATGACCAATATTTTTAGTTACATAACCTACTAAATAACATGTATTTGTGAACTGGAGTACTCCATTAAATGCAGATGTGAGGTGTCAGTGTCATAATGTTGCAAAGTCCACAGATAATCACATGTGCCCCATACAGTACATGTACACAGGAATCAGGGATATAAATGGAAAGTAAAATGTGTAATGAATGAAAACTCCATACAGCTTCCAACATTACTGTCTAAATTAGTGCAGAGGTAAGCGGGAATAAGCACTAGTAAGCAAGTGGAAGGTCTATTAAGCAGTAGCAAGTTGGAGTAAGCATATGTAAGCACTAGTAAGTGGGTTTGAGCCCATTTGTGCAGGGGTAAGCAATGTGCACAAAGGTTAAGTAATATTGAAGCTAACTCTCTGTAAGCATATTTAACCAGGGGTTAGCATTGCTTACCCTCACGCAAACCTGTGCAAACCCACTTACAAGTGTTTAAAAGTGCCTTAATCACTCTGTATACAACAGCCGCTGTTCTGGCCAGAAACAAAATAAAAGCCTTTGCGGATCTTGAACCCAGGACCCTGCACAGTATACTTACAGTAGTTAACCACTAAGCCATCACAGCAGTGCATAAGGTTGTGGTATCACCAAACAAATCCTCACTATAGTAAAATCAAACTCAACATGTGAAAAGAATCTATATACAGTCTTATTTTCTATAACCTACTACATAACATAAATATGTGAACTGAAGTACTGCAGTAAGCCCATATGTGAGGTGTAACTGTAATAAAGTTTTAAAGTCCTCTAATAAACACAAGGACCCCATACAATGTATGCACACATGACTCATGGATACCAGACACATATATAACATGTAATGAATAATAAATCAATGCCAAAAATCAAATAGAATGCAAATTAAATATTAAGCAGTGCTAAGCATTGCACAGGCCAGCTTAGTAGGTGTAAGCAATGTGTAGGCCAGCTAACTCAATTTGCCCATTGGTATACCCCTTTAAACAATGCCAACCTTAGGTGAGCAGGTTTGCCCTTGGCTCAGCCTTTACAAAACCATTCAATCATGGCAAAGTGTGGGAAATTGGTCCTATTTAAACCCAACAGGTGGGAATACATCTCATAACTGGTTGTAGCTTCTCCTTGCAGGCACCATGTCTGGAATAGGAAAGGGTGTGCTTTCAGGCCCAGTGCTGGGGCATCCAGGAGTCCAGAGTCATGGCAGGATTCCTTGTCAAAGACAATGAGCAGAGACTGCTGCAGGGCCAGTACCAGGTATCTCAATATAAAGCGGAAGCCTGGGACTCTCTTGCCCATGACCTCACCAGTGCCACTGGCATAATCTGACTGGTGAGCAGGTCAGGCATCACTATGCTGACCTGAAGAGGTGAAAGGGGGACCTCTTGGATCAGTTCATACAAGATGCTAGGAGGAAAGGGGAGGTCCTAGATGTGTGTAAGTATCACTCCACTACCTGTTTAAAAATTGCCAGCTCATGTATATTATGGATAGTATGGCTAAATATTCCTCTTTTGTCCTTCACAGCGGCAAGTGTGCAGGCTGTGAACCAAGAGGCCCATGGATGTCACTTGGAGAGGTTGCTACGTGAGGCAGTTTAGTAATACTCTTGCATTTACTGTCATAGGAAATAAATCTAAAAGTATTAGTAAGTTAATTGCCTGTATAAAACCTGTATTGTTTAAGGCAAGTACTGCATACATCAGAGAGTATAGCAGGTAGAGTCTCATATAGGTTGTATGTAAATAAAAGCATAATAGTCTGGCAATAAAGGTCTAATTGTCTAACTGCTGGACTGCATGTGTTCACTCTGGTATCATATGGTAATGTAGATTTGCAATCATGTAATAGTACTGTTGTATTAAGCACTGTTACCCACACTGTGCAACATAAATAAAATGTGTAAGGATGTCTGTATATGACTGGTGTAGTCCCCAGAGGTCATTTAGTAAAACTGAGAGAGACATAGACAGAAGACAGTAAAAAGACAAACAACAAAATCTGAATAGCACACACAGCTGAGACGTGAACTGTTATATTTTTAGCACATGCAGCCATGGTTCGAATCCTGGGTGTGGTAGTAGTCTGCATACAGAATCATACCCCACAACTGTACATATATGTCCAGAATGTCCAGTAAATTGGCCCATATCTGCTGCCTGCCACTCTGCCCCTTGGGAAATCAGTGGGATGATCCCAGACATATAGGCTGCAAACAAGAAATACAACTAATTGTCATACATCTATAAGAACAAACCTGTCTCTCTAGCAACTCCTCAAACTGCTATGAGAGTAATAAGCCAAGTATGTCCCATCTACACGCCCATGTTGTCAAGCTGTGACCAGAATGTGTACAGTAACAGAGTGAGATGTAAGTGCATAATACTAATGTGAAATTTGGTACATTGTGTGGCAACATTCAGGTAATGCTAACAAACAATAGGTCTGTCAGATATGAACACTGTGCCTAGAGATTGATACCCTGTACTGGTACTATTTACTCTGGTATTGTATGGCATTATGAGTGTTGCAGTTGCTGTGAATAATAAGGTATCACTCTGTCACCCACACTGTGCTACATAATATAACTGTCTAGGAAATCCTGTTTAAGAGTGTTGTATGTCACTAAAGGTTGAAGAGGTCAATAGTCTACATATGTCTCAGTTCACCTGCATGTGGTCAAGACATGGCCAGAGCCTTTACAGGTATACCAGGTAAGAGGTGTATACTGCAGATAAAATCAGTTCATGTATATAGTTGTTGACAGCCATATCACTGCAACATGGATGGGTATGTCACATGTGAACCCCTTGTTGCGATCACATTGCCCTTGTCTGTGAAGTGGGGAATGGGAATATGGGGAAGTATGGCATGTCTAGTTGTGGAGGTGATCCGGGTTGGTAGATATAGAGGACAGCCTACAGGGGTGGTATGTGACACATGTGGTGGTAAACACCCTGGATGGTGTGTGTGGTCTGCGATGTAGAAGCCCCATTGACCCCAATATGGACACAATGGGAACAAGCCTCCCACCCACTGCTACTCAGAACAGCAGTCCATGTCCCTAAAGTGCCTGGCCTGGTGGCTGAGCAGGAGGAGCATATGGGCCCTGTGAATGTGTACTGGGTACCTCAAGGTGATGTAGCACATCCCACATGTGTCTGTGGAGCCAGCTATGGAACAGACCCTGGACCTGACCTCAGGGGACAAGATCATGTCTGTCTGTGCCCCGGGGGGGGGGGCAACATCCCCTGAGTTGGTTCCACCTGAAGGTAGTGCTGGACCAGTACATGAGGAGGCCCCAGGGTGAGTCCCACATGTGATGCGGCCTGGAAACATGGGCAGATGAGTTTGGTGAGGTGGTTCTGCTGGCAAATATTCCCTTAACATGCTATTGTTTCAATGTTACAGAACATATGTGAGTAGTAATAGTCTACACAATCCTGGAACATGTCCAACAGCATGCATAGATATCCCCAATAACACAGAATGTCAGATGTGCAGCAATCACATAGCAAGCATACCACAGGCATATATGTAACCATAGTGGCCCTGACTATGGCATGCATGTGATTAGTCTGTAACAGGCCAGCAATGATAGTGTCCACACAGGGAACATGGCTACAAAGACATAGCATACAGTGTGGTACAATACAATATCTGTCCCACTGGTAGGTAAGCTGTAGCCATACCTAGTGAGTTGTGTGAACAGTTTGTTGTTGCTGATATGGTGGGGGGTGACAGAGATGTGTATTTAGAACTGTGGTAACCTTGCTGTATGAGCTACTCAGACCTGTTTCCATCTTTATGTCTTTCTGGCAGGATGTCACATGGATAGCTCCCAGCTTACTTAGCAGCTGAGAACGACATAGTGATAAACCACCTAATCCAGCACTACGCTGTCCTGTTTGGTCAGGCTGTTCATGAGCTGCAGGAGCAGACCATCCTGTGGAATGACCTAGTCCACAGGGTCAATGATGTCGGACTGCACAACCGCAGTTATGAGCAGGTCCTGCATCATTGTTCTGACCTGTTTTGCAATGTCTGTCAGCATGCTGCTGCAGTCTGGGGGGATCACCTTGCAACAGCGTGTTGACCATGACATCCATTCACCCCTGACACGTGTTGAGGAGCTCCTCGCCAGCCTTGTGGCACCTGCCTGTCTGCATAGCCAACAACTGCCAGACACCATTGCGGAGGTGGGTGCTACCCAAACACTGGCTGAAGAGCGTGCAGATAAGGTCTCACGGTACATCAGTAGACCACTATAGCATATGCAAACGCATCTGTACAGGTTGAACATGCATATCTGACATGTCATTGATATAGTTTGTTGCTGCATAGTAGTGATAAACAGATGTGCATATGTGGTAGTATAGTGGACATGTACTGTTGAGGTACTGTAATGCTGCTCCCACTTTGTAGCAATGCCACAGTTGTGACCACTGATGTCACATCTCTCACCCTCTTATATAGGGCCCTCCGGTATACCATCAAGGCAGCAGCCTTTAGCCTGTGAGTATGGTTTATGTTGATGCTTGCCAATACACCAGGCATGTAATGGTTATGGTATATTCCATGCACACATCTAACACACCTACCCAAAATGCATGCTGTACATGTGCATATATTCTTGCGGTTAAATGCATGGCATCACAGTGGTGACCATGATGGAGAATTGGAAGGGTATGTCAGACACCTGCAAGATAACTAACTCCTGCCATTGTGGAATATGTCCACAGAGAATAACATAATGGTGGGAGACATGGCCTACAGTAGGGACATTTGTGAAACATCACCCGTATACAATGCAACAACAGTATATATATACCAGTAGTACAATGGCAACTATTGCAGAGTTACACTATGGCATAAAGTATTATTGTGGTCCACATTATCAGCTGGTACTAGGCTGTAATATGTGTTGTGCAGTGTATGGGATATTACAAACTGACACATTTGTGTAGGCCTTACTTGTCAAGCATCTGCAAAAAGGCTGAAGGTGGGGTGGGGGAGTCAATATGACACATCAGTGCACTGCAGCATGGATCCTAAGGATACTAAGAATGGCTGTATCTGCACACAGTCAGGTTTAGGAACTGTGGCAGACATTACCCTACCCTCACAGCAATAGTGACTGCAGTGTGTGAACACCAAGGGATGTTCACATGAGTAGACCTTGTAATCATGCAGATTTGGGGGACATATGTAGGGCAGACTGAACATACACTGGCAAATGCAAATGGCCCATGCTAGTATACCCCTGCCAGGAGTAGTCAATACTGTAGTACACATAACAGTAGGTGCAACCGACTGTCATAATAAGGGTGTGCACACATATGCACACATGGACTGTATGCATCATGGTCAGCATCCGCACACCTAACACATTCTGTAGACACTGCATGTGAATGTACAGGACATATGTCACATATCGGGCTCAAGTGCTGTTGATATATGCAGTGATGTGGTCCCATCGCAGATCAAGGAAGGGCGCGTCATAGCAATAAGGGTATGTACACTCCCCATAGCCAAGGTATGCTCTGACGGTTGTCAGTGTAATAGTATTGGATTTGTCATATATGGTCCACTGATGTTGAGATCTGTAAACCAGACATCAGGCATTCACAAATGACATCTCTCCACATATCATCCCAGGTATGTGTTGCTGGAAAACATAGGGGCTGTGAGCATTACAGCTGACATAACTGACACAGTACTACACATTCAGCAATGGGATGTGCACCTGTGAAGTTTGGTGCACAGTACATGGCAGGGTGCAGAACAGGTGCACAGCAATACTGTGTACATGGGTGCAGTAGTATCCAGGGGAAGGGGCATTACCTACTAACACAGCACATGCATCACACACATGTATACTGTTGCTAGCATGGATTTGACTATAGCTGCACTGCATGCTGTTGTGTACCAGATGTTATGCATGTTGACAGATGGATAATAGGAGGATTGTGTGTACTATCATTGTGCATCCTCACCTGTGTGTGTGTGTGTGTGTGTGTGTGTGTGTGTGTGTGTGTGTGTGTGTGTGTGTGTGTGTGTGTGTGTGTGTGTGTGTGTCTCAGTGGGTGGTTATTTTGTCTGTAGGGTCACTCTGGTGAAGTGGAGGGTGGGTGATGCATGTAGGATGCATGTGTGCATTTATGTGTGTTTTAAGGGTGTCCATGTATGCACATATGTGATTGTGGGGTTGTTCATACAGCAGTACTTCCCTTTTGGATCATGCAGTACATGGACATGAACTGACGCATGACACACCAAGAATACTTGTCATGTATGTAATCATAGGACAGCTCATGCTATAATAAGGTCTGTAGCATTTTACATGCATTGGGAGGGCAGGTAGACACCAGGTATACCCTTAATATCACTTTCAGCAGAGAGAAGACTGACAACCCACGTATGCAGCACTACAGATGCATTGGAGAATTACTAGTCAACACCAGTGAGTGTATCCATATATTACAGTTGTCATATGATAGGCTGATTGAGCAGCATATCTGGCATGTACTGAGCAATACTTACACAGGACACTCCAGGGCGTGATATTATGGAGCGAACATAGTAGCCCCTCACATGTAGGGGCCATGCTCATGAGATCCAGACATACACAGTGTGAACACTGAATGACAGCAGTGAGGCCATGTAAAACCACTCCACTCAGGTCAGGGAGGTAATGGAGTAACAGGTCTTGTGTTGTGATCACTTGTCTAGGCATTTAGAGGAATGATACATTAATGAGTGACCAACAGATAACTCCAATTCCTTATGCAGTATAAATGATACGGTGCAGCTCGAACAGTACAAAACCACGTTTATTAACACAAATCCACAAGATGCTTCTACAGGTTTAGCGCTTTCATCCGTTTTACATACAGACTTCTTCAGAACCAAGGTATTCCATCACCAGCTTTCATTATATAGGCAATTTGGCGCCAAAATTCAAATATGTTCAAATACTGCCTTAAAGAAACATTCATCAATACCTCCTTTACATATGTATATTTACTATTTATCTAATACATTTGTTTAATAAATACCTATAATACATAGTTTGGCATATATTAATCTTATACTATGCATAAATAAATGTAAAGATTATTATTAAATATATACAATTAAAATTATAAAAATTGTAAAAATTGATGTCTGATGTGTCCACAAATTGACTGAATGTACTCTAAAATCACATACTATTATAATAATCTAAAAGCCTTTTGTAAATTAATGAATATTATTATTATTAACTGAAGTGTATAAATAATGAATAATGAATAAATAAATATGTACATTGCTGTTGATCGTCTTGAGTGACGTATAGTAATATATATTCAAATATAAAAATATGTATATACAGACGACTGTGTTGTGTATAAAAAAACACAACTTAATTAATCAAGAATGAGGTATGGTTTAATGCTGATACTTTCATTTATACCTGGAAGACTCGTTGCATCTGTAAATATCTGCCACTTGCTTTCCATCATGGCTAAATATACTTTCCAATTACCCCCACAAACACTACTTTCAACATGTTCTAAAATAGTGAGTTTAAAATAATGTTGGTTCCCTTTACTAATAATATGCTTGGACAAGGCATTCTTTGTGTCTTCAATCTGAATTTTGTAATAATGTTCATATATTCTTTTTTTAAAATTCCGCTCAGTCTTACCTATGTAAAATGCTGGACATACAACACATTTTGCAAGGTATACCACTTGTCTAGTATTGCAATTCCCTGCCTTACTTTTTATATATGTCTTGTTGATGTTGTCCAACTTAAATCGCACCTCTTCATTTATATATTTACATTGGTTGCATGAGCCACATCTTGAAGTTCCCTTTGTAAATGACTTATGTTTTGCCGTATGTGTTGTCTTCTCAAGTAACTTCTTAATATTGGGGGCTGTTTTATATACACATGTGGGGTGTGCAGTACACATCTGGATCATGCAGTACATGGACATGAACTGACGCATGACACACCAAGAATACTTGTCATGTATGTAATCATAGGACAGCTCATGCTATAATAAGGTCTGTAGCATTTTACATGCATTGGGAGGGAAGGTAGACACCAGGTATACCCTTAATATCACTTTCAGCAGAGAGAAGACTGACAACCCACGTATGCAGCACTACAGATGCATTGGAGAATTACTAGGCAACACCAGTGAGTGTATCCATATATTAAAGTTGTCATATGATAGGCTGATTGAGCAGCATATCTGGCATGTACTGAGCAATACTTACACAGGACACTCCAGGGCGTGATATTATGGAGCGAACATAGTAGCCCCTCACATGTAGGGGCCATGCTCATGAGATCCAGACATACACAGTGTGAACACTGAATGACAGCAGTGAGGCCATGTAAAACCACTCCACTCAGGTGTGGGAGGTAATGGAGTAACAGGTCTTGTGTTGTGATCACTTGTCTAGGCATTTAGAGGAATGATACATTAATGAGTGGTATTAATGAGTGTATGTTACCAAGTGTGATGCAGGATGGAGAAAGCATGGCAATAAACGTGTGACTGTCTGTAAAGTCACAGACAGGTAGGTATTAAGGTGGTGTGTGTGTGTGTGTGTGTGTGTGTGTGTGTGTGTGTGTGTGTGTGTGTGTGTGTGTGTGTGTGTGTGTGTGTGTGTGTGTGTGTGTGTGTGTGTGTACTGTTATGCAATGCTGTACAGGTCTTAAAGTGCATTTCTTGTTTTCCCCCACAGGTGGTGAGGTGGGTCAGGGTCCTTCCTGCATGCAATCTGATTTTGGAGTCCATACAGACATCGAAGATGATGATAGTACTGTTGAGGCAGAGGTGGGGTTGCCAGGGGCCGACACTGCACCATCATTTGACATCCCCCTTTTAGTTACACCAACAATGTACAGAGTTTCAGTGCCTATACATACCCCATCACCAGTGGCCATAGTGGAGGGACACCTGGCATTTGGTGGCAGCACACAGGAAAGTGTGGTAACCATGCCTACTGTGTCTGGTCACAGCAGGCATAGCCAGATGTCCAGCATGACACCACATAGACAGATGTCTCAGGGTGCTTGTGTTAGGACCGCTGGTCATCATACCCTTGACAGATGTGCCACAACTTGTACCAGCAGGCACATGTTTCAGGCTGTCATGGTGGTGCAGCCACATATGGAACATTACACCAGACAAGGCCTGAGGCTGCAGATGGCTGCTCTCACATCTGCAAGCGACAACTTCCGTGAACTGTCTGGTGCCATCTGTGCTTATACCGAGCTCATGGATAGATAGTCTTGTGAGATGATGGCCCTCATCGACCATGGTATGTCTGTGCTTGAATGTGTGGTGGGAGTGTGGAGAAGGCCCCGTGGATGTAGGCCAGCAACACCAACATCTGGCAGTCAATGTGGATGTGCTAGGACACCAAGGGGCTCTAGTAGAGGTAGTACCAGTCCCAACACTGTGGGTGGGGGCTGCTGTCCACAACACACTACAGCAGGCCATGAGCACATGATCCTGACCAGTCTCAGGAGGGACCTTCTTCCAGCAGATATCTGTCAGCATCAGGGGAGAGTAGCACACTGAGGCCTGTACCTGGATGTGCCCATGGAAATCCTGGCAGGCACAGTCCATGTGTCCTTGGCCAGAGGCAGTGAGCTGCACACCCTGCCAGGTATGGTCTGCAGCTGTACATAATCACCTGTGTAGGGCAGCCACATGGCAGAACTGTGTGTACGCATACCCACACACTATACGAACACACCTAGGGACACCCCATACCTACACATATCACATCACTATTCCCAGTTCACCTCATTACACCCCTTACCCACACACATGGTGTCAAATGTATGGCCCATCCTCGGCCTCTGACAAACCAACAACACACCCTGTGCATATGATGATACCTGTGCCACATCCCTGTCATCCATAACATCAATGTAGGGACAGGATAATATGGTTCTGATACACATGTTGACTGTACTACAGTGCACCAAAGTACTGCAGTGTAACATGTCAGGAGTAAAGTTTAATGCATACATGTCAGGTAGTGTAGCCATCCAGCAATGATGCATTATAGCTGTTAGTAACACTGGTTGATCGTGGTCTCCATAATGTTATCCATTTGTGTTGTAGGCTTACATGTGTCAGCATGAGGATGGTCTGCAGTCATATTCTACAACAGGGTATGGCACTGTGCTGACACCATGGCTGTGACATATCTGGGGTACAGTTGAACACATGTCATAGGTCTGTATAACAATTATTGCCTGTGCCACATGGACAGGTGACCCACTGGGATGTGTATAATCTGCAACCTGATGTAGACCCATCCACATACATGCACACTCTTACTTGGCAACACTGGGACTAGACCACTACCTAGGTATGTAGTGCTACTGAAGTGTGTGGCTTTCATTGCACACACCACAAAGCATTTAGGATGAGGTGTGTTCCAGGGTACATGTTACATGCAGAACATCCTCAGACCTGTACAGTATGCTAATGGGGGATGTAATGGGTGTATATGGACAAAACATAGTGTGACATACCTTCATATACACATTAACAAACAAATAACAAGCAGACACATGTCCAATGGACCTGGACCTATCGCTGCTAACTCTTGACCATATGTCCAATGTGTTACAGGTAGGCCACACACAGCACATGCATAACTGGGCTGGATTGTGGTATCAGTTACCTGTATGGTTGATGGTGACAGTGGTAACCATAAAATGGTACATGGGACATATACCAAGTGTATCTTGGTGTACACGGCACCCACATCCCCCAGTAGATATTGTACTCCCTGAAACTCATGATGACACTCTGACATACCCAACATCACACATTGCCCATGACTGCGAAACAACCCATTGTATATCCCAACAGTGGTAATACAGGGATATGCATCTAATGCACAAGCCACAGGCATAGTAGAGTGTTGCTTTGTTATGCCTCACCTATGGGTAGCAACAACACTATCTGTACTACTGTGTGGCAATGGATATTGTAATAGGACTATGTGACCTCAGAATGCTGTACTCTACAGATATATAGACATGCACGCATACACACACTTACCAGAACTCAGTGAGTATCCCATGCCTATCGACCCAGTTGTACAACACTTTTGTACTGGTACTGCAAGGCTCATGTAGCCGGCAGAGAGAGGAGCATAACAAGGTACATGTAATGTCCCATAGAGCAGCAGCCACAACTGACTATGGCAATGGGTGTTGTGGTGGTTGTGAAGGCTCTCATGGAATTCCCAAGTACAGGTGAGCTAACACACAGACACTGCTATCCTCAGTAATGCACACAAACACATGTGTCAGTACTGGGGGTGCATCGTTGCAGGTGGTCATAGCTGTGTACTTACAGATGCCATTACCCTGCTATGTTATCAGACTGGGTGGTGAAAACTGGTTACCAGGGCTAATCCATGCTTAGCATGTATCAACATTGCTCCATTTAACAGCTAAGCTGATTTTCACACTGGTAAGTGAAGCCTACACTGTGTAAGCGCCCGTACATTTATCCATAGCTAATCATCGCTTAGCTTCATGTAAACCCATGCAAACCCACTTAAAGCTGCTCAAAACTGTCTTAAATACTCTGTATTTAACAGCGATTGTTCAGCCCAGCAACAAAATGAACAGTCCTTGCAGATCTAGAACCCAGGACCCTGTACACTATAGTCATAACACTTAACTACAACACTATGACCACTGTGAAGATAGCTGTTGTTTTTCCAATATATCTGTCAATACACATATTGATTAGTATTGAACCATTGCCTTTGTTTCCACAAATGTCTAATGCTTGTTATTAATATGACTGCTGCATCAAATATGTTTTTTTTATTATAATGTACACATATCAGATGCATATGGTGAGATACATCTGGGAAGGTATACACAACCGTGATGTTTACACGTGACAGGAATATGGATATATATATATACATATGTTGATATATCTACATGTACATACACAGGTGTATTCATACATATGTCTGTATACACATCTGTATAGTGCATCATATTTATGGCCATGTGTAGATCTCTTTGTATACACATATATATATATATATATATATATATATATATATATATATATATATATATATATAGCTATATATGTATGCAAATCCTGTGTGTACAGGTATGCCCATTTATGTAGATATATATGTAGCTATCTATAACTATATGTACATACATATCTATTCTGATATAACTATTACTGTCAATCTATATGTAGATATTCATAAGTATATGTTCATATGTATCTATATCTTTATATGCGTAGACATATATTGCTGTGCATATGTATATATATATATATATATATATATATATATATATATATATATATATATATATATATATATATATATATATATATATATATATATATATATATATATATATATATATATATATATATAGATAGATAGATATATTCATGCATGTTGTTATGTATATGTGAATATATCTATATAGACATATGGATAATTATATGTACATATATGTTCACCATATGTCCAGAACATGGAGTGGAGTCCTACCTCAGCCCCAATAGTCCCAACCCAACCTCTTAATGCAAGGGGATGTCAGGTATGTATTGCAGGTATATATGTAGACTGCTGCTACTAGGGGTTGTCTTAACAGACATGTGTGTGGGAGGTCACATCTGCTTTTAACATGTGCGCCATTGGCTACCGACCAACATCCTAAGGACATCATAGTACAGTTCCACTGCTAGCACAGTAATGATCCTGTGGACTACAACAGAGATATGGCCAATAAATGTAGACAGTCAGACACACTCTGGTCAGTCCAGAGGTATACGCAGAACCCCTTAGTGCAATACATGTGGACCAAGCCTGACAATATGGATATTAACATCCATGTTGATGGGTATATCACGCAAATACTGGAATACATATTCCCACAGAGGTTATGCATTCACACACTCCTGTCTGTCCTGACACATAATAACTGCTGGTGCAGAGATCACATGGCCACATACTACCCA
Source organism: Protopterus annectens (assembly GCF_019279795.1). Taxonomy (NCBI): domain Eukaryota; kingdom Metazoa; phylum Chordata; order Ceratodontiformes; family Protopteridae; genus Protopterus; species Protopterus annectens. Next base: position 200,552,704 of record NC_056729.1, read on the forward strand.
GTAGTTAGTGACTTACATCTGTGCAACATCCCACTGCTTTGTCAGGAATACATGACAGTTATGGTGGCCCGGCAACAGTACATCGGGCAAATATCTAGACATAACATCATACTGCGTAAGTGCACTAAGCTGCTAGGCATGTAACAAAGCACTGTGCAAACTACAGACAGACTGCCACAACACAGGCCTACATTTCTTATGGGGGAATACACATGTACCTGCAAACATAGCAGGCTCTACAGGCATGTCACAGCAAAAAGTAACAGCCACCTGTGTGAACGTGCATACCCACAGCCAATGTGAACACAGCCAGATATATTAAGCTTGCTTAAAATTACAGTATATGGACAGTCTGATCAACACCATCCTCATATGTGCCACTCACACATTAGCCCTACATATACTGAACCACTAAACAGTGTGGTCTGATGCCTGTCTGTGGTATGGGACATGTGTGTGTTTTGCCCTACAAACATGAAAGCTGATAGGGTACGAGAAATTGGAGCAGCATGTAACATCAGAAAGTACAGGCAAAGAACAATGACATCTACCTCAGTCTGTACACAGGCCAAGGTACATATTCCCAATACACACACTGTTGACAATCACCATAAGTACACAGACCACAGTACTGTGCACACAACCACAGAATGCCCAGGTTATGTCCTCAGATATAACCCCTATTATACATAGCATGTTTAGCAGTCTGATATCTCACTGGCATATGTAGAAAGGTTGACAGAGTTGTGGCTGGAGGCACAAACATAGGGCCAATATTGACATGTTGCTGTGATAACTTCATACATTTACTGTTGTAACAGGGTTTGTTGTGATATATGTCCTATGAGGGATATGAAGCCAGTAACTCTCATGGCTGTCACCATGAACTGACTGCAATCCTCACACTATGCTTCTGCAGTTCTCAGATAGGTGTTCTTTGAATAACACAGGAAACAAAAGACACCACACACTTCCCAGTCTGCAGATGACCCTACAGATGGCGGTTTCCTCAAAAACATAGCACTGTCATGACAGGTATTAAAACATGTTGACCAGCCATATCAACACACACCCTCTTAAACCGACATTACTCCAAATGCAGAATAGCAACACTTATATTCTGTAGTCATGTCAGGCACATCCCCCTCCTGTTTATTGGCCTGTTTCCACAGTGTATGTTGTTAGAGGTAAATCCAAAATCCATCTGTGATGCTGTTTGCCAAACCCCAGATCTAGGTCCTGCTCACAGTGAATGAAAAGGCCCAACACCAACATGATGTTCCTTGATATTGGAGTGTGTTTCCATGCAATTGGCTATGGGAAGTTTACCACAGCTGTTCCACATTCAATCAGCTAGAGGAGGGCTGCAATTCATACAGAGGCCATCAGCTGATCATGAGCATCGCTTACAAAACACAAGCTGCTGCCTAAGCAAAGCAGGTGTAGTTCTCCACATCCACCAGAGAGGGAGAGAGACAGAGACAAATTAAGTCAGGGAGGGAGTAGGAGAGTAAAACCTAAGCTTGTTTATGTCACACACCTACCAGTACAAGGTTTCAAACTCCTGCCTGACTATGTATTGCTATCACATGTCTATGCAGTTATTGCATGTAACACATAGCTTACATGTTGAAGAGCTGTCCAAATGTATATGTGATGGTGAGTGCCATCTGCAACAGTGATATGGTAGCGATACGGAAAGTGTAGTACACATGCCTGTCTACATGAACAGGTGCCAGCATCAACACAGCCACACCCCCTCAGGGATGCACACACATTGATCCACTTGGCAAGGTCAGAAATATACTTCCTAAGTAGTTAGCTTGCCACAATACAGTAATGTGCAGGTATCACATGGAGCACAAGGGGTTATCCAGAGGTTATATGGGCAAAGAGTATGTGAAGGTGTCTGACATCAGATAGCATGCTTCAGTATGCCAATGGGAGTTGTAGTGAGTGTGAATGTGGTCAAAAGCATCATACACCACACACACAGACACAGGATGCCAGTACTGACATGCATGTGTGCATTGCTTCACAAGTGTGTAGTGGTTTTCTGTGCCAGAAGGCTATACAAGGCTAGGTGAGGGGTATACCTTGGCATCAGGCCACATGACAATGGTCTACAGTGTAGCTCAGGGGTGTAGTGTCTGGATTGGCCCACACAGGTGGGTATTGTATTCACCATCCAGTCACCTGGGTAACTACTGTGTGTGGCCATTGCTGTGCAATGCTTGCCATGTATGTGTTCTTTAGTCCATGACATGGGCACTGTCTGGGATGTGCACACATCCCACATGCATGTACGGTGACATGTGAAACTGTACCAGGGGTGTCTAGCCCAGGTTGTGTACACAGATTGTTATCATCGGATGTGCCAGACCTGGCCTCATGAGGCGGGAACTGGTAAAGGACAGCA
>NC_056729.1:200882622-201000122 GCF_019279795.1 Protopterus annectens
TTGAAGTTATGGAGTGCCTGCAAAGTGAAGGATTTAATGTAGAAGGACTAAAACAGATTACATCACAGCATGATGGAGTGAGTCCCCAGAATAAGGAAAAGCAAGAAGATCAGGAGACATGTGAAGAAGAAATATGGACAGGGGAAAGGAAAAGAGATTTAATATGGTGTAATATTTATGCAAAGGAGAAAGCAAAACTAACCAATATAAAAAGAGCAGCACCAAAGATATTTGAAGAAAAATATAGGGAAAGGAATCTGGATATGGAAAACTTTACAATACAAAAATAAGAAGACTAAAAGGAAAAGTAGAAAAAGCAATTAGTAATGGAGAAGTCAACGAAATAGAAATTGAGGTTATGGAACAGCAGCAAAGAGAAGGATTCAGTGTAGTAAATCAAATACAGAGAGCACCACAACAGGATAGAGCAATGGACATCCAAATTAAGGGGAAACCAGTGGAACACGAAACAATTGGTCAGGTGCCATATCAAGATATGTTGAAGCCTTCCACAGGAAACCAGTATAAACATTAATTTGAAGCTTGGCAGCAAGGAAAGGAACAGGAAACTGTGGAAACTCTGAAGCAGTTAATGTTGAGGAGTGATAGGCCAGTGAGTTCTCATATGATGGAACAACAGATGACAAAGGATGAAATTGAAGAGAATGTGCCACAGGAAGATGCTATAGAATTTTCTATAGCATGCCCCCAGGAAATGGAAAACAAGGGATGTGCCCTCAGTATGGAAGAAAATGAGTTAAGAGAAGAGTTGCTTGATTTAATAGATAAAGACAGATATATCAAAATCAATGAGAGAAATAGACTGCAGAAGGTTAATAAAACTCCAAAAGTCAGAAGCTTGATAAAACAAATGAACACAGTAATTAGGACTGTCCATAGAGATCCATGCGATATAACAAAAGTAAACTGAATATATTACTGTGCTGCTAAATTAATAACTGATAAAGTTCTACCATAGGAACACAGGGTAGAGAAGGAAAAGAGGGGGCAAAAGCGAATACCATCATAGAAATATCAAACAGAGAAAACTATAAAGCAGCTAAGACAAGAAGTGTCACTGTTAGAAGATTATAGAAGAGGGAATCAATCAACAAAAATACTAGGAAAGATAGGTGTGATAAAAGCAATGCACAGTATTAGAACAGACCAGGATCTATTATGCACTATTGGAGATAAACTCAAAATTACGAAATAGGTGGAAAGACTTAGAAGATATGAAGATAAATATAAGGGAAAAGCACAAAATAAGCAATTTATTGATGACCCAAAAAAGTTTTATAGAGAATTGAGAAATAAGTTAAAAGGAATTGAAAGACTGCCAAAAAAAGAGGAAGTAAATACATTTTGGAGAAGTATCTATGAAGATCCTGTGAACATAACAAAGATGATAAATGGATAGAAGACGTAAACGAAAGAATAAGAAGTTTAAAAGTAAAAGATATTAAATGGAATGAAATAGCCAGAGAGAGTGAAACAAAGTTGAGAAAAGCCTCTAACTGGAAAACCCCAGGCCCAGATGCAGTACCTAACTTTTGGCTTAAAGTATTAACTTCTTTGCATGAGGATTTAGCCATGAGTAAGAACTATTTATATGTGCACCTCAAACACACACCACACTGGTTAACAACAGGAAAAACTATGCTCTTACTTAAGAGTGAACCTGCAAGCTACCATAAAATTATAGAACAATAACTTGTCTTCCAGCGACGTATAAAGTATACATGGGAATTGACGCCGACAAAGTTTATAGTCATTTAGAAGAAAACTCAATTATGGCAGTAGAACAAAAGGGGAATAGAAGAAAGTCATATGCAACAAAGGATCATTTGTTGTTAAACAAAGTTATAGTGGAGAACTGTAAGAAGGGGAAGAATCTAAGTATGGCATGGATTGACTACAAAAAAGCATTTGATAGTATCCCACATTCATGGATAAAAGAGTGCTTAAAAATGTATAAGATACACCCTACACTGATTGACTACATTACAGTAACCATGAAACAGTGGCAGACCACTTTGCAATTAAGCCATGATAAAGGACAGATTATTATCCCAGGGATAAAAATTCAAAGGGGGATATTCCAGGGTGACTCTTTGTCACCGTTACTATTCCGCAGTGCCATTAATCCATTAAGCTGTTTACTTAACAGCTTAGGCCGTGGCTACAATTTGGCTCCTAAAAAACAAAGTCTAATGACTTCTCATCTTCTCTTTGTCTATAATTTAAAACTGTATAGCTCATCAGATGAGGAACTGAAAGCACAGCTGCAGGTTGTCAAAACATTTTCAGATGATATTGGAATGTCATTTGGTCTTGATAAATGTGCAAAAGCAACCTTTAAAAAAGGAAAACTGCAGCACCAGGAAAACATCAGTTTGGGACAAGAATGTGACATAAAAGAACTTTTAAAAAAGGGAGTTTATAAATACTTGGGAATTGATGAAGAGTCAGCAATAAAACATGCACAAATGTGAATAAAGCTTAGTAAGGAGTACTTTAGAAGGCTTAAATTAATCCTGAAAACAGCACTGACATCTAGGAACAAGATCCAAGCCATAAATCAATTTGCTCTTCCTGTCCTAACTTATTGTTTTGGAGTGATTGACTGGCCCTAAAAATGTTCGATAGATTGGATATTAAAACAAGAAGGATGCTTCATGCTCATCAAATGATTTATAAAAATCACTGTATACCAAGATTATATATTCCCCGTTCTGAAGAAGGGATGGGCCTCCTTGAAATTGATTACATGTATAGATCTGCAATCGTGGGACTACACACATATCTGCTGACCTCAAAGGATTCAAATGTAGTGAAAGTTTTGAAACATGAGGAGAATAAATCTAAGATTACATCTCTGCTTAATTTAGCAGAAGCATATCGACATCAAGCAGGAATGGAAATCAAACCAGAAGTAGATAAAAACCAGGCAGCAACTGAATGTGCTAAAAAACAAAAGAAAGAATATAAGGCGAAGGACAAGATGAGAAGGCAAGAAATGTGGAAAAAACATAAATATAGTTGCAAGTATAGAAATCTTCTGGAAGAGCCTCGTGTTGATCAAGAATGAACACAGGAATGGTTGAGGAGAGGAGAATTCACATCAAGAAATGAAAGGTTAATATTGGCAGCCCGAGATAGTGGGCTACGTACACACTGGTTTACAATGTCCATTGAACATGTGGGAGAAACAGACATGCGTAGGTTTTGTAAAACTGAATTGGAAACAGTCACACACCTTGTTGCTGGTTGTGATGCACTAATGGCAGAAGGACTGTATACTGAAAGACATAATAATGTGGCGAGACTGTTACACTGGAGATTTTGCAAACATTATGGTATTGAAGTGGCTGAAAAACACTGGAAACATGAGCCACAAAGAATCATAGAAAATTATGAAGTTTATATCAAATGGGATCACCCAATATCAACAGTTCAAAAAATAGATGCTAGAAAACCAGATATAGTCATCCAAGAAAAGAAGACAAAAGTAGCATTGATCATTGACATTGTCACACCTAGTGACTACAGTGCATACAGAGAGAAAAAAACGTCATAAAATTCCTTGATCTGCAGGTAGAAATAAGAGCCATGTGGAAGAAAGATACCCAATAGTAGTAGGAGCAACTGGTCTTATAAAAAGGAATTTACAATCATATTTAGATATGTTACCAATTCATGTGACACCATACAAATTGCAGAAGGAGTTATTACTAGGCACATTGCGGGTGCTGCAAAGAACACTTTTGGCTAACTTCAAAGAGTGAAACAATACTAATTTCATAAAATTTAATTGTACTTTGACTTAGGAATGGGGTCCATTCCCATCATGGTATTAGAAACCTAAAAGACTTGGAGAAATTAAAAATGGCATTACTTTGCAGAGCAACAAAAAAGCAAGCAGGCTGTAGGTACACCACACCACACCGTTTATTGTTTATTGCTTTTGTCAGAGTCAATGCTCTAACTTCTTCAGACAAAACCAAGACAACAAATCACCACTTTATATAATTATAATTAAGTCAGATTAAGACAAATATAATAAATGCTCATTTAAATGAAACCTATTATTCATGTACATTAATTAAAAGCCTATATGTCTAAATGTAATGTATATAGCACATTTTTAACCTTATATGATACATATAAAAACAACAAATGAAATATATATTGTTTAAAATGTTATATAACATATATACTATACATAGCTATGAAGAAATAAATAAGTAAGTAATAAAAATTGAAGCAGGATACTAGAATAGATGAACAATTATTGGTGCAAATGTTAAAAAGTTAATAAATTATTATTAAATATTAAATTATTGCTACATCAAAAACCAACAACTTCGGCCTAGTGGACTCATTCTTAAATGTGTGCATAACATGTAAGACACTATATTAGAAAAAGCGAACCATGCCACAAATACCCATCCAACTTTGCTTAAAAATTAAATAAAATAATAAAACCACCAGCCTTAAAATCTACCTAACAAGTGTTTTAAGCTTTAAAAGGCACTTAATTGATGCATATTCATTAAGACCAGGTGGCATGTGTGCAAATGTGCAAACTTGCCACATAAGCTCACATTCCTCTAGCTTGAGTTCCCATCGGCCTCCGCCCATATTATGTTCAACCTGTTCTAACACAGTAAACTTGAAATTATGTGTGGGGTAATCTAAAATGTGCTTCGCCAATGCATTTGTAGTTATATTTTTGTGTATGCTATACTGGTGTTCGTATATCCTTTGTTTAATTTTTCTTTCACTTTTACCAATAAACTATGATGCGCATGCTTCACACAAAGCCACATAGACTACCCCTTTGGTGTTACAATTAAATTAGCCTTCTATAATATAGATTCTATCCCTAATCTGGAGTTTATTGCCCATTTTAATAAATTTACATTGCAGGCAACTTCCACACTTACCCATACCAAAAGAGCCTTTATATACTTTCCTCTGTTTTTCTAAAAGGCATTTCATGTTAGGTCCCCTCCTATAAGTGAAACGTGGAGTTGCCTCCAATATTTTGTTAAGACTGTTGTCTTCCAAAATTATAGCCAAATTCTTTATGAAAATATCCCTAATGGTGTTAGAATCTATTTAAATGAGCATTTATTCTATTTGTCTTAATTGGACTTAATTGTAATTATATAAAGTGGCGATATGTTGTCTTGGTTTTGTCTGAAGAAGTTAGAACATTGACTCTGATGAAAGTGCTCAAAATAAACGGCGTAGTGTGGTGTACCTACAGCCTGCTTACTTATTTGTTTTTTTACCAGTTTGTTTTTGTCTTGGAGTTGTAAATCATTTTTCGGATGGCAAGAGGTGCTGGTGTGCCATCACAGTCTTTGTTTTTGCAACAAGACAACAGTATGTCAAGTGCACCAAGTGCAACCACTGAGGCAAATGCCATTGGAAATTTGACTGCCTTGGTGCAAGAGTTACTTAATCGTGTGGATACCTTATCACAATGGATGGATGAAAGAAATGATTTTGGTGCTCAAAGAGTAACTGGGTCAGTAACCAACCACCTGGGTACGAGTGGACAGATTCTCACATCTCCGAGGTGTCTAGTGCACCATTGAGAGCATCTCTTAACCAGGGAGATACGGTTAACAGCAATTTATGCATTGATGACAGGAAAAGTTTATCAGCTGTTGAACAAGGACAGACATCAAATGCAATGAAGGATGATTCTGTTCCCTTTATGGCAGAATATCTGAGAGCTTCTTCATTTTTCAATATTGTTACAAATACTAACACGATTTCTGGATGTGATAATTCTACCACTTCCATCGTAACACACCTCAATGAATTTGACCAGAAGCTCTACAAATGTCATAAATTACAACTGGAGGTGTCATACTTCCAAGAATGTATTTCTAAAAAGATCGTTCCCAAAGGGTTACACCAATGACATTATCCAGTTGGGCTAGTTAATAATTCTTTGTTCTGTCAGGAATTGATTGCTTTGTTTGATCAGCAAGGGGCATAATTTCTACAAATGCTGATTAAGCACTATGTCCTACAAATTGAGACACTTAATGTTGAGTTGGAAATCTTGGAACATACCATAACTAGAAATGTGGACTTTGCAAAGTATAGGTTCAAATATGGGCGCATTTTTACAAGTATAGACTCTAGCCTAGTGAAAACTTTTGAGGGATATGAATGAGACTATTCTAAGGGCTTTGCTTATCCTCCACAACCGGAAGCACCTAAGCCCATTGTGAATGCACAAAACTCACTTGGGCAATGCCCATCTGATGATGTTGGGAGCACGGATGTTACTGCAAGCATGGAAAATGAAGAGCTACAAACACAAGCACCTCCTGTACGGCACAGTGAAGGAATTAGAAATAATCATCAGCAGATGAACAGCCATCAGCAAGGAGAAGCTGTGAATAACAACAATAACAATAATAGAAATAATAATCAGGGTTTTCAGGAGCACCGAGGGAACCAACACAACCAATGGCAGAACAACAGAAATCAGGGCAACAAAGGAGACACCAGAATCGGCAGAAGAGATGATCCAGGACACTACAAATTCTTGTACGTTCAGAAGGGGATTTTAAAATCTTCAATTTTACATCCCTAAATTTTGACAATGAGATGGTTAATGTGTTTGCTAAAGGGCTCTCTTTTGTACCTGACAGGAGGGACTACTTGGTTAGGACCATTCTTGCTTTGAAATTGTTTGTTCGCAAACTTAACTTGACATGTCTGATGGGTGCCAATTCTTCCCTCACCAACAACCTAAGGGTATCTAGTTTATTTAACCCTCCCCTTTTAGATTCTCTGGCCATTTTCGAAAAAGTATGTGAAATGGATTTAAGAGCATTGCTGTCTAATATTATTAATAATATGAATGCAAAAAGAAACATCTCTTCTGAGGAATTAGATTTTGTGAATTTGTTGAATATGTGTAACATTAGAGTCATGAAGCCCGATAAGGGTGGTGGCCCGGTCTTTATGGATCAGACCGAATATGTTAACAGAATGGTTGAATATCTTGACAGTGATGTATATGAGCACACCAGCTTAAATGAAGTTAATGGTGCATATAGGAAGATCAACAGTATTTTAAATGATTTATTCCTGGAAAGGAGCATTGATATTGATATACTTCAATATTTGACAATGCCAGCACCTATAATCCCTACACTTTTTGGTTCCCGAAAGACACACAAAAACCTCAACAACCTTCCATTTAGCCCTATAGTGGATGGGAGAGGGTCTATTACGTATGCAAGTGTCAAATTTGTGGAAAACAAATTAAAACCTTTTATTAAAATTGAACCACACATTTGTCATGACTCATGGAGCTTTCTGGGGAGTATTAATAAATTAGAATTTAATGAGAATGTTACTTTCCTCACAGTAGATATTAAAGATCTCTATACAGTTATACCCCAGGAGCTAGGTACAGAGTGGGTTAGAGAATTTTTGATCATGAAAGGAATGGGCGGTAGAGACATTAATGCTACTGAAACCATTCTTGAGATAGTTTTGTCTAACAATTTTGTGTGTTTCAATGGGCAATTCTTTTTACAAAAAACAGGAATTGTGATGGGATCACCCTGTGGTAGTAGCTTCGCTAATTGCGTCATGGCTTATTGGGAGAGGGTTTTTCTTTTTAACAACACCCTGTTGAAGGATCATGTTGTTTGGTATACTAGATACTAAGATGACATGTGTTTCATTTGGAAAGGTGAAGCTACAATAATAGAATCTTTTTTTTTTTTGTAGCCATTATTGAACTAACAGATTTTTTGGAATTCACCTTCCAAGTGGGAATGGACTCCATCAATTTCTTTGATGTAAATTTATCAAAAGACAGGGTTAATAGTAGATATAGGACCACCATATCTCTGAAACCCTCCTATTCAAATGCATTCTTGCATTTTACAAGCAGCCATCCCTATCACCAGAAAAAGGCTGCATTAAAGGACAGGTGGTAAGGACCGCTAGGATGGTTTCTGCTGATAATGATTACATAACTGAATGCGATTTGTTAAAATCTATGTTTCTTAAGAGGGGCTACCCACTAAACTTTCTCGAACACATTTTCCAAGAAGCAAACACTAAGAGGTTATCAGATTATTTTAGACCAATAGTGCAAAAATGATATGAAGTAACAGAGAATGGAACTATTGAAGAAGTAAGCCGGAAGAGGGTGGACCCAATTCACAATGCCCGAGGCAGTTTTCGTGTTACTTACTCTATGGATTCTAAGAACAACAGGGATATTGTCATTAAGAATTGGGCTATAATTTTGGAAGACAACAGTCTTAACAAAATACTGGAGGCATCTCAATGTTTCACTTATAGGAGGGGACCTAACATGAAATGCCTTTTAGAAAAACAGAGGAAAGTATATAAAGGCTCCTTTGGTATGGGTAAGTGTGGAAGTTGCCGCAATGTAAATTTATTAAAACAGGCAATAAACTCCAGATTAGGGATAGAACCTATATCATAGAAGGCAAATTTAATTATGACACCAATGGGGTAGTCTATGTGGCTTTGTGTGAAGCATGCAAATCATACTATATTGGTAAAACCGAAAGAAAACTTAAACAAAGGATACACGGACACCAGTAAAGCATACACAAAAATATAACTACAAATGCATTGGCGAAGTACATTTTACATTACCCCACACATAATTTCAAGTTTTCTGTGTTACAACAAGTTGGACATAATATGCTCGGAGGCCCATGGGAACTCAAGCTAGAGGAATGTGAGCTTATGTGGCAAGTTTGCACATTTGCACACATACCAACGGGTCTTAATGAATATGCATCAATTAAGTGCCTTTTAAAGCTTAAAACACTTGTTAGGTAGTTTTTAAGGCTGGTGGTTTTATTATTTTATTTATTTTTTAAGCAAAGTTGGATGGGTATTTGTGGTATGGTTTGCTTTTTCTAATATAGTGACTTACATGTTATGCACACATTTAAGTATGAATCCACTAGGCTGAAGTTGTTGGTTTTTGATGTAGAAATAATTTAATATTTAATCATTTATTAACATTTTAACATTTGCACCAATAATTACTAACCTATTCTAGTATCCTGCTTCAATTTTTATTACTTACTTATTTATTTCTTCATAGCTATGTATAGTATGTATGTTATATAACATTTTAAACAATATATATTTAATTTGTTGTTTTTATATGTATTGTATAATGTTAAAAATTTGCTATATAAATTACATTTAGACATAGAGGCTTTTAATTGATGTACATGAATAATAGGTTTCATTTAAATGAGCATTTATTTTATTTGTCTTAATTGGACTTAATTGTAATTATATAAAGTGGTGATTTGTTGTCTTGGTTTTATCTGAAGAAGTTAGAGCATTGACTCTGACGAAAGCACTCAATAAACAGTGCAGTGTACCTACAGCCTGCTTGCTTTTTTGTTGTTTTACCAGTTTGTTTTCGTCTTGGTGTTGAAAATTACTTTGCAGAGCCAGTTAATGGCATCTGCTGTACGTGCAACATGTTAAACTGTACAGGCCATGCCAGCCATCTGTACAAATGAATATGGAATATCCAGATGTTTGCAGCCAATATGTTGTCTGTGACCCCTAACAATGGGCATTTACGAGACACATTGCCAAACTGTCACAGTCACTGTAGTGACAGACATGGCAGCAGCAGACCTCATACCTGTCTGAAACATAATGCTAATAGACAGTCTGTTACTCTATCACTGTATCACATCACCTTGCAGCAGACAGACATCAGGTGAACGCCATATGTAAGCTGGGGCAAACAGTAAACACTGGCACACACATCACATATTGCTGGGAATGGGAACACATGGGAAATCGATAGCGGAACAGGTCATGCAATTGAATGCACCTTCCAAAGGGTATGCGTTGTTACATGACAACAGCTGTCATTAACCTACAATGTCAGTCTTTCATGATTTTACCAGATGTTGGCCAGAAAACCACATGTTCATGACTGATGTGAAGAAATTGTGCGTCAGTGATCAGGACAATCTGCACACATATGCAGAGGTCAGAGGTATGGTGACCATCTTTACCCATACCTCCCAAGCTGTTGGAGCAAGGAATGTTTACAAAGCCATATATAATGAGGTGACAAGGGACACCTGTCAAATATTGCTCCTACAAACATATAACAGTGATAGCATAACAGGGTTTGCATTAGCATAAATGGTCTGAATGGTATGAAGTGTGCAACTCATAATGTCTGCCATTATGTTATGAATGCCACCCGGAATGGTTTGGCAGCAATTTTCCAGACAGACACAGGTGTATGAGAAAATGGACTACTGATCCACGTTTGTCAAGTTGTAACATGTGATGACAACTAAAACAGTTAAAAGAGGTCCCAGAACTGTGGGACAAGAAAATGTGCCATACAGTTTTGTACTGATTGCATTAGAGAAGTGATTGTACATCAGAAGCACCTTAATGTCATGAGAAATACTGTAAGTGAAAGTAATGTCACACAAAGAAGGTGTCATACTATCATACCAGAGGACATCCCGTGTGTTGCACTTGCTGTGGGCATGGTGTGTGCTGACAACTGTCAAATTACTACAACTTGTGTCCCACACTCCACAACTGATAATGTCACACACACATTACGTGTTGCCTATGTGTGTGCAATATGTAGACATGAGAAGGCCCTGTGACTACTGTGTGCCCCCAAAAAGTGAATATGTTGGGGTTAAGGTCATGGCTAGGCTTGTGAGGGACCTAGTGCTAGTACTACAGTAACCTTCTCTGTATGTATGAGCCTGTGGTACTACAGAACACTGAGGTGACATGTATGAAGGCTAGCTGTCTGTGACAAGGAGTATGTATGCAAGGTCACACTGTCTGCCAACAGTGTCCCTCACTCACTGTTGCATGCATATACACCTGGTAAACATGTACATATACAGCTGTCCTTCGGCTATGAAATGATCAGTGTGTTTCCATTCTGCCGTACTCCCCATTGGTAATGTCTGCAGGGCCACAGCCTGCAGACACACAGACACTTGGAACACAATCAGAATACAGCATATCAGACTACATTCAGTCAGTGGTTGTTGTTGTTGTAATAACACCAATTATGCATCATGGCTAATAAGGTACATAAACTTTGAGGTGTACTCATAACAAATGCAAGCAGACAGCACTTTACACAGCATTACTTAGCTACACTGTACTATATTCATGCTGTGCATCAGATACATATTAGCATGTCCCTTCATCGATGGTATGGATGACAGGGATGTGGCACAGGTATCATCATATGCACAGGGTGTGGTGTGGGTTTGCCAGAGGCCTAGGTTGGGCCATACAGTTGACATCATGTGTGTGTGTTTAGGGGTGTTCTATAAATGGGCTGTGCAGGGGTGCTGTGTGTGTCTGGAGGAGACCTGCCTGTGATAGAGATGTGTGCATGTTTGTATTGGAGACAGTTAAGCCATGTGGCTGCCCTACACAGGGGTATGTTAGACAGCTGTGGACCGTACATGGCAGGGGGTAAAGTTCACCATCTCTGGCCATGGACGCGGCCTAAGACCAGATGCAGTACTACTCCCCGAAGATGACTGCTGTTGCTGAATCTGTGTCCCTGATGGGACAGGCCAGGATGATGTGCCCATGGCCTGCTCTGTTGTGCATTGGATAGCACCCGCCTTTTGGTAGTGCTGGTGGTACTGTCACTATGGAATTGTGAATGTGCACAGCCCCATAGACCCTCAGCTGATCTTGGTTCTGACCTACATCCATGTGGCAGACACCCATCTCCCACCACATGCTCCAGTACAGACATTCCACAGTTAAGAACTGACAAGGTCTCACCCCACCATCTATCCATGACCTCACTATTGTGACATGTGGCCTCAGCAAGAGCATGCAGGTCATCACAGATGCCAGGAAGAGTTGTATCCACAACCCTGAGTATCTGTCTGGTGTTGCATTCAGTACATGCCTGTGCCTCCATGATGGTCCAAAACATGCATCTGGTGACACCTGCTATGGCACTTGCAACAGGTCTTGATGGGCAGCAGTTCTCCTTCTAGCACCTCTGTCCATCTGCCTGTATGGGACCTCACCTGCTCTCTGGCTATGCCCAGTGTCTACACTCACACTTGCCATAGTCTCCACACTAGCCTGTTCCATGTCAGCACCCACCAACTGGTTGCTGTGGACAGTGTATGTGTGGGCATTGTGACTGTGTGTGAGGACATTGTGGTTGACAGTGGGATGCCGACTGATGGCACAGATTTAGCCCGTAACAACCCCACCTGTGCTTCACTATGACCGCCATCATTGTCAGAGTCAAGATCTATGCGGGATAGACCACGACCCCCATGTCCACCTGTGAGAGGAAGACAACGTATGAAAGGTTTGCTGGTACACACACACACACACACACACACACACACACACACACACACACACACACACACACACACACACACACACACACAGATACATACCGGTGAGGTGGCACAAAGGCATTACACAGCCCTCACAATATCTGAATGGTGACATGCACGACACACATTCAGACCACAACATACACACTCTGGACAGACCCTCAACATCATGCAGTGCAGCTATTTCCACTTACTATTACTACTAATATACATCTCTGGGATACATGAGTAGTGATAGTAGGTGATGGGCCTTCAGCTAGCACACACTGCACCCATTTACACATTATTGCTGTTCATCTCTATAGCACAGTGGCAAAGACTACAGAACACACCTCTCAAATGTACAGATTTTCGCAGAATGTCTAGATGTCTGGCTCATATTTTTGGTCTGTTCCTCATAAATCCTGTGTTTGTCTGACACATTACTGGGATGATCTGAGGATTGACGTCACTAATTAATGGCATGCATTTGAGTTTCAGACTTCAGAATCTGCAGTAAATGTATGTTAAAACACATCCTGTTGCACCTACAACTTTCTAGGCTTATAGTGGATATAAAAAGTGTACACACTCCTGTTAAAATGCCAGGATTTCGTGATATATAAAATGAGACTACAATAAATCATTTAAAAACTTTTCCAACCTTTAATGTGACCTATAACCTGTACAATTCAATTGAAAACAAACAAATCTGTTAGGGGTAAAATATAACAAATAAATTACATACAATAAGTTGGCTGCATAAGTGTGCATACCCTTAAAGTAATACTTTGTTGAAGCACCTTTTAATTTAATTACAGCATTCAGTATTCTTGGGTAGAAGTCTATCAGCATGGCATATCTTGACTTGGCAATATTTACCCATTCTTCCTTGCAAAAGCCCTCCAAATCTGTCAGATTGTGAGGGCATCTCTTGTGCACAGCCCTCTTCAGGTCACCCCACAGATTTTCTATTGGATTTAGGTCTGGGCTCTGGCTGAGGCATTCCAAAACTTTAATTGCAACTTAATAAAAGTAAATGAATTAATATCATCTGCATGTACATTCGCCCATGTAACAATATAGCTACATCTGAAGACACCCTGCACTGGCTATCATGTCACTACCCCCAAGAAGTCCTACTACTCGGAGATTTTAACATAGACTGGTGCACCTGTCCCTCAGAATCCCCAACCACCCATATTAACATGCATGCATGCATTTACACAAATCATATCCACCTCTACCAGGATAGGTAAACCCAACCAAAAAGAAAGCATACTTGACTGGGTACTCATAAATAGTCACCCCAAACTGTACACCTCTGGTACCCTCCCCAATGACCTAAGAGATCATCTTCTCACATATATAATTAAGCACAAAGCCATTAACCCCCAACAGCCCTTACTCAGAAAAGTTAGAAACAAAAAAAACTTTGACCCTGCCAAATTCCAACAGGAACTAAACTCATGTAATTGCTCTATTCTAAAACACCTCCCTTTAGAGGACGCAGTTGTATACTTTAACAACAAATTCCTTGAGATCCTTGATTTGCATGCACCTGTTCGTTCAAAGATAACAAAAGCAAAAACTGCACCATGGCTTTCTGAAGAGTCTAGAATCAAAATTATCCTTAGAAACAAAGCATGGGCTTTATGGCATTCTACTAAAGATCCCCAAGACCACATTACATACAGGCGATTTATGAACGAAACTAAAAAAATCCATTTTACAAGACAAAAAACAATACTACTGTAATTTACAGACAGTAAATCAAAATAACCCTCAGAAGTTTTAGGGAGGTTTGAATAATCTACTACATCCTGGACAAACTTCTACCCCTACCCCACTGCTATTGTTGATAACCCCCCAGAGGATGTTTTAGACAGTTTTAACCAATTCTTTACTGAGACAATTCAAGCCCTAGCCAGCCAACTACCTCCTAGCTCCCCTGGCCCTAAAAGCACCACCTCTAGAAACCTACTCTCATTCAGCTTCCAACCAGTTGCCATGCCACTTATCCGTACCTTGGTCAAAAAATTAAAACCCACCACACTCTCTGTTGATCAGCTCCCTGCCAAGTACCTACAAAAAATCAGCTGATGCTATTGCTTACCCTGTATCTATACTAATCAATCAAACCATAGCAGAAGCTAAAATTCCCACCATCTGGAAGATATTCTATGTAATCCCACTTCACAAAGGAGGCAGCTCTACTGAATTCTCCAGTTATATGCCAATAGCTATACTCTCTCCACTTGCAAAGATTATGGAAAAATGTGTTCATAGACAACTCATGCATCACCTAATCCAGAATCACCTCATGGCAGACAGCCAGCATGGCTTCCAACCTCACCACAGCACTACTTCAGCCCTGCTAGCCTTTACCAACACCATAAACCATAATCGTAACAATAATTATATATCCTCAGCCCTCTTCTTGGATCTTTCCAAGGCATTCAATATGGTTGAATAGCAACTTTTAATCCACACCTTGCAAACATTCTGTCTAGATACGAAAGCCCTTCAATGGTTTCAATCCTACCTGAATGGTAGACAGCAGGCTGTTCTTTGGCAGAACAAACTCTCTTACCTACTGCCTAACATCCTTGGAGTACCACAAGGCTCTATACTAGGGCGCCTACTGCTCTCCATCTTCATTAATGACCTGTATACTGTTATCCCAGAAGTCAGCTGTATCCAATACGCTGATGACTCTACCCTGATTTGCTCGACCACATCTCCAACAGAGTTATGGTCAGCTACCCAGACCACTTTAATACAATAGAAAACTGTCTTTCTGAACGTTGTCTGATACTAAATCCCCCAAAAAACCTAAAATTATTTTCACCAACACATAGGTCTACTGCTTTACCTTTACCATAAATGCAAATGATGGCACAATAATCTCCCTGACCCCTCTACAACACTATTAGTTGTCATTACAGATAATAATCTAAAATTTGACCTACATGTCAACCAATCGATCAAAACCATCAACCATCAAAACCATCAATAAAAAATAGGGTCACTTTGCAGAATAAAAGCCTTCCTAACCCCTCCAGCTAAAATTTCCATAGCTCGCTCTCACCTTCTTTCAACTTTTCTATATGCAGCCCCTCTACTCTCTGATTTAAACAAGACTGTCCTTAACAAACCCTTAATTTGCTGCAACCACATTGCCAGGTTTGCCACTAGGCTGCCTTTTACAATGCATCATTGAATCAATCTAAACCAGCTTGGGTAGCTTGAACTACCCAGTCTAATTCAGTATAATCAACTGATTATGGCATATAAAATCCTTTATAATCCAGACAACACTCCTGCACTTAAAAATCATATCATCCCCCATAACAATCCTAGACTGCTTCGATCCTCTAACAGACTACTAATTCAAGTGAGCAAAATTAACAACACAGCCAGTGGCTCTCTATTTGCAAACTCTGTACGTAGATCCTGGAACTCTCTTCCAACTGATATTACTTTACTTTCCTTCCTAGGTCAATTTAAAACTAGACTCAAACAACATCTGTCACTAAACTGGCTATGTCATATTATCAAGCCTGGCTAACTCTCCTCTAGAATGCATAAATCTGTTAATCAGTTTACTCTGTAATTTAATTCTGACTTTTACTCAGGAATAACTCTAACCTGTGGAACTTGTTT
The DNA here is from genome assembly GCF_019279795.1 of Protopterus annectens. Lineage (NCBI taxonomy): Eukaryota > Metazoa > Chordata > Ceratodontiformes > Protopteridae > Protopterus > Protopterus annectens. The sequence continues at coordinate 200,898,711 of NC_056729.1, forward strand.
ATCTTGTTTGCTTATGTAACTTGTTTATCTTGTTTGCTTATGTAATCACTGTAAATATTTTATCTGTAACATGTTATGATGTATCTGTTTACCTTGAAGCTTTTCTCTCCGGGCATCCACTGAAAATGGACATGCATCCAGTCAGACTATCCCGGTCAAGAAATGTAAAATAAAATAAATAAAATAAAATAAAATAACTAATTGTCTTCTGGTTAACCCGTTCTTTTGTTGATTTGGATGTATGCGTTGGGTCATTGTCATGTTGAAAGGTGAAATTCCTCTTCATCTTCAGCTTTCTAGCAGGCGCCTGAAGGTTTTGGGCAAAAAGTGACTGATATTTGGAACTGCTCATAATTCCCTCCACCTTGAATAAAGCCCCAGTTCCAGCTTATGAAAAGCAACCCCAAAGCATGACACTGCCACCACCATGCTTCACCGTGGGGATGGTGTCCTTTTGGTGATGCAAAGTGCTGTTTTTGCAACAAACGTACCTTTTGGAATTGTGAGCAAAAAGTTCAGTCATGGTCTCAATAGACCATAACACATTTTCCCATATGCTTTTGGGAGACTTGATGTATTGTTTAGCAAATTTTAGCCAAGCCTGGATGTTTTCCTGTGTGAAAAAAAGCTTCCATCTTCCAACCCTACCACATACCCCAGACATATGGAGAATATGGGAGATAGGTGTCACTTGCAGTACATAACCAGTACTTGCCAGAAATTCCTGCAACTCCTTCAGTGTTGCTGTAGGTCTCTTGGTAGCCTCCCTGACTAGTTTTTGTCTGGTCTTTTCATCAATTTTGGAGCGACGTCCAGTTCTTTGCAACATCACTCTTGTCCCATATTTCCTCCACTTTTTGATGACTGACTTCACTGTGTTCCATTGTATATCCAATGCTGTGGACACATTTTTGTACCTTTCTCCTGACTGATACATTTCAACAATGAGATCCCTCCCTTTGATGCTTTGTAAGCTCTCTGTGAACCATGACGTTTGCTGTAGCAGGCAACTGAGTAAATTTCAGGGAAATCCTACCAGGACAGCTGAACATTATTTGGGGTTAATTATAGGTTCATAGGTAAGTACTAGGCTATTGGCCCGAGGGCCTATATAAGCTGAGCAAAAAGGTAGCGTGGCTTTCACCACCCAAGAAAATTATTTTCCTGTGGCCCTGTCAAGTAGGCCCACAGAGGTGATCCCTGGGGTGAATTTCCTACGTCCCATCCAATCATCAAGGTTTTTCTTGAAGTGTACTAATGAGGAGCTTTGTTTGATATAGATAGGTAGTTTCTTCAGAGTATGGGAAGTCTCTGGGACAGGAATCTATCCCTACAGCATGTTCTGTTTATTGTGGTGAAGAGGTTTAGGTCCCTAGAGCATGTAACTCAGAGGGATTGGGATTTCTTTAAGTGGAGCATATCCAACAGCTGTGAGTTTGACATAGCTTTGTATGTTAGGCAGAGATCGCCTCTGAGTAGATGATATGTGACAAAGTAAAGCTGGAGTTTTTTGAGATGGTCTGTGTAGGGCATCTGTTTGAGGCTGGTAATCCTCTTTGTGAAGTATTTCTGCAGCCTTTCCAGTTGGTGTAGATGTTTTGTGAGGTGCATACCAAAAGGGGCATTGTACTCTATAATGGGTCTAATGAGTGACAAGTAGAGGGGAATAATGACCTATTTTTTACTGGATGAGAAACCTTTTGTGATGAGGTGTGCCACATAGAAGGATTTTCTGACTACTGTGGCAATGTGATTATCAAAGGAGAGACTACTGTCCACCTGTGTCCCAAGGTCTCTTAACACACTTTTGGTGTTAAGTAGACTGTCACCTATGTGGTAGCTCATGGGTACAGAGTTTTTACCAAAAGGGATGACAATGCACTTTTTCGCATTGAACATGAGGCCATGGCTTTGACACCAGGCATCTGTCTCAGTGAGGCCCTTTTGTAGGATGTCCACATCGTTAGGAGTTTTAATTACGGCTCCTAGTTTGCAGTCATCTGTGAAGTTCATTAGCCAAAGTCCTTCTGTGTTAGCCTGTACTTCAGAAAAGTAGATACCAAATAGAAATGGACCCAGGACTGCACCCTGTGGTACTCCACTTGTCAATGGTCTGAAGTTGGATTTGGAGTCTGCCACTTTCACAGTGTGGGTTTTTTCAGTGAGACAGTTGGCAACCCATCCTGTGACATAGGGATTTATACCTAGTTTAGTGAGTTAATCTTTAATTCCAGCATGGGGGACAGTGTCAAAAGCCTTGGTGAGATCTAGATAGGCGGTTTGAACCACCTTACCCTCGTCTACAGCTTTGGTGACTGCTTCAAAGAAGTATATCAGATTTAAAAGACATGATCTGCCTTTTACATACCCAGACTGGGTGGGGCCCAGAGTTTGGAGATTATCAATGTCTTTGTTTATAAGTTCCATGATGATAGGTTCCATGGCCTTGCAGGTCAGGCTCGTCAGGCTAATGGGGTGGTAGTTCCCAGGGTCCATGGTGGCTCTCCTTTGGTGGAGTGGGATAACCATCACTGTGCACCATTCAGTGGGCAAAAAGCCTGAGGTGAGGCTATGATTGAACGTGGTGATTAGGTGGGGTGCCAGTTCATTCTGTAGTTCATGTAGAACGCAGCCTGGGATGTTGTCAGGTCCTATGGATGCTGTGTTCTTGGCTTTGGATAGTATGTTTTTTACCTGTGCAGCTGTCCTTAAAGGAACTTTGCATTCTTCCAGTATAGAGATGGACCCTTTATGGGGGGTGAGAGGGGGGTAAAGTTAGCACTGAACCTATCTTCCAGTATGTTGACAATATCAGTTGGTTCTGTATATTTAGTGCCATTGCGCTGCAACTCAGAGCAGATCTGAGTGTAGCCACTGAGATTCTTGACATAGCATAGAATGCTTTGTGGTTGTCTTTAGAATCAGTGGTGATTTTGTTTTTGTAACTAGTATTGGAGGATTTTATGAGGGATCTCAGCTTCTTACTGAGTCTGACCAGGGAGTTCCTCCAATCATCGGATTTTACTCTTTTTTTGCAACAGTTTCTTTCTTCTGTTCTAGAGTTTGTTTATGGCAGGGGACCACCAGATTGGCTTCCTTTATTTGGAGGATTGCATCTTGGTTCTGTTAAGGATAGCATGATCCATGTACTCGTGTAAGTGCTTATAAAGTGCATTTTTGTAGGATTCAGCAGTCTTACCTCTATTGTCCTTCTGCATGGGTGCCGTGAAGTTTGCCACTCCTGTCTTATTTTTTATGGTGGTTTGCCTAATGGGGGGTGAGGGCGGGATGTGGATGTCTAGGGTGATTAGCTTGTGGTCAGATCTGACCAATGAGGAATTGACCTCTGGTATGGAACACCAGTCCCCCATGTTGGTAATGACCAGGTCTAGGATATTGCTGCCCCTGGTGAGGGTGTGGATAAGTTGATCCAAGGCATTGGAATTTATGAATTCCAAAAAGCGTTGGGCAAAAGAGTTGGTACATGAGTAGTTTTCGAAGTTAATGGTGGGGTAGTTGAAATCAACCATTATTAGGGTGTTGGGTTGTACCCTAATATTCCCCAGTGTATCAAGAAATGAGGAGTGGGAATCCTGGGGCACAGTGGGGGATCTGTAGCAAGTTAAAATTTGGATTGCGGTTTTGCCCAGACTTAGTTGCACTTGGATAACCTCAGATGCATTATGCTGAGCAAATAGCCTGGAGGTGTGGATATCCTTGATGAATATGGACACACCTCTACCTTTAGTGTTTCAGACCAGGTTAGGTGGCTGAAAGGTGTGATATGAATTATAGCCTGGCAATGCAGGGGTGCTCTCTGGAGCCTTGAACCAGGTCTCTGGCACTGCACAGATGTCGATGTTCTCCATTTTAAGGAGTGCCATGAGTGAGTGCATTTTGGGGTTTAGACTTCTAGCATTGAGTAGCATTACCTTCAGATTTTGCTTGCTTGCACCTGTTACGGTGGTGAATTTGTCATTTGAACCTTGCCTAAAAAGGCACTATAGGGGTGGCAAGAGCCTTAGCCAGTATCCAGAATCCCAAGGGTGACAGGTGCAAGCCATCTCTGGCAATGCATCATGGTCTGTCGATCATATCATCCCAGGCAGAGAGATACTGGATCCCCTTAGAATGACACCAGAAGCTTAGCCAATTGTTGAAGTCAATCATTTTTTCCTTGCACTGTGGTATTATTCTGGATGATGGTAGGATTCTACTGAGAGCTAGGGTCATACCTGCCTGGGCTACAAGATCAGAGAGCTCCTCCATGCCTCTTTTCTTGTAGTCCAGGAAGGTATGTCTCAGGTCATTCACACCAACATGGACAATGGCAGGGTCATATTTGTACTTGTTGTGGAGTGACCTGAATGCGTGCATTATGTGGCAGATCCTGGTACCCGACAGGCAGCTGACAATAACTTTCTCCTTGTTTAGCCTGGTGAGTGGAACATCAGTGTGCCTGACTGTAGACTCACCTATGACTAGAGTGTTGGGTACGTTGTTATGACTTATGGGCTGTGGTTGAGTGGCACACTGAGTTTGTGGGCTATGTGTCATTTGTGTTGTGTTGGGGGGTGGAGGTTGCTTGCATTTCTGCTTTGGATGTCTCTGTTGCTTGAGCAGATTTTTATTGAGAGCATCTGCAAATGTAGGTGTGTGTTTTGTGTTTCTATGTGTGTGTTTTGGTTGTGTAGGTTTTGAGGGACTATGTGATGAGTGTGGTGTGGTGCAAGTGTTTACCTTCTCCTCCTGACTGTCTAGTCCAGTCTTGGGTGAAGAGAGCTTTGCTTCCAGTTTGGCTATATAAGTGCATCTCTCACAGGTTGTAGTGCTGGGTCTCTTTAATTGATGGCAGGTGTGTACCCAAGAAGACCAAATGCTGTAATTAAATCAAAAGATGCTTCAACACAGTATTAGTTTAAGGGTGTGCACACTTATGCAACCAGCTTATTGTATATTTTTTATTTTTCATTTTTTTCCCTAACAGATTTGTTTGTTTTTCAATTGAATTGTACAGGTTATAGGTCACATTAAAGGTGGGAAACATTTTGAAATTATTTATTGTGGTCTCATTTTTTTATATCACAAAAATCTGGCATTTTAACAGGGGTGTATACACTTTTTATACCCACTGTATAAGAGTTATATTTAAAATATGTCCCTATTTTGGGCCTTTGTCCCCCCCATTTTGTCAGTCTTTGTCCAGATTTTTGCACTGACAGGTTGTGAGGTATGCTACAGAAATGTTACATCTCCTGCAAAACACCCCTGTGATGCAATGCAGTTAACCGCACCACAAGTGAACATGCACATATCACAATATGGCTAAGAGTAACAGTTGTGGGCATGGCAAAATGCATGCCCTTAACATGCCTGGGGTATTGGTGAGCCACAACAGGATAATCCCATACTCACCAGCTTCAGGCTGCTGGCTGTTCCACATCCAGACCAGGGGGACCTATGTAGTTGTCAGAGAGAGGTATTGTCAGCAGACCCTCGTGTGGCATTGATACAAGATGAATGCTGTATTTCTGCACATGTGTAGTACAAGCTCCGATACTACACAATTTGCTGACCTTCACCATAAATGTGCACTTTTGTGCATGACAAAACCCCATCCGCAACTGTGTTTTGATTTGACATATGCATCTAGATACTCTACGGATGCCAGTATGTCTGCTACAGTAGTCAATAGATGTCCACTCGGGTCTTACCTAGATGCTTCTCTCCTGTTGTCCAGCTGCCACCCACCTCCACAATGTGAGTGTGTTGAAATGGCTGTTGGTGTGTGGTGGCTGGCCTAAGGTTGGCAAGGAGCTCCTAAGTAGGTTTAAGTGGGCCTGTGTAGCAGGACCCCCACCTGTGGCTGTATGGTCCCTGGCCACGGCAGCAGCCCTTCACCAGGCATCATGGATGAGGTCAGTTGCATAATGCCTGACCTGCTCATATGTACATGCATGCTGGCCCACGTCATTTACCCTGTTGATGAGGTCATCCCACATGGCAGTCCACTCCTGCAGATGCTGATGGCTACAGCCAAACATGACCCCATGGTGCTGTATGGCTGTGTCAATAATTTCTGTGGTTGCAGCTTCAGTGTAGGGTGGTTTTCTACCACGCTGCATTTCACCTGGAACACATAAACAGGGAAACACATCACAGGATCTCATACATTGGTCAACATCATTTAAAGAACCTTCACATCATCATTGACTAGCACTAGCAACCATTTACGACCACATCATACCCCTGTCATCAATCAGCACAGTATGAGCTTGTATTGCACTCCTGGTCCTGCTGTGTCATGTTCCCCCAGTAAGGGCCAGTAAATTGCATACTCCTCCATTCATCATTCACTTTTGTGTAGAGGGATGACAGTGGCCATCTTCCATGCAGATGGGATGTCGCTGGTGCTCAGGCTTTGTTTGAATACAGTGTGTAATGGAGCTAAGTGCACATGCCTGAGTTCATGTGGGATGCAGACATGGATGTTATCAGGTCCAGTGGAGACTTAATTTTGTTGCTTTTGAGTAGGCATTATGGACCTGCTCCATGATGGTGAGGGGAGGGGTGCAGGTGCTATGTATATCCACCTATACTGAAGGGGTGACGGGGGTGATTTTTTCACTTAACCTGTCTGCACTGGGTGGGCTATAGCTATGGCATGTGTGTATGTGGTGTGATTGACCACCAGTACAGGATGGGTTGGGTTGTTGCCTCTGAGACCTAAGATGTGTGAAGATGGCCTTGTGATTGGCCTTGGTGGATGTGTCCAATTTGTATGCATAGTTAACCTTACAATGATTCACCTGTGACCTTATATGCTTGTTCAGACAAAGGTGGACTTTAATCCAAGTTGGTGCCTGCTCCTACTTGACCCTGTACAGCCAATATAGCGACCTATTATGTGGTTTGTGTGTTGCTGCTGCCCACCAAAGGGGATTATGCTATCTTGGTAGAGGCAGGTTTTATGAGTCAGGTATTGCTGAGTCCATACAGTATGGAGGTGCTTATATAGATGTTTATAGTAGGCATCGACACAAGTTCATAAAACAGTTGGACACTTCTCCAATTTCAACCTGACAATTATGCTTATTCTATATCTAGTTCTGCATCAGGGAACTACAACAATCAGTAGCTGTAGACAGTTATGTCTGTTGGATGCACTGAAACTAAGATCACACATGTGTACAACATGTACAGCTTATTTACCTGATGTTTTGCAACTCATGTCTGTTGTTTTGAGGCTTCCAGCTACACCCACTCATACATACATGTGCACAGGTAATACCCAATAAACATTTCTGTTCTATGTCAGTATGGCACACTGTATTTACCCTCTTGCTGCTCAGTCATACCTCTCAACCTGTTATAGCAGGGCATCTGGATGATGACACACATACATGGGGGGGTAATGGCCCAAATTATTGACACTTTATTAATATTGCTGTAACACACTTAAGTCAGTTGATAGCACAGTAGGCTTTGCATTCACAGAAATACCCTGGAGGATGTCCAACATTCATATGTATGCCATTATGTTCTGAAGTCAGCCTTCGCAGATTTGTCAATGATTTGCCAGACATATCACAACTCTATGAGTAAATGACTACAAATATGAGGCCCCTTCTGCATTCAGTTACATGCTTACTTTTCTAACATACTTGTTTTTTTCCAAGTATTTTTGAAGTTTCTCTGTCTCTCTGTCTGTCTAACCATGTAGCGGAATATACTTGTTTTGCATAGGCAGCAGCTTGCCTTTTGTAGGTAATGCTCATGAGCAGGTGATGGCCTGCTCACCAATTGGTGTCCCCCGCTTGCTAATTGCATGCAGAACAGCTGCATTGCTATTCCAATAGCCAATGGCATGGCAACACACTCCTATAATTAAGTACTTCAGGTGGGCATTGTCCCTTTTCCTCTTACAACAAGAAATGTGGATACAGCCCAACAAAATGGGGGAGAAGGTTCCAGACTTTGGGAAAGAATATAAGTATTGCTGTTATACAGTTGGAAAAATGCTGGTTTAACAGGCTTTGTCTGGACATGAATTTTTTGCATGATTTCAAGTCTGACAGTGTTATGTAGATGACATAACTCTCAACTGTAGGGCTACCCACAGAATGGCCAGAGGTTTGACTCTTATGATCGGTCTGTTCCACACACAGTTGTTGTCCTTGGCATATCAGTAGGATACTCTGGGGATTGCAGTCAGTAAATGCTAACATCTATTTGTGTTTCTGACGTCATATCCCTCAGAAAAGATATGTTACAACAAACCCTGTAACACCAGCAACTTTCTCAGTTTGTTACACCATTATGTGAGATATGTCTTTTTTTCAGCCCTCTGTCCCCCAAGTATGTCAGACATTGTCCAGATGTCTTGCAGTAAGAGGTTCAGAGGTGTGGTATGTCATGATTTAGTGACTTCACTCCTGTTATCATCCCAGTGACATAGCCAACTCCCAGAAGTGGTATGAGGCAGTGGTCATAAATGTGGTCCCACACCCTGAACATTCTGTGGAAATCTGTACAGTTCAGAGTTATGTGTGTCTGGCCATTGTTAACAGACTGTCAAGTCTGTGTAGCAGTGTAGTGTGCAAATGTTTGTTGGGCTGAGTAGGGAGAATGGCAGATAAGAGTGTTATAGATCGTTTTCTATCTGACTGTCCTTGGTGCTACAGTTGCTATTTGTCTATCAGGTGTATATGTTTGTAGGGGAAGACTGAAAAATGCCCTGTAACATCTCAGGATTTCCAGAAGACTGTGTCCTGGGGAAGTATATGTCGGTGTAGTGTGTGACTGGCAGTCAGGATATGTTTGTTCAAACAGTCGTTATACTCTAGGCTTCAGTTAGGGTACTGGTATGTTGCTGTGACTGTGGTGAAAATGGTTGTGCATGGACAATTTCTCACCGATGTCTGCTTTTCCCTACAGTTACATCCTTGTAGTGCATGATATATTTCCAAATGCATGAGTAATTCTCCAGAGCTGATTTGAGGTAGTGTCATGTTGGTCTGACTGTAGTTCAGAAGGTGCTGGGTGAAATGGTTGGCAGCTCTCATTGTTTTTTCCCTTGTGCTACGTGGTCGTACCTCTCCACTGTCGAGATGTCTATACACTGTCTATACATTGTCCAGCTGCGTGTCTCATATGCTTGGTCTGTTCCCAGTACCAGTTTTGAGTTTCTGACTAATCACTGGGATGATGTGAGCATTGACATTAGTACAGGATGACAATTGTTTGTGTTTCATACCTTACATCTATCAGAAAATATATGTTAAGACAAACCATGCTACTCTAGCAGACGTCTCCGCTTATAACAGCCATATTTCAAATATGTCACTATTGTTTGTCATTTATCTCCCCACTTTGTCAAGGTTTTTGCAGATGTCTTGCAGTAAGAGGTTGGGTATACATATATATATATATATATATATATATATATATATATATATATATATATATATAGTGTGACCGTGAGTGCTTGTGTAGATATATATGTATATAACAGTACTATGAATATGTATTTTCCCTTATGTTAAATGACTGTAGTGCATGATATGTTTGTAAAAGCATTACAAATTCCTCCAGTTCAGATGGTGTAGAGGTATGTGGTTTTGGTTCAAGACATGGTAGTGATGACTTTTTTTCATTAATGTTAAATGACCATAATGCAGGATATGTTTCTAACACATTACATGCCCTCATAGCTCAGATGGTGTATTCGTAAATTGATGTGACTGTAGTTCACAGTGTCCTAGGTTCAAGACTTGGCAGGGCTGATCATTTTGTTGCTCGGCAGAACAAGGAATGATGGAGACAAAGTGATTAAAGCACTTTTAAACAGCTGTAAGTTGGTCTGCATGGTTTTGTGCGAAGCTAAGCAATGCTAACAGATGGATAAGTCTTGTTAGCTTAGACCCGCACTAATTTTAATTAAAGAAAAGAAAAAAAGGGTGAAAGGAAAGTGGTGAAATGGGGCAAGCAGGCAGTAAAACATTAGGAAAATGAGCTAGGCATGTGCAGCATGGGTGTAGGAAAGGACCATAGCTCTACATTTCTTTTGCAGCAACAGCTGTGAATAATGTGTAGCATTTGGAATTTACAGCCTCACACCCCACAGGGAGGGGTGTTGGAGACAGACATTTATAAAATAATTTTATGGGTAGATTGATTTCACTGTACATGGGGGCGAAATGCAGATCTATGTATTGGGCAATGATTTTTTTGTGGGACAGATGCCCCCCCCCTTTTTTTAAGTTGAGAGTGGGATGTTGGGGAAGGGCTGTAGGTATGTTTGTGGAGGTAGGTTGGGTAAGATAGGTTGCTTTCACAGACAGACAAGACAGCAGACAGAGGAGGTATATGACACATGAGGGGTGGTAAACACATTTGATGGGGATGGTGGTTGGGAATCCGAAGCCCATGATCCCTCAAATGGATACAGTGGGAATGAGGTCCCAACTCATGGGCAGTCACCACTGCACCTTCACGGCCCTGAAGGTGGCTGTGCTGGGTGCTGGACAGGAGGGGCATTTGGTGCAGCCATCCATCCAACTCCATGTGGATGACACTGCGCACCATACCCTGGAACTGGTGGTGGGTGATGGGTTCCTCTCCACGCCCATGCCCGGGGGGGGGGGCAGGCCCCATCCCCTGAGGTGGATCCACCCAAAGGTGGTGCAGGACCAGTGGAGGAGGCAGTTCTAGGTTGGGTCCCAGAAGTGCTGGGGCCTGGTGCCATGGCCAGATGAGGCAGGACAGGTGGATCCGCTGGGATCTGGTTTCCCAAATGTGCTATGGTGTTGAGGTTTTACAAAATATATTGGTTAGTCATGAACAAAACATTTTAAAATTAGTTATAACAGCATGCGTGGGTGTTCCAATTAACCCCATACAAAAGATTTGAAACAATTGCATAGCTAACAGAACACATGCATAAATGGAACAACAGTATGCATTGTAACAGCATGCCAGTAACATTGACGGCAACAGCCCACCAACAATGGTATTTGAACAAGGTATGTTAACATGCAACCAATCAAATATATGAAAAATAATAGAACGTAAGTCCCAACATTAGGTTTTGCGAACAACATACCCATAGTATATGAGTGATAATTATTCATTCAGATAAGGAGTGGTGGGAGAGACAAAAAGTCCATTAACAATTGTCTAGGCTTCTATTTTTCACAACAGTACTGCTCAATAATCTATGGGTCTGCCCTCACTTTACATCTACCTATGGGCCATAGCTTCTGTAGCACAAACATACCTGTTAAACTGTCAACCTGGAATGGTATGGGGCAAACTGTGACAACTCCAGGTACATGACTAGAGGGGACTCATGCATGTCAGGGTTACATATCTGGCACAAAATGAGTACCCTGCACTGCTGTTTTGTGAGTGTGCTACTGGCATACTTCACCTAGTTTCCTATATGTGTCCAAGGTTATTGGCAGCAGTGACCACTAGCTGTGACAGCATGATACTTGAGAGACATGTATCGGGAAGAGTGCATGTTGTATCTACCTGTCCTGCTGTCATTCACAGGCATGGGGTTGGACAGTGGAACAGTTGCACACAGTGTATTAGTATATCCTTCATACAGCTACCTTTACCTGTAAAACCTATGGAGAAAATATGTGTTAACACTGTCTGCCTCTTTCTACATTTATTCCTGATTCCTTGTGTAGACTCTTTCTACATTTATTCCTGAGTCCTTGTGTTTAAATATGCGCAGATCTTACTACCACTCCCTGATTCAAACCGTGTCTGGATGTGCAAAACTAACAACTAAGCTATTTCTCATCACACATGAGCTACTGAGGAACTGCTGTTGCTTGTTTTACTAGTTTCTGCCTAATACTCTCTTGGTTAGACAGTCTGGTCTTGTAATACTAAAATGCATGCATGACAGATAGTTAGTGTACTGTGCATTAATCCTTTGAAATTATACAATCTGGAAAGCAAAGGTTAACAAACTGCAATGCTGCATGGGATACATTGTGATGCATTGCATATTACTATTCAGGGTTCAGAGCTTAGTGCAGTATTTATTTCATATTTCATTTATATTTTGTTTTACAGCTCCACAATCTACAGCTTTTCTTAACAGCTGGTTCTCAGAACAGCCTCAATTAATGCATGCTTTCCAACTCATATTGGCTGTGGGGAACCTGTATACATTCTATTTCTACAACAACATATCAGAGTAAACACAGCAGTTTGTGGTATAGATCTTTATTAAAGTGACATGACACAGTGCTTTAGTACTACATATCCTGTAGATCAATGTTAGTTGGACAAACTTTATTTATTTGGTTAGCACTGTAACAGTATACCTACTGACAGTAAACAATGTACTCTTTCTTAGTTATTTTCACTATATACTGAAAGATAGATTTGTACACACCAGACTGTCGGTGCAGCCTTGACAGTCTGTCGGCATGGGCTTTGATGTTGCTGGCCCTCTCTGCTGCAGCTGTAGGGGAGGAAAACAAACATTATGTATACCTGTCTATGACATACTCAGGCTAGAATGTGATAGAAACTACTTGATACTGACACTTACACACTACTGGAGCATTCCATGCCCATGCATCTTGGATCCACTGGGGCAAGAGCGCCCCTTCCTCTGCTTTAGGTGGGCATAATGATTCCATACCTGTTCACCAGTTAAGGGGATGCCAGTAGCACTGGTGAGATCATGTATCAGATGGTCCCAAGCTTCCGCTTTGTATTGTGAGCCCTGGTACTGGCCCTGCAGCAATCTCTTGTCGTAGTTTTCTACAAGGAGTCCAGCCATGACCTTGAACTCCTAAATGCCCCCACGCTGCACCTGAAAGCATGCTCCTTCACCAGTGCTCGACAAGTACCTGCACAGATCAACTACAACAGGTTCTAGATGTATTCCCACCAGTGCAGTTTAAATAAGGCCATATTCCCAACCTTTGCCATCATTAGACCATTTTGAAACTGTTGAGCCCATCTTAGTGGTGTGCAAACCCGCTAAGCTTGTTGAACACTGCTTAAAGGGGTAAGTGTTGAGCGGTACTTAGCAGTGCACAAATCTGGTTACCTCAGTTGACTCCTGCTTAGAATTTCAGTCTATGCAATAATTACACCTGCTAAGCAGAGCTCAGCACTGCTTAGCATTGCTTAGTTTTCTTTTTTAAATAATATCAGGTTGTAAATTATGTAATCATTACTGAGATATTATTAAGTGTATATGATTTACTTTATGTGACGTCCCTATATGCTTTCATTACATTACCTTAGGGTGTGACTATACTGTATGGGACACTTGTGTATACCTGGGTGCTTTCACATGTTATATGCCTCATACTTCCATTTTTGACCAGATACACTACCCTGGGTAACAAATATCACTTACTACATAATTTAACATAGCAAAATTAATTTTAACATTCCTTTCCCATGTAAAAATAAAGTGTGTGTTTTGGTACTCAAACTGTGAACACCTGCATGCAAAGCCAGGTCTCTAACCACTATGCTATCTCATCGTTAGAATTTTAGATGTACATTTTTATTTAGCTCCTATGAGATGTTTAAGCAATGATGAACAGTGGGCTATAACTCACAAACCCGCTCATTTATGCTTAAACATACCTTAGAATGGAAAAAAAAGGCAATTAATAAAATCACTGTATTTACATGTATCACTACTCCTTGTAAGTCACAGTAAGGGCAATTCTAAGAGGACAAATAGGGACAGATTTTAAATATTGCTCTCACAAACTTAGAAAGTTGATAGAATAATAGGTTTTGCATTAGCATGACTTTTCCTGAAGGATGTGGAATCCTCAACTCAAATATTTGTCATTATTTATTGGCTCCAATCCTCTGCTATTTGCCAGAGAGGGACAGATATTTGGGGGAGCACACCAAAAATATGAGGCGGACATCTGGACATTCGGCATAAACCTGTACAGTTGAAAGGTGTGGCTATTTGGTACTTTCACAATGCAGGGTGTGTGTGACAGTACCTGTCACACAGCACCTGCATTTATTTAATGATCTTCTATCTATTTCAGTGTCCATGGACACTGTTTTACTATTTATATTTTCTTTCAGTGTCCACGGATACTGAAAGCATTGTAAAGTGCCATATGGCAATTTCATAATGCAGGGGGTATGTGACAGTACCTGTCACCCTCCCCACCCTGCACTTATTTCATGATCTCTTATTTATTTCAGTATCTACAGACACTGGTTTACTATTTATATTTTCTTTCAGTGTCCACGGACCCTGTAAAGCATTTAAAAAGTGCCCTATGGCACTTTGAGAGTGTAGGGGACGTGTTAGATGTGCAGGCACTACTGACACATGCCCCTGCATTCAGTTGTGTTCATGTCCGCTTAGCCTTAGCAGTAGTGTGCCTTCATGATTATGAAAGGCCCACTGCTCTTAAAACAGAAACAAAGAAACAGACATGGTTCACTCCATGCAGGAATAGTACTATTCCTGCATGGAGTTTATTGAATCTTGGGGAATATAAGTAGCAATATTTTTAATTCCTTTGCAGAACGTGGGATTTCCAAGATGTGTGGTCTGCAGCTTTTAACTGTAGCCTGTGATGGTTTGGTTTATAGAAAATCTAGATTTATTTTTTCAGTTGGGAATAGATTAAGTGTCAGGCAGAGCTGGAAGTGTTTTATTTCCACTGAGGCCAAGTTCATACTTCTGTTAGTTTCATTTATCTAAGGTTTTATCCTCTATACCCTGACAGCAATGGACCCCATTCCTAAGTCAGGGTACAATTAGAGTTCATAAAATTAGTACTGTTTCGGTCTTTGATGTTAGTCAAGAGTACTCTTTCAGCACTAATAATGTGCCCAGAATTGCCTTCTCCTGCAGTTCATATAGGGTTGCATGCAGTGGTAGCATATTTAACAATGACTATAAGTTCTTTATTAGCCTGTTACTTCTACTACTGTTGGAGCAGTCTGGGTGTCTTAACTTACACAATACTATCACTTGTTCTTAAATCTTGGTATTTTATGACTTTCTCTCTCTGTACATAAAACACTACAATCATTGAGTGCAGTCATTTCAGTGATAAACAATACTTTTGTCTTTTTACATGGACTACTATATCTGGTTTTCTTGTATTGATTTTTTGAACTGTTGGAAATGGGGTGATCCCATGTGATATAAACTTTATCATTCTCTTTATTGCATTGTGGTTCATGTTTCCAAGTATTCTAAGCTTCTTCCATTTTGTAGTGTCTACAAAATCCTCAGTGTAACAGTCTTTTAGCAGTATTCTGCCTTTTGTTATACAGACCCTCTGCAGTGAATGTATCATACCCAGCAATGGGATATACAACTGTTTGCAGTTCTGTTTTATAGAACCTTTATCTGTCTTGTTTCTCCCACTTTTTCTAGAGGATGTTGGAAATCCTAGCCTGGCCCACTATTAATAGAATTTCAGCTTTTGGTTTCAATTCAGTTAACCATTCCTGCATCAAATCTTGGTCAACATGAGGTCATTCCAGCAGATGATTTTATGTGACACTATATTTGCAGTCTAGCCAATATCCTTTTCTTCTCTTCTGATCCTTTTCATTATGTTCTTTCTTTTGCATTTTGGCAGTTTCAGTTGTCTGATTTTTGTATATTTCTGGAGTGATTTCCATTCATGATTTATTCTGCAATGCTTCTGCATAAGCAAATATGCCATCTTAGACTTCTCTTCATGCTTTAAAATTTTCACTGTTTGGGTCTGATGAAGTCAGCAAATATGTATGCAGTCTTGTGATTGCAGATCTATAAATACAGTAATTTTGTGGAGACACATACCTCCTTCAGAGTGGGGGGTATATAATCTTGGTATAAACTGTTTTTTGCATATCATTTAATAAGCGTGAGACATTTTTCTTGTTTTCATGTCCAGCTGATTAAATACTTTTTTGGAGCAGATCCGTCACACTAATGCTATATGCTAGAACAGGAAGAGCAAACTGATTTATAGCTTGAACTTATTCCTAGATGTCAATGAAATTTTCAGCCTTAGCTCTAGTCTTTTGAAGTATTCATTACTGAGTTTTATTCTCATTTGTTCATGTTTTATTGCTGACCCTTCATCTATTCCCAAATAGTTATACATTCTCTCCTGCTCAAGTTCCTTTCTCTCACATTTCTGTCCCAGGTTGATATTTTCTTGATAGTGCAGATTTCCTTTTATAAATGTTCCTTTTGCACATTTATCAAAACTAAATGCAATTCTTATATCTTCAGAGACAGTTTAACTATTTGTAGTTGTGCTTTCCACCCCGCATCTAATAAGCTATACAATCTTAAACCATTCAGATAAAGAAGACAAGATGTCTTTAAACAAGGTTGGTTTCTGGAAGGAAATTGTTTCTCTACCCTAATTTCTTAAGTAAGCAGTTTAATAGTTTATGGGCAAGACAAAACTCCAGACATGAAAAGAATCATGCTTGAATTTCCTCCTTTGAATTTTTATCCCTGGGGTAAAAAAAAATGCCCTTTGTCATGGCTTAGTTGTAATGTGGCATGCCACTCCTTCAGTCATTATCCATGAATGCTGGGTGCAGTCAAATGTTTTTTTATAATCTATCCATGCCATATGTAGACTTTTCCCCATTTTGCAAGTCGCTATTATAGCCTTGCTTACCAACAAATAATCCTTTGTAACTTATGATCTTCTTTTACTACCTTTTTATTCTATCTCCGTAATTGTTTTTTTTTTTTCTAAATGACTGTAAATTCATTCTGCTTCACTTCCAGTAGATAATGTATATATTGTTAGAAGGTAAATTATTGCTCTATAGTTTTTAAGTTGGCTTGTGGGTTTGCTCCTAAAGAGGAGTGTTATTCTTCTACTTGTTAACTAGGCTGGCATGTGTTCGGGATGTGCTTAGAAGTAATCTTTATTCAGGGCTAAACCTCTGTGTAAAAAGGTTAATACCTTTAGCCAGAAGTAAGGTACTGTATCTAGGTTTATGGTTTTCCAATTAGGAGTTCTTTTTAACTTTTGTTTCAGTTTCTCTGGTTGTTACTTCATCCCATTTTATATCCTCTGCATTACAGATCCTTACTGTTTATTTTAATTTGTCTGTCAGTTCAGTTTTTTTGTTATGTCCAACAAGGTCTTCATAACTGATTCTGTAAAATATATCTACTTCTTTCTTGGTGGTGTTTCTAGTCATTTTGCATTGTTTTCCATTTCTTTCTAAAACCCTTTTGGATCATCAGTGAATTTCTTATTTTCTACTTTTCTTTTATATTTATCTGCATACCTTCCACGTTTTTCTACCCATGCTGATATTTTCAAATGTATGATGGAATGCCATGGTGGTATGGCGGTAGCATTGTTACCTCACAGCAAGAGGTTCTCACGTTCGATTCTTGGCATGGCTTGGGAGTACCTTCTGTGTGGAGTCTGCATGTCCTCCCCGCGGTTGGGTAGAGTTCGAAAGACATGCATGCATAAATGGGTGTGCCTTCATTGAAGGTTGGGCGTTGAGCTGGCACCTCAGCTTTTCGTAAAAAATCTACTGCCAATCATTAGCAGACTGGAGTTCCGCTGTGGCGACCCCTTACCAGGAAAAAGCCGAAAGACAAACAACAACAGCTGGAAACAATGTATGATAAATCCTGGGCTGTTTTGATACTATGCATTGCTTTTACAATATCTATCTTTCTAAGTATTTTTCATGATCTGTTCCATTGTAGATAGTTTTGTAACAATGATACATTTTGCCTTAATTGATTTATAGTTTCCTCTATGTGTTTTCTTGTTTTCATTTATAATTCTACTTATACCTAATATAATCTATAGCTACCTAATTTAAAATCTGGCTCTGTACTTGCTCAACCTCAGGATAAATTATATCCCAAAATATGCACAAGTACCTATTCATGCTTTATACCTCCTTACTTTCCCTTCTTCGCTCACTTGCTTGGTACAACCAGTTTCTCTCCCCTAACTCTGTTTCTAAATATGCCTTAACCCTGTTATTTCTCTCACTTCATATTGCATTTCCTGTTTTTATTATGCTAAATTACCTTTACTTTGACCATCAACTGGGTAAAATTTCTCTAAATATTAAATTATCATGTAAGTTTATGTATTCAAAAACATTTTTTTCACATTATCCCTAGGATTCAATAAACTCCGTGTACAGTAGGCTTTGCAAAGAACCTACACAGACTTTACATGTTTGTGTGATTGTGCGTGATGAGTGGTAACCGACAATGCATATTAATGATGGGTGGAACACCTAAGTTAGGTTTCATGGGTGGCAACAGTGTTGCATAGAATGCCACAATGACCACCAAGGCTTCAGAGATAGCTGTGATTCTGTTGGTGAAACATATCTCCACAAAGGCCAATATAATATGGGGACATTTAACCAGAAATAGGGACATATTTGCCATAGATGTAGCATAGATGTGATAGAATGAAATTCAAGCATACTCTTTGAATAAGATATATAGACAAAGGCATACATAAGGGGGGGGGGGGCAAAATGACAAAAAAGGGAAGATTTTTAATATTGCACTTCCGAACTTAGAAAGTCAATAGAATAAATAAGTTGTCCATTAGCATATGCTTTCTGAAGAGCATGAAGTTTGGAAATCAAATGTCAGTCATCAGTTTCTGACTTTACTCCGCAATGACATGCCAATGATTTGCCAGAAAACAAAAAAATTATGAGGAAAAAAATCACAAATATGTGACAAAAACTGGACATTCTGCACAAATCTGGACAGTTGAGAGGTATGCACTCAAATGTATATAACAGTGAGACATATCAGTCCAGAGATCATCCCAGTGATATGGCAGAAAGCCAGAAATTTTATAAGGAAAACATTTGGATGCCCTTGGAATATCTGGACAGTTGAGAGGTATGAGTGAAGTATATGGTCCAAACACAGTACAGGACAGTGTACCTAAAGTGCAGAGCATCGTGACATCCCATTCTTGGCATTCAGTACTGAAGCTGTGCTAATAATCTGTAACAGGACATGGGACAGTCATGTAAAATGCTAACTTGGAGAAGTGTGTGCATTGAATAGAGAGACACAGATGAAGTGTCGGAATGAACACAGGAAAAGAGGACAGGTAAAATTACTTCATGTACAGCAATGGAGAGCATACCAATGAAAGATGGTTGTAGCAACAACACCGTTCACATATCTCTATGGTACAGTATGGAATGTACTTTGAAAATGTGTTGCCTGTGACTGTCTCACAAGGTGACATAACAATGGGGAGGATGTCTGTGTGAGATAAGCATCTTTACATGAATAATGCAGAATAACTCTATCAGGGATCTGACATACAATTGAGGTAGGGTTCATATTGTGAAGCTGTGCAAACTGATATGCCTAAATATGAGTGTACTCTAAGCAGAGGTCACCAGCAGGGTGGCCACTAGTAAAGGATTATGGAAAACATTAAAAAAAACAGCCACAATCATGGATAATATCAGAATAATACCACCACTAATACCGTGCCTCTGACATAACATATGTGATGTGGAGTGATAAGAGATGACTCTACACACACACACACACACACACACACACACACACACACACACACACACACACACACACACACACACACACACACACACTTGAATAACTATTATGACACATCCACACTCTGTGAGGGTAACCATGCAGACATTCCTGGCACAGTAACATCTGTTAGATGTGTTAGGAGGGACACTAATATACCTGCATGGGACACTATGGGCAATACAAGATAGGGACCAGCCACATAAACTTATTTTTATTCTCAAGAGTCTACTTTGTAAGGATAAGGCAAATTGATATTTTTCCAATTATTTGGCCAGGCCATGTAGTGGCGAGTTTCATATTAGTAGATGATACATAGTTTAATGGCATCTTGTTGTTTTGGCCATTATTACTGAAATATGCTCAGTCTTGAAAAAATTGAGGCACAAGATATAATCATACTGAGACACCCCATCTTAATGGGAAGAATCAGTGTGACTTATCTGTTTTCTGGGTCTATTAAACAGATAGATTATTGTGTTGCTAGTATGTTTGTGTGTTTACTACAAACTGTTAAATTAAGTGTATGCGTATATGCCAAAGTTGTGAGTGCCAAAAGAGGTTTAATAACATTTTACAATGGCAGCTATTATTATGGTTTGGTTTACTCTGATATATACACACCATAAGGCGATGTAGAATATTGGGGAGAAGAGTGTCATATTATGCAATGAGGGGACATGGGTATATGTCACTTATATTTATTTATTTACTTATTGGCATTTGATTACTGGGAAAGTCTGACTGGGAAGAAGCCTATTTTAAGATGAAACCCAGGAAGAAAAGCTTCAAATTATTACAAAACATTTTAAGAATGATAACTTTACAATCTTCAAAAATGTAACAAAAGCATCTGCAGTTTAAATAATTATAATAAAATTAGGGATAATATAAAACATTGGTTAAGCATTGATACAAGTTATATGACAATTATTTAATATTTATATAAATTTTAGACAGTTTGTAGAGAAATTAAAGATAAGTTAGTCTAATACAAACAGAAATTGCAATATGAAGTGAGGGAAAAACAGGCCTATGGTATATATAGAGAGAAAGTCAGGGAAGAAAATTTGATAGAAGTAAGTGAAGAAAGGAGAACAAGGATGTATAAGGAAAGAAAATGTACTCATTTACATTTAGGGATATAGTTTATCCTGGCTTTGAGCAAGAACAGAGCCAGATTTTAGCTAGGAAGTTTTTCACACTGTTTTTTAAAGATGGGAGGGAGGTTATTCACCTGATGGATACAGGTAAGGAGTTCCAGGCCTTAGCAAATTTGTACGAGTACAGACAATGCCCAGCAGATTTGATAGGTTTTTAGACAGACAGGAGTTTTTGGTCACTGGAGCACAATGGCCAACTGGGAACATAGCTGTGTAGAAAGGGTTTTATTGTTGGACAGGGAGGTGGTTGCTGGATAATTTTATAGGTGGTAAGAAGTTGTGTATATGTTAGTTGATGAGACATTTCTAACAAATTTAGGTTTTTTGTGCTATATAGTGGTGGGTTATGAAAGGGGTATTTGCTGCAAATTTAGCAACATTGTTATAGCATTGTCGAAGTTTAAATTTTTAGAGGTTAGCAAGGATGGGAACACCATAAAGAAGTGTGTGTGTGTGTGTGTGTGTGTGTGTGTGTGTGTGTGTGTGTGTGTGTGTGTGTGTGTGTGTGTGTGTGTGTGTGTGTGTGTGTGTGTGTGTTGGGGGGTGGGTATAAATAGTGGCAAGTGTAGTTTTAGTTGAAAAAGTTTTTGATTCTGCAAATCATCCCTAGTTTTTGATGAGCTTTTCTTATTCAATTTTATATATACGGGTGGAATTTAAACTTATCATCCACTATCACCGGTGGTGGTGCTGCGGTAGCGTCATCGCCTCACAGCAAGACGTTGTCCCATTCGATTCCCAGCTAGAGCGTCTTCTTTGAGGAGGCATACATGAATGGGGTGTGCCTTCTTTGAAGGTTGTGCATCAGGGCTGGTAACCCGGTACGTAAAAATCCACTACCAATCATTAGCGGACCAGAGTTCCACTGTGGCGACCCCTAACCAGGAAATGCCGAAAGACACAAACAAAATCCACTATCACCCCTAATAATTTGCTATGAGAAGTGACTTCAGTGGTTGTATTATCAAGAGAGAAGACCTTGAATTTTGATTTTTTTCATCAAAGAGGGATTTGGGGAAAGGGTATTAGTCTGGTCTTTTCTGGGTTGAGCATGAGATGTGAATTTCAAAGCTATGTTTTAGTTGTTTTTAAACTTTCCTGAGTAATTTTTAGGAGGTGTACATTTTTGTCAGATGTGCAAATGAGAGTGGAATCATCTGTGTATTATATTAGGGTGGCCTGTTGTATGGATGTATAGAGTGCATTGTTCTAAATATTAAAGAGGAGGGGACCAAGGATAGTGCCTAGTGGCGACAGGGAGGTTAGGAGAGAGCATGGAGTTCCATTTTACAGGTAGATTTTGAACCACGTTAGGTTGGAATGAAAGAGACCTAGTGAGGACATTTGAAGTAGACGTTTGCTGTGACAAACTGTGTGGAAGGCTTTAGACAAGTCTGAAATACGGAAGAGACTAGGCTGCCATTATCTCTAGCTTATTGACAGTATGTATATAAGTTAGAAGGGTACTGCTAGTGCTATGGAAAGGATGGAAGCCATTTTGCATAGGGAATAGGAATACTTCCTGCAGAAGATAGTCTAGCAATTGCTTTTGAAAATATTTTTCAAGTATTTTGGTGAAGGGAGATAAGATTGCTATAGGTCTAAAGTTATTAATGTTTGTTGAATTTCCTCCTTTGTGCAGAAGGAGAATGTGTGGCTTTTTCCAGAGAGGGGGAATATGGGATTCCTGGATTGATCTATTTATAAGGACAGAGACAGGGTAGGCAATGCTATTGTTTGCCATTATTTTTAGGTATTCTATTGGAAGGTCATCAGCTGAAGGAGAGCATGTTTTAAGTTTGTTTAAGAGCAGTTTTATATAGGATGTGGGCACAGGTTTGAAGGTGATTGTGCATGTGGTGATAAGTGGCTGTTGGGCAGGAGTGGGATTAGATGTTGAGGAATTCTTGGTTAGAGATACTATACTATGTATAAAACAAGAACTGAACTGTACTGCAGTTTCTAGTGGTAAGTTTTCAGCAGAGGGGTTGGGGTTGAATTTTTGGCCGGGATGTAAAGTTTCTTTAATGGATCATCAAAGGATTTTAAGCTTGTGTCTAGTATCATCCCGAAAGTTATTATAGTGTAGGTTTTTGTCTTCATTTATTTGCTTTTAGTACAATTGTGAAACATTCTAAAGATTTCAAGATATCAAGGTGTTTTATAGTTTTGCCATTCTTTCCATACTTTGTCTCTATCCTGCATTAGCATTCTACTCTTTTTCGATAGCCAAATTGCATTATTTGTTTTTAGTCTATTGTTTCTAGGAGGTTCAAGGCTATTTAGGATATGTAGGAAAGTTGTATTATATGTAATATATTATTGATGTATTATATGTAATATATGATTGAAGTTCTTATCTTTTATTGAGCAAACATGTGCAATGTGCAGCATGATGCCATTTTGTAAATAAACTGGTTTAAAATGTTCAATAAAAGCATTTTGTTTGAAAGAAATTCTGTCCAGAGTGAGAAGGTGAGAAGAACTACTCTTTACACAAAAAGCATTCCTGATGAATTATTTCCATTTCATCATAAAGTCATAAAGTTTGTGATCCTGAACCAACTGTAAATAAGTGTCAATGTATTACTGCAGAAACACAGTTTGATGAATAGTTAGGGCCAGGCCAACTCTAGTGTAATGAATAAAGTGCATCTTTCTACTTATTTCAGATTTTTAGGCTCTGAAAGGGATTCTGAACTCAGAGGCTGGAAAAACTAAGTGTACTTAGAAAAGATAATATGGGGCAGATGCTCATTTTAGAACAATAATTTAGGCATCATCATCATTTTAGTGATCTGTAATTTATTAAAAAAAAACAAGATTGACTGTCTTCTACATATTACATTTAAATCTTTTGAGTAACTGGACATGTCTTACAATGCATTTTTATTCTGGGTGCAGTTTTAAGCAAATCCAATTATATGAACATTCTGTAGTCACTTGAAAATGAGCCAATTAAACAACAGCAATATTCTGGATACCCAGATTAATGAGAGGAAAGATTATAAGTTTCTTTATACTGAGGGACTATCTGCAGAATAATATGAATAGCTTATAGTTTCTAATGTAGAATAAAGATGCACACTGGCATATGTAGTGCAAAACACTCACTGTTAAATAAACTATGAGAAAATGGGATTGTAATGAATGTGCAAGATGAATGAATTTATAAAAAGACTCAGGAATTAATAAAAAATGCAGGGAGTGACAATCCAAACCTAATGTGTACCCGTGGTAATTTTAAAAGCAGTGGGAAATATAGCACTTTTTGCTAGATTCATCTAAAAATCCTTTAGGGAATCCCAAAGTATCCATTATGCATTATAACTAAGTCTATTAAACTGAATCAAAACCTTTTCTAAAATCAAGGCATAGGCTGGGATTCAGAAATGTTTCCACTCAGTGATAAGTTTTTTTACCATTGCTAATAATTGTTTTCTGACTGAAAGACAGCACTAATGCAGTGCTTTACTTCAAAGAGGTGCAGCACTATGTCTTTTTAGTTACTCTGCAGAATACCATAAATGCTAATGATGCATTCTGCAAGAGTCATATGTGATAATGCGCCACGTGTGAAATGCCTGCAGTAAGTGCTCCATGCTGCTGAATGATTCATAGAACTGCTCAGGTGCATCATTTATTAACTTGTCTAAACATTCATGGTCACCCATTAATCTCAATGCGAGAGGTCATGTTAGAGGTAAGAACCTGGTCATGTTAGAGGTAAGAACCTGGGAGTTTAGAGGATAGATAATGTTGGAGGGATTTGAGTGTGTGTGTGTGTGTGTGTGTGTGTGTGTGTGTGTGTGTGTGTGTGTGTGTGTGTGTGTGTGTGTGTGTGTGTGTGTGTGTGTGTTTGTGTGTGCCCACAGAGGTATGAATGATGGAAAGGAATGTGGTTTTAGGTGTGTGAATGCTTATGCCTGCCTGGGTGGTCACAGTAAGGTATCTAGTTACAGGAAAGGTATGTGCATGTATGATGTGTTTGTGTGTGGTTGAGTGCATTTATGAATTTGATCATGTCAGGGTGTGTGCTTGTGTTTGATAGACAATGATATAAGGGAGTTTGTAGTAATGTGCATGTGTGCTTGTGTGTGTGTGTGTGTGTGTGTGTGTGTGTGTGTGTGTGTGTGTGTGTGTGTGTGTGTGTGTGTGTGTGTGTGTGTGTATGCGAATATGCTCATGTGGGGGGGTTGGTGTGGCTGCAGTATCTAAAATCCCCTTGACTAACAAGCAAATATTGCAGTACTGGGAGGGGGCTACATACCATGGACACTCGTGTAATACCTCTAATCTACCTACAAAACTTCATCTCGTCAGGGCGAATGCATATCTAGTTTAGATCCCTAGTATTTGTGTATGGTCAGCTCAATAATGGCTTCTGGGTTCCTAATTAAAAATGTTCTATTAAGCAACAAGTTCTGTAATGATCATTTCTCTTGACTTTCTTTTTGGTTTATTGGCTAAAGATTCAGAAGATATGATGTCTTTAAAGTAAGCAGTCGGGGTGCAATTTTTCTCATTTTTAAAAAAATATCAGCATACAACACACAATTTCTTTGAATTATACTATTCCTACACTGAAGTATTAGTAGTTTATCCATACATTCTGAATGCCCTTTCTGCTTTTGTAATCTGCACATTATAGAATTCTATGGCATCTCTCTTGATTAGCATAGCTTTTTGAAAACTACATAATTCTTCTCCAAGCTTGTCTTAAAAAATACTAGCATCAAAAATTATCAATGCCACTAGACTTAAATGAACCCCAACAATCATTTAAGCAAGTCCTAAACATATACAATACTCATTTCTCTTTATATAGTAACAGATAAAATGTTCGTTGTAGAACTCTACTAATAATTAACACGTAATTCACATTCATAATCAGTGGAGTGTGGTCAGGAAAAAAGACTGCACAATTTTTGAGTTTAAAGTTTTAGAAACTGAATGTTTTGAGTTAAGCCAAAAATATGGCCCACTGGCAACATCAGTTTGCTGTGAAAATGTAAAATCAATTTCCATAAGGGAATAAAACATCCAGATATGCTCTAAATTTTGTTATGATATTTATGGCATGCAAAGTTATGAATATAATTATTTTAAGTTATCACACTTTCTCTGAAGGCAACCTATCAATCTACCTATTATGAATAAAGGAACTGAAGCATAATATTTTTTATCAAAATAAGTTTAGCAAAAGTGTTCAGTGTATTATCATCTGTGTTTTGCCCATAAAGGTTACCTTGCATCATAGGGCAAGTGCCCATACAAACTAAACAGAATACCCAACTTCCTTATGTATTACCCTATGACTCTGTTAAAGTCCAGTTTAGTTTATTATTAACTAAAAATAATTAACTTGCCATGGAGGAAGTAAAATGTTAGCAGTCCCAAATTAACCTGAGCATTTCAGGAAACCTATTCATTATTTTTAAATTTTATTTTTTAATTAATATCCTGTTATAGAACACTGTGTCTCTACAGACTGCTTTATTTGTTGTAGTTCATCTCTGAATTTAATTACTGAATACATTCCTGTTATATTCCATATAATAAACCTTTTAACTAATTCATATAAGATATTTATTTGTAGATTCTTATCCACCGGAGAACTGGAAGATCTTAAATCATCAAAACAGTTTAAAATGTACTTGTATTATAAATCACCTAGAAGAGGAATAGCCAGATTAAAATAGGTCTAAAATTGTGTGTTTGGGATTATAAACCATGTGGCTGCATTAAACATTAAACTTACTTTAACAATTTTACTATGGCAGTGACTTTAGTGAGGAAAATCTTACTAAACACTGTGAATAGTCTGTTAATAACATATCAGCAATTTCTGTCTATGTAAAATACAGAAAATATTAAGTTATTCTAAAACTATAGGCACAAACAATCAAAAACTCTAGATAAGAAAAGATGAAAATGCCCAGCTGCTTTTTTTGTGATCATTGAGGCAAAGCTTCAAATCAGGCCCATTCTTTGCAGGACATTGAAATGCAGAAAATAAAAACTATAAAAGATGGGCAGAAATTTAAAAAATGCAGTACTCAAATTTGGGCAATTGTAAAACAGTAGCCATATGTCAGTATAATAACAATATGACTGAATAACTGACTTATTGAAATTAACTATCATCAATTTACCCTCTAATCAAACAACTAAAAAATGCTCCCTAGAAAATATTTAAATCAGAGAAACTCTAATATGAATAGGAAATGGGTCACAATCATGAAGTCTCACATAGAAATATTTGTAAATCATTCATTGTTGACAGAACATTCTTTTGGATAAGGTGGTTTTCTAAAGTTTACCAGACACCCCTGATAATTCATGAATTGCCACTAATATTGTAAGGCACCAGCACTAGTAATAAAAAATAAAAACTTATGAAAACAACCATGTCTCTTAGTGCATGCCCATTATTACCTTGCATTACGTTTTTAAGATTATGGTCGATTCCAACATACTGCTCTTGCAGTGTATCGCTGTATCGCATCAGATTGCCCACATGAGACTGATTGCCCAGTTATCATGTCATGACCCCAGGTTAACTTTTCTACATTAATGTTTATATGGAAACTGCAGGCTCTTAGTTCCCTGAGACGTTGAGGCATGCTTTTATACTTAACCTTAGACATGAGCAGATTGAAACAAATGCCCATGTAAGTATTTGATTAAAAGGCAGCTTGGCTGCTGCAGTTTTGAATGTAAAAGAGCTTCCATTTTTATAAAGGCATGAAATATCTTTCATCCCTACAGTTCACTGGGAAAATATCCCTGGAGAAGAGAGATCAGGTTGCAGAAATCTCACCCTCCCAGCATCCCAGACATTCCAAAGGATCATATATGCTCTTAGCTAGCACAAAATTAGCAAGAAATGATTTGCTGAAGCTGACCTTTAGGAAGAGAGCAATTGATACAAACTTTTTCAGTGGAATATCTTTTTTTTTTTTTGACTCTACATAACTCATTACAGCCGAGTATGTCTCCAGGCATTTCTGCAGTTAACACAATGAACCACCACACGAAAGGTGGAAAAGCCAAAAAGTATCACCAAACACAAAAATAAAAAAGAAGAAAGGGCACACCACAACACTGAAAAGTGAAACACTGAGTTTTAATTAATTTTTTAAGTGCACTAAAAGTTTCTTAGATTTAAATGCCAGCAGTTAACATTTTGTGATGTCACTTCAATAAGCTATAAAAGGGAAGTGATGTTTAATTTTTACAACTCTGATGAAGCCTGGCATGTGCAGGTGAAAGCGCTTAGTTGTTCGGATCACTTTTAAATAAAGCAGTGTTTCGCTTTTCAGCTTTGTGGTGTGCCCTTTCTTCTTTTTTATTTCTGCAGTTACCTCCTTCTGACGTGTCTAGGCAACAAATATTGTTTGTTCATACTTGCATTAATAATTCCAAAATCATGCTACATACAAGGTATCAGAAGATTTCATCTTAATGTATACATGATGGCAAACACAATTGTACTGATATTTAACCTCTGTCTAATGCAGCTAAAGAGATACTGAATATTATTTATATACTGTTTATTTGTGTTTTAATAATTTTCATAGTTGCCTAAATATCTGAACATTCAGGTTAACACAAACATGACTGCATAGCCTGATATGAAAGCTCACAGCTGTATGAAGAATCTCCTGCTGGCAGTATGTGTCATGCCTGAATGGTTACTGAGATATCATAAGCTGTTTAGACAACATTACAAAATTAATATTTATGGACTTTCTTTTGGCTTATAAAACACAGTGTAATGCATCAAATTGAATGAATGTATCCTGAATGGTTTTCCATTTGCAGTTTTCTAGTAACACTTACGGTTCCAGAGATATGAATATTTGTTTGAACTGTAAGGTGATAACTTCATTTTTTAAAGGCTCAAGCCACATCCACTGGGAGTTAGAAAGAGCTGTACTGGAGGGGAATTAAATAATTTAAACAGAGTTGGTGCTATAAGCTTTTCTCTCCCCCTTTTGCTACATTTTTTTTTCAGTAAGAGTTGACTCAGAATGCATGGATAACTTCTCAACTAGTAGTAAAGAAGATTGAAAAGATCTCATCCATTTCCCCTTTATGAAACTATGACAGCCACAAAAGTGTAAGCATTTCCTTAAAACATTTGAAGATGCCTAATGTGATGCCTTCTGGTACAGCAGTTTTGCATGGTTTAATGGCTGCTATACTTGTTAAAGTTTCTCCATGTCAAATAGGTTTAACATCAGCAGGGAAATTTGCTCTGACCTTAACTTTGTTCTCTACTGGGGTAATACAATTACAATATCAGTACTCTTCAGCTACATAAAAATGTAGCTTCCCTGCAGACTCATTTGTCCTAGATATATTGGGTGGGAGTAGGAAGGTAGGGTGAGTGTTTGTGAGCATAGTTAGGTCTGCAGCAGGTGATTTAGGTAGGAGTATGAAGGGTTACATTTTAGAAAGATGTGAAGAAATGGTTAGGGCAAGAAGTGAAGTAGATGCTAGGGGGATAGGGTTTATACAGTTAAGAAGGTTTGGTCAGGCCTCTTTTGATATGGTTTGAAGCATTAAAGCCATGTCTGAGGAATTAGGAATTGTATAAGTTCTGGTAATAAGTTACATTGTGGAAGGCATGTGCTTTTGCTGGGGGCAAAGTTGGTGTAGTAGGTAAGATGTGTGTGATTTGGGGTCTACTTGATAACACCGGCACGCCAAAACACCGATAATGAAATAACCGACACGAAAAAAATGAATAAAAAAAGAAAGTTCAAAAACACGAAACTTCACATGCCCGCCTAACCAAAATCCCGACAATCAACAAAAAAATACCTTTCCTGAAAAACACACACACAACACAAGCACACCAAAAACCTTACAAACCTACACTAAACCTTACATACTCAACTATCTATGCACTAACCTTAACCCAAACCCTAACCCTAAGGTCCGTCACTATTGCACACTTACCTTACCCGCACCCTAACTCACTTAATCAGCCCCTAACCCTTAACTCTGTCACTATTGCGCACTTACCTTACCCGCACCCTAACCCTAACTCACTTAATCCGCCCCTAACCCTCAAGTCAGTCACTATTGCAAACTTACCTTACCCACTCCCTAACCCTTACTCACTTAACCCGCCCCTAAACTTAAAGTCCGTCACTATCGCACACTTACCTGATGCGCACCCTACCCTAATGTCCGTCACTATCACACACTTAATTTACCCACACCCTGACCCTAACGTCCGTCCCTATCGCACACTTACCTTAACATGTCAGTGTTCTCAGCATCAGGATTCTCAACTGTTGGTCTTCTCCGTTGTTGATCTTCTGGTGTCGGTGTTCTTGTCATCGGCATTTAGATCTTTTGGTGCTTTCAGGTAGACCCGTGATTTGCTATTTGTTTGCTTGAAATATAAAAGAAACAAAAGTATATAAACATAAAACGACAATAAAATAGCATGATGAATAAAAAATGCTGGAGTTGTGTTAAGGGAAGGTCTTGCTTAGCACTGACTGGGATACATATATATAAAATTGGGAGCGCTACAGAATCCTAAAAGCCTAAAATCCTGAAGACCAAAATCCTGAGACCAAAATCCTGAAAATTCAAAATCTGAATACTCATAATACTGAAAACTCAAAATCCTGAAAACTTACAGGATACCAACACTTACTATATTCCAGCACAATTACATACAGAAACAAATAAAACACAAACTATATTACTGTTCTCCAAGTATAAGCAGGGGGCAAGGCCCCCTGCACACCCCATGTGGGGGGCTGTGCCCACCCACACCCTCTGCTTCTTAAATACATGAACTCCAAGATTGCACTTAGTGTAGTGAAGTGCAATCTTGGCGCTGATATATTTAAGTAGCAGGGGGTGTGGGGGGAACAGCCCCCACATGGGGGGTTGCAGGGTTATATTATCCCCCCATACCCCCGCATATAGTTGAAGGGTAATATGTTTCTGTATGTACTTGTGCTGGAATATAATAAGTGCTGGTATCCTGTATGTATTCAGGATTTTCAGTTTTCAGTATTTTGAACTTTCAGGATTTTGGGCTTTCAGGATTCTGTAGCCCTCCCATAAAATTACATTAGTTGAGCTACAATGTTAGTAAATGGATTCATTGGGAACATGGGGTTGTAAGGAGTGTCTACTTTATAAATATACAAGGGGATTTAATAAACAATGTGTAGGCTTAACAAGAAGCCTACACAGAGTTTATGAGTTATCACAATGAGTAGCAGTGCAAATTGCATATGCATTCCAAACAACACCCTTACACAAATATAAGCAAGGTTTCATGGCCAATAACAGTATTGCCAGCCAGGAAACCATGTAAAGCAGCACAAACACCTGCAGATATGCAGGCATGTTTACCTTTGGGCAAACTAGTTGTGCTGATTGCTCAGAAAGCCACAATGACTACCATGGCTTAATATAAGACAATTCATAAAGTTCTAACACATTATAAGAAAGTGTAGTTAGTGCAGAGAACTCTGCAAACTTGTTTTAGGCATACTGAAATAAAGTTGGTGGTGATTTTCAGGGTTTCATAGACTGCATTATAAATAATTTATTCTGAGGAAGTGTACATGTCAATGAGATAAGACAGTTGTAGCATGAACAGTAATCACATATCTACATAATACAGTATGCACTGTTACTTATACCTCCTGTGTGGATATAGTCATATCATCAAGCAGCTATTGTATATTATGGGACTGTCACATAAGATAACATATCTATGGAGAAGATTTTTTGAGATATAAGCACCCTAACATGATCATTGGATAGGACAATTATCAAGTACAGTATATACACTAGGGTTATATGCATATTGTGAAGATGTGCAAAATGAACTGCTAGAATATGAAAGTAATGTCAGTATAGCTCTCAATCAAACAGCACACATAACAACAGGCTCATGGACAGCAGTAGATAGAAGGACGCACAATCATGGACAATATCAGAGTAATAACACCACTCATCTATGCACTGACATTAAATTTGTGACTGTGAGTTAGTATACATGTTCTGCATGTGCACAGGTGTACAGCTGTCATGATTTATCAGTAATCTGTGTGGGAAATCAAGCAGACTTTCCTGAAAAAATAATACCCTTTGCAGGTATTAAGAGGACATTGGTACACCTGTAGTTTAAATTACAAACAGTCCTGGCTAGTTGACAGGTTTGCATAGCATATATATTCCCCAATCCACACTTTTACATATATAACCCATGCCATAAATGTTGTTAATGATCTATGTATTTACTGGGTGCACCCCAGGAACACATATCACACATGCACCTTGTATAACACCTTCAAGAGATTTCTGCACTGTCAGATCCTAATATATATGCAGCAAAAAAATACTTAGGTATGGCTGAAAAGATATGTGGTAGCTCACTGTGGCAAAAGTGATATACAGTTGTAAAACATCCCTGGAAGATGTGTTGGGAGCTACTTGCAAAAGGATGCACTGCACTCAATTATTGGTATGATGTGGGCTGAGAACACTAGGACTGTAATGCCCTTTAATGTGGATGTCCTGCACATACTCAGGAGCTGTGCTACATACAAGGTATTAGGCACCACTATGGCCACATGCTGGTGGGCATTCCACATACCATCTACCTGAGTAAACAGGCCACATACCACTTGGTCTGTTCATAGGGGTGTGCTGCCAATATTTTAATTAGCTTGTGTATTTGCTGTCATAATATAACTAATTTCCTCTTGATTTTTGTTCATCTACTGTGTCACATGGCTCTGGCAATAATCCTTTGTGTGTGTTAATACTGTCTGCATTATATCAACGTAAATCTTGGATTCAATGATTGTCCACAATTTGCAGTCCTAAACAAAGCTGGAAAGACAAAGGATGTGAAAGTTTGTCTTGACTTCTGAATTTAAATAATGAACAGGAAAGGATCTAGTACAGAATCCTGAGGTACAGACCTGGGTACTGGATTCTAGACAGAGGTGACTTCACACTCTTTGACATTATCTGTCATGTATGTTATTCATTTGTCTACCCACTTGGTGATGTAGGTGTTTTTGCCCAGTTGAGACAATTTATCTGTAATACCTGAGTGTAGATTTCTGTCAAATGCCTTGGCTGGGTCAAGTTACACAGGGTGCATGTGTTTTCCTCATGCATACCCTTGGTCACCTTCTTGATGACATCAAACAGATGTAAGAGACATGATGTAGCCCTAACAAATCAAACATGGGTGTGGTATACAGTCAGGAGATTACTTGTGTCGTTTTTGATAAAGTCTATGATAACTCATCGGTCTGCCTCACAGATGAGGACAGTCATGTATACAAGTCTATAATTCCATGCATCACTTGATGCCCCCACCCCCACCCCCAGTCAGATGGATGACTGTTGCTGCACACTCTTCTATGAGAACATAGGCTGTCTAGAAGCTGTTTAGAAGTAGGGATCCAACTGTGTCTGCTAGGTCAGGTTTTAACTCACACCATAGACAACCTGGGATGTTGTCAAAGCCCATTGAGTCTGTGTTATTAGCCATAAAGTGTGCAAAAATGAACTGCTCTCCTGAGGAGAAAAACTAGTAATGTTTTTATGTATACTTTGTCTGATAGCCAGTGGCAGCAGAGGTGTGAAATGTGAGACAAACTGTCAGCTAGCAGATTGTCTATTTTCTCTGGTTGAATATGGCTAGTGCCATACACAAACAGCTCTGTGCTTAGTTATGTATCCCCACTAACATGTCACATTTATTGAAATACATAAATTGTGAAAACAATCTCCAAATACAGCCTTGGTCATGCATCGCATGCTGCATTCTGGTACTGTTCACAGTCATACAACTGTACCAATGTCACGTAATTACATCAATTGCACAACATATGTTTATATGCGTTTTATGGGAAAGCTGTGTTTGAGTGGCCTGAAGCCATTTATAACACATTACAAATCAGTTGTTTGTGGCTCATGCAGAGCATTTCTTTACACAAATATTATTAGTCACATGATGGTGTTGCTGAACACATCAATACTCCTTGGAAATAACAAAACAACTGTATATACAATACATTCCACAAGGTTGTGATTGAATCAAACTTGTATCACTTCTGTTCATATCATAGCACTATGACCTGTGGATGAAAGAAGACATATGTGCCCATGTAATCAGTAAGGATTTATACTGATGGCTTTCACAGAGCACTTAATGATGGTAGGTAGATACATGCACACCTCTGCCATACTGCAAATGTCTCTGTGATGGTGGAATGAGAACTGTGTAGAATGTTTATCTGCCACACTACAACAACACATCCTAATAAGCCAACAATATACATAAAAGTTTATTCTACCATGTCAACAGTTCTCAGGAAGCATAATACTATAGTTGTTATAGAAGGAGCATGTAATGAAATGGCAGCAGTGGCCATCAATACATTAGCTCACATCACAGATTGTAAGACCCTCTTGTATGCATACTTTACATCTGCACCTCAAAATAGCACATGTCAATGACAGCAAATTGACATGTCAAATGTTCCTAGGGTCAAAGGACATTATTAAGCTAATGGCCAACATCACATAAAATCCTAGCCATTATCCTAGCCATTATTATAAACTCCCTATAGCTGTATGATGGCAGATTGTAAGAGAATTGTGTGTATGTGTATTTGTTAGATTGCATTACATACTGTCATTATCACACACACACAGCAGTAGACTGGGCCTTATTTAAACATCACACGTGTAGGTATACAAGATGAATGCTATGCAATGTAACACTAACACCACCAGATATGTCTGACTTTAACACTGTCAGCTCGCAGTTTATGAAGTATGATAGCATCATTGTATGATGAGAAGAACATGTTGTGAGGAGTGTCTGACATGGATGTGGAGTCACATTGTCTCAAAAGTAATATTTGGAAGTAAACACATTCAGATTAGAACCCCTATATATCTAGATAAAGAAGCTTGAGAACACAGTACTTAATGTTACTGCCACAGCATGAGTTTGGCTAGAATACTGTCTGAGTGCATGTTAAACAGGATAACATCATCAGTTTATGTTATAAGAAGATGTTCTGAGGAGAGTCTGACTTAGCTGTGGACTCACACGTCATTCTAAAATTGTCACACTACTGATCGTTGAATGCACACACAAACCAGCTGACCACAATGAGAGTAGAACCCCAACCTAAATATCTACAGAGCACAGTATTTAACCCAAGCACCACAGCATAAGTCTGGCTTTTATGTCAGACAACACTTAATAGCTGATGACATCATCAGTATCTGATGAGAAGAAGATTGTACTAGGAGTGTCTCACATGTGGTTCTAAAATGGTGTTTTGAATGTGAACCGAATGCACACACACACACACACACACACACACACACACACACACACACACACACACACGTACACACCAGTTGAAATCAGTGAGAGTAGAATCCATACCTAATTATTGAAAGAGCACAGTACTTAAAGAAAGTGCCACAGTATCAGTATGGCTTGTGTAGTGTCAGATAACCATTCATAGGTGATAACATCAGCAGTGTCTATTGAGAAGACAATGGTAGCAGGAGTGTTTCATATGCTGCTCTAAAATGGTCTCTTGAATGAGCCAACTGAATGCAAACACACATACCAGCTGACTGCAGTGAGATTAGAACCCCTACATAATGAGATACACAAGCTAGAGATTGTAGTACTTAATACAAATGCCATGGCACAAGTCTGCCTTTTACAATGCTGCTGGACAATTGATAGTGGACGACATCATCCTTGGAGGTTTGAGAGATGTTGGGAGACATTTATGACATGGATGTGTAGGCATGTAAAACTGTCATAGGATGATAGGAGGTTACTAGGCTAATGGCCCTAGGGATCTTATAAGCCTAGCCAAGTTGAACCCATTTTCCCAAGGGTGTCTGGTTCAAGCAGATACTAAAATCAGCATCTAATGCCCCTGTCCAAGAGGAACCCAGGTGGAGCACCTAGGGTGAATTTCTGGTTACCCATCCAATCATCCAAATTATGCCTAAATAATGCCAACAAGGGGCTTTGTTTAACACGATTAGAAAGCTCGCTACAAAGGTGGGCAACCTCTGTAATACAAATCTGTCTCTCCAGCAAGTTCTGTTGATGTCACATACCAGGTTAAAATCCTTTGAGCGAGTGACCCATGTGCTATTTGACTTGAAAATGTGCAGCATTTCTATTAATGCTGGGTCAGAGATTGTCATATGCAAGGTGTAGGTTGTCTCTGAGCAGTCTGTATAAAACAGAGTAAATTGACAATGATTTCAGTCTGTCCACATAACACAGATCTTGAAGACCCTGAATTTTCTTTGTAAGGAACCTCTGGGGTCTCTTCAGTTGCTGCAGGTGTTTGGAAAGGAACATACCAAAGTGAGCACTGTACTCTATTATTGGCCTGATGAGGAAAGAGTACAGAGGGGTTATGACCTCTTTTTTTCTGGAGCCGATGCCCTTAGTTATGAGATGAGCAATATAAAATGCCCTTCTTACCACTGTGGAGACACAGTGATCGAAGTTAAGTTTGCTGTCGACCTGTCTTCCCACATCTCTCACCACTGACTGTGTGCTTAGGGTATTGCTATAACGTGGTAGTTTGCAGGAACATCACCATTGTAAGATGGGATGATAATGCATTTTTTGCATTAATTTTAAGACCATAACTTTGGCACCAGTCATTAGTCTGTGTAAGACCTTCTTGCAGGATGTTGACATCCTTATGGGTTTCAATGAGTGCTGCCAGCTTGCAGTCATCAGGAAACTTTGTCAGCCACAGTCCTTTATTTTTAGTCTGAGCTTCAGAGAGGAAGATTCTGAACAGTATAGGCCCCAGAAACGATCCCTGTGGAACACCACTGGTTACAGGTCTGCTGGAGGAGGTGGAGTCCCCTATTTTGACAGTATGAGTTCTATCAGTTTGCAACCCACCTGACAATATATGGGTTAATACCCAGGTGGGCGAGTTCATCAATGATGCCTGAGTGGGGGATTGTGTCAAAGGCCTTGTCTAAGTCTAGGTAGGGCATATGCACAGATTTGTCCTTATCTAAAGCTTTGGTGACTGTCTCAAAAAGTCCACCAAGTTTAACAGGCATGATCTCCCCTTGACAAAGCCAAACTGCATAAAGTCGAGCTTTTGAACATTTCCTATATCTTTAATAGGGTTCATAATTGTTCATTCCACTGCCTAGCAGATAAGGCTGGTCAGGTTAATGGGTCTGTAGTTCTCAGGGTCTGTGGATGCACCCCTTTTGTGCAAAGGGATGACAGTAGCTATTTTCCATTCCACTGGGATGAAGCCAGTTCTTAGACTGTGAATGAAAAGCGTGCCCACTGGTGAAGCAAATTCCTGTTTTAACCCATGTAGAACACAGCCCGGGATGTTGCCTGGTTCCACAGATGCTGTGTTTTTTGCCCTGCAGAAGAAGTTTAAGACCTGCTCCTCAGAGATACTAGGTGGTGGACAGGTGTTAGGGATGTTTTGGGATATATATGGCAGGAACAGGGAAGTGAAGTTTTCACTGAACCTGTCAGCCAGCAAGTTTGCTATATCCACAGATTCTGTATATGGAGTATCATTAACTATGAGTTCAGCACAAGTTTGGCCCTACTTTTGAGGCTATGGATGTAACTAAAGAATGCCTTGTGGTTACCCTTAGTTAGGGAAGCTAATTTGGATTTGTAGTTAGCTTTGGAGGACTTCACTAGGAAACCTATTTGCTTGTTTAAGCTGAGGAGAGAGTGTTTCCAGTTTTGAGACCATTCCTTCCTACTCTTAGACAGCTATTCTTTCTCCTATTGTATAGCCTATTAATGGCAGCTGTGCACCAGGCAGGTTTGTTTTTACTTGAATATCTTGCTTTGGTTCAATCAGGTATGGCAGAGCCAACACAATTGTACAGGTGCTTGTATAAAGCATTGGTGTATAACTCAGCATAGGTTTCTGTTCCATCAGTGGGGGGAGGGGCTATGAAGCTACTTATGCTGTCATGTAAGAGGTTGTAATTGGATTTGGAGAAGTTTTTTTTAGTCTTACAGTTGCTAAGGGGGGGGGGGTCTTTTGTTATACTTACTTCTAGCACGGCTGATTTATGGTCAGATCTCACCGAGGATGGCCACACACTGGGGGTGGTGCAACAGTCCCCCATGTTGGTGTGCACCAGATCCAGGATATTTCAGCCCCTTGTGGGTATGTCAACCAGCTGGTACAGGGCATTCAAGTTAATGAAGTCCAGGAACCTCAGGGCATGTGAGCTAGAGCACATATAAGTTACCCAGTCAATGGATGAGTAATTAAATTAATCAAAAACCAGTGTGTTTGGTTGTATCTTGATTGACTCAAGTAGATCCAAATAGGCTGAGTGGGCACCTTGATTCATGGAGGGGTCCTATAGTTGGCAATGACCTGAAGAGGGATCTTGCCTACAGGCAATTGCACCTGAAGAAATTCAAGGAAATCATGTTGTTATCCAATCTAGAGGTGTATTTATCTTTAATGAATATTGAGACACCATCTCCTTTAGTTCCCACACCCTCATCTTGTGGTCTGAACCTGTGGAAGTAAATGTAACCTGGTATAGCTGTGGTGCTCTCTGCAGCCTTAAACCAGTTCTCAGATTGCAAAAATGTCAGCAGCTTCCAAGGTGAGGACTGCTTCCAGTGAGTGCAGTTTCTGGCTTAGACTCCTATCATTTAACAGCATAACCTTGAGGTTGTTTTTAGAGGGTATATTTATGTTGGGAATTTTGTCCTTGTGACATTGTCTAAAAAAGGCATTATGGGGTGGCAAGAGCCTCAGCCAGTAACCAACATCCTAGGAGTGACAGGTGAAGACTATCTCTGTCAAGTCATCAAGATCTGTCAAGCATGTCATCCCAGGCTGTCAAAATATTTGTACTCCATTCAACTGTATTGCTGACAGTAGGATATAAAGCTACACTTTTTGGACTATAAGAACACACACCAGTTGACTGTACTGAGGTTACAAAACTTACCTAAGTAGGTACAATAGCTAGAAAACTCAGTACTTAATGCAAATGCTACTACACAAGTCAAACTTTTATATTGTTGTTGGACAATTTAATGTGGACTGAATCAACAATGCATGTTTGAGCAACGATGTTGGGAGGACTGTATGAAATGGATGGGTAGCCATGTATGACTGTCAAAATATTTGCATTTCATGGGACTTTATTGCTGACATTAGACTACACAGTTACACTTCTCTGACTAAACACACACACACACACACACACACACACACACACACACACACACACACACACACACACACACACACACACACACACACACACACACACCAGTTGCCTGCAGTGAGATTAAAACTCCTCCTACCTAAGTAGGTACATCAACTAGAGAACTCAACTCTTAATGCAGGTGTTATGGCACAAGTCTGACACTTACACTGTTGCTGGAAATTTGTACTGGATGATATCCTCATTGCATGTTTGCAAGAAGATGTTGTGAGGCATGCATGACATGGCGAGGTAGCTATGTACGACTGTCAGGATATTAGTTCTGCATAGGAATGGATTGATGAAAGTAGGATACAGAATAATGTTCCTCTGACTATGCACACACTTCCACATACATAGAGACACACACATAATGTGGCTGCTGTGCTAATTTAGCACATATGTAAGTATTTTCTTCTCATTTGTAAAACAGAGGTATTAATGATTACAACACCCCTGAAGTATGTTTTTGCCTTGTCAAAGTGGTCTTTATAGTTGATGCTATCATCATTATATGATTTGGTTAACGTATCCTATTACGAGAGTGGTGTGCAAAGTGTGGATGTGCTACTTCCTGTTGTGTTTCCAATGTTCAAATATACTTTAAAATACAAATTGTCAAACTAACTGCAAAAAGCTGTCAGGAATGCATGCAGTGCAAATGTGACATATGCAACTGTTTCCCACTATGACACATTTTGTGTGATCAGCGTGCATGCAACTGTTTATGCACATGCATTCACATTTGTGAAGAATTTCTGTCCACATTAATACATGTATAAGACAATATAAAGGTGTACATGGTATGTAGTTTTGCTATTCATTTCTATAGTGTAGTTGACATTTGGGAACTAGTACTGACATACCAGGTTTCAAATGCATGCATGCAGGTAACACATGACTGAGTGTAAATATGTCTTCAGTCATTAAAAAGTGCCTTTGGTTGTGTTTTTACATGGATTTTAGTGAGATGAAGACTGTGTAGTAAACATAAGTAATACTTGCAAATAAGCACTTTCCATAGCGCACTGCCAAACAACTGATTTGCACGATCAATGTTGATGTGTTTGCACATGTGAGATACACATTTAAGGACTACTACTTGAAGACAAGAAGCATGTATCCATACTGGCTATGGTAGACATAACTAACAGATACTATGGTGCTCATACATAGTTCATAGTGGAAGTATTGTAGCATAAATTGTATAACATTAAAGTATTTATACTGCTTACCCCATTTGCACGTAGTTAAGCTATGAGCAAATGTGAGTGTCTGGTTCACTGAGAAATTTATTAGAGTTCCATTGGTTTGTTTCCTCTGCACAGACATGTTAAGTGGAGAAGAATGCCAGTCAGCACTTTGGACAGTAAATACCTGCTGTCAAGCTTACTCTGTGGCAGCAGGTGTTATAGCAATGAGCTCTTATTTTGAGCACAGATGGCACAGGGTTCTAATACAGCTCTATCAATTTTTTACACAGGTATTAATGATGTAATTAAATAATTACATGTGATAATTATTGGAAATATGAGAAGACACAAACACAGCGAAGTACTGTATAAAAACAAAGTGTTCAAGTGATTTATGTCAACAGTACACATATGGATTTACATATTCATACAGTCATCAGTCTAAATAAATAATTATTGGACATTTTTAATATTAGTGCCTTTATTCTACTTTAACTGTGTGCTTCCTTAGTGCAGCAGGTTTATGCAGCATTGAGCAGAGGTAACCACACTATGCCATAGGACGTGAGAGCCATACACAGTTGCTCCGCATTGGTGAATGATGGTAAATTCCACACAAACACAGAGGACAAAATGTGAAGAGCTTCATTGGGGATTTATTATTTATGTGTGTACTGTGTGATTCTATTTTTGACCAGATTAAAGGTGTGAAAATGAGGTAGATAGAAAAGTGGTGAAACAGGGGTGGGGCAAGCAGGGATAAGAT
The DNA here is from genome assembly GCF_019279795.1 of Protopterus annectens. Lineage (NCBI taxonomy): Eukaryota > Metazoa > Chordata > Ceratodontiformes > Protopteridae > Protopterus > Protopterus annectens. The sequence goes on from NC_056729.1 coordinate 200,939,727, forward strand.
GAAAGGGGAAGAACAGAGAGGAAACAATCTAAGATTATATAATAGAGAATTAGGAAAGAACCATACCTATCCACTTCTTCAGCAGTGTAAAATGAATATGTATAGAATATTGGATGAATATTGACTGTCACGTCAACAAAGATGGGCAACAACAATGCAGTAATATTGTATAGCCAATTGAACCAAATCAAGTGTGTCAAGAAGACACATGTGTGAAGTTGAGAGCTATGTATGGAACATAATTTTTTTTTTGGGGGGGGGGGCAGGTGCTCATTTTTGTGTTTTTACTTCCATAAGAGAAGAATGTTGGGAAAGGGGCATAAGTATGTCAGGCTCAGGTAAGTAGGGTAGGTGAGTAAGCAGTTGCAAACAAAGAGGACAGACAAAATAAGAGACAGGGATGGTGAGGGGCACAACAAGTTGGGGGACATAATGACTGAGCAAATGGAGGAGACATCAGATGTCTATGTCCGTCAAACATTGGGACATGTCTTTATCCATATATGTGAGTTTGTTGTCATGAGTATGTGTGTATTTCTGTACCATCTGTGGTAGTGGCACCACTATTACTAATGCAGGTACTAATTTCTTTCCTGTGTTTGTTGCTTATTAGCACAGGTGATCCTGACAGTGGAAGTGCAGGACTCTTACCACCTGATGTCAGAGTATCGGCAGACACTGATGGTGACCAAACAGAGGCACATTCGGGTTGACATTAAGCCATCTACTGTATTTACATCAGACACAGCCAGTATGTCTACAGATACCTATTCCAGTGAGCCCTTATATATTGGACAACTGAAGGGTGACACACTTGATCAGGGTGGTATGGTTATGGTGTCTTCAGTGCAACTTGACACTGGATGTAGCCAAAGTGTGGATAAGGGGCTATGCAGGAGGGTTTTAGAGGTGCTCATAGCAGACCAGCAGTCCACCCTCTAACTGATCCTGGTGTGTCTTTATATGCTGCTCGACATATGTTTAGGACTGTCATGGAGGTGCAGGCATGTTTAATAGGGCCACTGAGGACATGCTTAGGGTTGCAAATGTCGCACAGGCTGATATGCATGACTGCCTCCACTGTGTTGCTGATTCAATGGATCAGATGAATGACACGATGGAACAGGCAGGGTCTGTGGTGGAATGTGATGGAATGTCTGCTGGTAAGGGGATGGCGTTTATGCAGATGTAGATCAGCATCATCATCTGGTGTTAGCCAATGTGGTCATGCCTGATCACACTTCCATAGTGGCACTACTTCCTCTGCTCCATCAGTGATTGAGGTGTTCATACCCAAACATGATAGTCCATGGAGTTGTATCCTGGGTGTACTCATGAGGAAAGCTTGTCCAGAAGACATCAGTCATGGTCAGGTAGCAGCAGTGCATCAGAACATGGGCATGGATGTGTCAGTGCAACTCCTGGCAGAGCTATTTTTCACAGTTGAGATGACAACAATGAACCCTCACCTCTATTGTGCACGGCTCACACCTATCTGATATACCAGGACAGAGAGCTAACATAGACCTGTGTTCTTGCAGTCATCCCACACATTTCACTTTAAGTGCCCATACAGACACAAATAACAGTTACATGGGTCAGTCGTGAGCCTTACAGATAATTTGGTCTCAGTGGCCATTTGATATTTTATCAAAATTTCTGAGTGTCTGTCTGTCTTACTCACATGCACTCGCTACCTTTTATGTCAGCCTTGGACACCTGCCCCCCCAATCAACACCTGTGGAAATGATGATAACTGTGTCATATCCATGATTTTCTATCTTTTGGATTCAGGGACACATAAGTCTTCTGACTGATGCCCAGAGTGAATAGTTGACTGAGTGCTCAGTGTAATTTAATATACACACACACACACACATATATATACATATATATATATATATATATATATATATATATATATATATATATATATATATATATGTGTGTGTGTGTGTGTGTGTGTGTGCGTGTGTGTGTATTTATGTTTGTGATGCTCTTTTGAAAACTGCACTGTTTTCTTACAGTTTTTTGTAATGTTTGAATATTTAATGTATGAGGCCTATTACTTGACAGCGACCACATCTATCAACATAAGTCAGTGTTGTCACATATTCATGTCATTGCAGTAAGCATCACCCACCCTCTACTTAGTTACATTATCAAGTAACAATATGCAAGGATATAACATTCATTTGTGTTCTTAGCTATTTATTTTCCTATTGCAGAATCAACACTTACCTTGGAAATCCGGCAGTTACAAGAGTTTCAATTTGAATCTATGTGATGCTAGCAGTACACAGCTATTAAATAGGTAGGTAAAGATTGTGTACATTATCTGGCATCAGTGTTACTATATGTATGTACATACGATGAAGGTTTTACCCCCTTAGGTGGTGAGCGTGTGTGCTATCTGTTGCCTCTTGGCCAGGGCAAGAGCATATTATGAATGCCTACATCTGCGTACATCCACAGTGGTCTGGTGACTTTGCCAGTGGTAATAGGATGTGTGCCCCTTCTCCTTGGTGTTCCTGGTGAAGGTGTTTTCTCAAATTAATATTATGAAGGATGGCACAGACAGTAGAAAATTTCAGGACAAGCCTGTAGATCGTACTGCAGAGCTCCCCAGATGTATCCAGGCATCAGAACCATGACTTAAGCAGCTCAAACACATGCGCTATGATATTTCTTGTTTGAGCATATGCTTCATTATAGTGTTTGTCAGTGGATAGGTGAGTATTTTTGATGGACATCATCAGCCACAGCTCAAGTACATATCCTGCATTCCCCCAGTAAATGACCTTGTTGGATACCGCCTAGAAAACCTCTGATAGATTTGAGAGTTGTGCCAGATATGGGAATCATGGTAAATGTCTGCTTTGTCAGCACACACACATACGGGATAATGTCCTTATTATTTTAGTGTTACATATGACCTGGCAAATAATGAAGTTAATGAAGTGCAAGCCCTAGAGGTTTATGCACACCCTACCCTGTTCTCTGGGTGATGCTTTGATTTCAATGTATTTGCAGTCGATGGCAACCAAGATTTCAGGGTAATGTGCTACAGGGTAGCAGTCCCGCATAGTTGTAGATCTTTCCTCAGGTGTATGGCGAAAATGTATGCAATCACTGGCATGCTGTTGAATAGAATTCAGGAACTGATGTAGTATTCTGGATGCTGATGCTTATGACACCCCTGGCATATCACCTGTTGGTCTCTAGAAGGTTCTTGTAACTAATATTCTAAGTGCTACACATATCCATGTCTCCACAGGTATTGATTCCCCTCTTGGATTGATTGATTAGCATACAATCCATCTTCATATGCAGTAATTAGCATGCAACAATGTTTACTGTGTTTGCGCAGTTCTATACAGCATGTAGAGCCTCATACTGAATTCAAAATGGTACGAGAATGGTGGGTAACAGGAGGGATTTGGTTCATAGGTTCATAAGTATGCACTAGGCTAATGGCCATGGAGCCTTTACAAGCCTAGCCCATAGGATTACCCTCCACCGTGCCACCTGTCCCTAGTTCCCAGTGCCTCTGTCAAGTAGAGCCACTGGAGTGATCCCCGGGGTGAATTTTCTATTTCCCATCCACTCATCAAGATTTCTCTTAAAAATGTCAGTGAGGTGCTCTGTTTGACATGTATGCAAAGTCTATTCCATAGCATGGGCAGTCTCTGGGTTATGAACCTGTCCCTCCAACATGTTTTGTTGATTGTGGTAATGAGGTAGAAGTCTCTGGAGCATGTGGTGCAGAGGGATTGGAATTTCTTTAGATGGAGCATTTCTAACCAAAGCTGGGTCAGACATGGCTTTGTCAAGCAGAGATCATCTATACAATAGAAGGAGGAAGCTACTACATGATAGAGCAAAATCCCAAAAAGGGACGGCATCTCTGATCAGTATTAGCAAAAACCTAAGGGCACTCATAAAATCGTCAAAGGCAAGCTTCGAGAGAAAAATTGCACAGGACACTAAAGATAATCACAAGGCTTTCTTTAGTTATGTTAGGAACCTGGGTGGGAATTCACAGCTATGCTCAGAATTAGTCCAAAATGACAAAAAATACACTGATCCCACAGACATTGCCAACATCCTAGCTGACAGGTTCAGCGCAAACTTCTCCCCACCAAAGGGCAAATATCTATCCCAGCAGAGTGCTGCCCCCGACATCTCAGATGCTCAGGTGGGAGCCGCCCTCTCCAAAGCAAAAACACAGCATCAATGGGACCAGACGGTGTCCCAGGCTGCATCCTACATGAACTCCAAGAAGAGCTAAACCCAAACATAAAACTACTGTTCAATCTCAGCCTTACTACAGGATATGTACCCAAAGAGTGGCGTACAGCAACAGTGGTCCCTCTCCACAAAGGTGGTGCCTCAACGGACCCTGGAAACTATTGCCCCATAAGCCTGACTAGCTTGGTCTGCAAAGCTATGGAAAGGATCATTATGGACCTCATAAATAAAGATATTGGGGACCTACAGACACTGGATCCTACCCAGTTTGGCTTTGTTAAGGGCAGATCCTGCCTCTTAAACCTCGTTGACTTCTTTGAAACAGTCACCAAGGCCATTGATGAAGGGAAGGTGGTCCACACAGCCTATCTGGACCTCGCAAAAGCCTTTGATACAATACCCCACTCGGGCATTATAGATAAGCTCACCAGCTTAAATATAAACCCCTATGTCACTAGATGGGTTGCAAACTGGCTCAAGGACAGAACCCACATGGTTAGAATTGCTGGAGCCATGTCAGACTCCAAACCAGTTACAAGTGGCATCCCACAAGGCTCAGTCCTGGGACCTCTCTTGTTTGGTATATATTTCTCGGAGTTACAGGCCAACACGGAAGTACTGTGGCTGACCAAGTTCGCAGATGACTGCAAACTGGGTGCCATAATCGACTCTCCAGCCGACACAAGCATCCTCCAAAAGGGCCTCATAGAAACAGACAACTGGTGCCAGAGCCATGGCCTCAAGCTAAATGCCAAAAAGTGCATAGTCATCCCCTTTGGCAAAAACAAAGTTCCCACAAATTACCACATAGGTGGTAATCCATTAAGTACAGAAGAAGTCATTAGGGACCTGGGGACCCAAGTTGATAGCAATCTCTCATTTGACAACCAGGTGGCCAAAGTGGTTAGAAAAACATTTTATATAGCCCACCTAATCATGAAGGGATTCACATCTAGATTAGGGGAGGTCATTGTGCCTCTTTACTCATCCCTCATCAGGCCCATAATCGAGTACAATGCCCCTTTTGGGATGTACCTTACCAAACACCTGCAGCAACTGGAAAGACCCCAAAAGTACCTCACCAAGAGGATCAAAGGGCTCAAACAGATGCCATATGCTGCCCGGTTAAAGACACTCCAGCTCTACTCAGTGGCATACCGACTGCTCAGAGGTGACCTGTGCCTGACGTATAAGGCCATGTCCAACCCGAATTAAGGGACATGCTGCACCTCAAAAAATCCAAATCCCATCGAGCTACATGCTTGAGAGACTTGAACCTCAGCACTGAAATAAATAGGACATGCTGGAGGGACAGATTCATAACCCAGAGGCTCCCTTCACTATGGAATAAAATCCCAGTCCAGGTTAGGCAGAGTCCCTCATTGACTCTCTTCAAGAGGAATCTTGATGAGTGGATGGGAGATCATAGGTTTACCCCGGGTATCACTTCTGTGTCACTGTTAGACAGAGGCACAGTATACTAACCTCGAAAAAGGGCATAGCAAAATTAATTTAAAATGGGTGGCGAAAGCCAAACGTACTCTGGCTAGGCTTATAAATGCCCTAGGGCAGATAGCCTAGTATGAACCTATGAACCTATGAGACAGACAATAGTTAAGAGTTTTTTGAGTTTGTCCATATAGGACAAGTGTTTAAGGCCTAGGATCCTCTTTGTGAGGTACTTTTGTGGAGTCTAGTGAGGTACATGCCAAATGGGGCATTGTACTCGATGATTGGTTAATGAGGGAAGAGTAGAGGGAGACAACAACGTTTTTCTTCCTGGATGCATAACCCTTAGTAATGAGATGTGCCACATAGAAGGGCTTTCTGAGCACAGTGGCAATGTGGTGGTTAAAAGTGAGATTGCTGTCAACCTGTGTTCCCAGATCTCTTATAACACCTTCTGTGTTCAGTGGACTACATTTGATGTGGTAATTCATGGAAACTGGGTTTTTCCCAAAGAGGATGACAACACATTTTTTGGCATTGAGCTTAAGGCCATGGTTCTGACACCAGTTGTTGGTCTCAGTGAGACCTTTCTGTAGGATGTCAACATCACTTGGGGAGTTAATAATAGCTCCCAACTGGCAATTGTCTGTGAACTTTGTCAGCCAGAGTCCCTTCGTGTTGGCCTGGACTTCAGAAAGGTAGATACCAAACAGGAGAGGACCCAGAACTGAACCCTGTGGGAATCCACTCATAACTGCTCAACAGTCTGACTTGGACTCAGCTACTTTCACATTGTCAGTTATATCTGTGAGCCAGTTTGCAACCCACCTAGTGATATATGGGTTGATGCTTAGCTTAGTGAGTTTTTCTATGATTCTTGAGTGGGGAATGGTAGCCAAGTCATTTAGCTCCTGGCCCAAGGGATGGCATTGCATAGGTCTATTAGTGGACTATTTATAGTGTTGCTTTCTCTTGGCTGCAATGCACTGATGTGTGACATTAGCAGAGGGGTCACATGTGTGTAGCCATAACACCTGCTGGTCCGTCACAGTGGTAAATGTTTGAACAAGTTGAAATTTCAATAGGTTCATGCAAATCAGTACAGCAAACCTACTTTAGCAAGGTACCTCTTTGGTTTGTTTAGTAGGCAGTGTTGGCAAACTGGGAAGTCAGAACTGGTAGGGAGCCTGGGTTGGTCATTTTTTCATGTACAGGTAGTGTGCTACTAACATTTTGTAGCCAGACTTGAGCATGCTTCTCAACTGTCCAAAATTTCAGTGTCAAGACTTACTGAGTTTTAAACACTGGGAGATGTTTGTTCAGTCTCTGGATTTATCATGTGTGTTCTGAGTGTGATGCAATCATGCAGCTGCCAAGTGTTGGTGCAGAGAATGGAAGGGTTGGGAAAACATCACTGGCATTACAGGATGGGGGCCAGGCAGCTCACTGTGGGGCAACACAGTTTCAGGAGTAGAGGTCATTTTCATGGTTAAAGATGAGCTGGACCATTTTTTGGATATCCTGGGTGGAAGCCTTCTCATTTACCCATTAAAGTATCAGCGGTCATTGCCCACTTATCTGACTTTCCTGATGGTAAGATAGCCCAGGAGTTGATTGTGGGTTTTGCTGAAGGGTTTTTCATTAAGTTCGGGGTGGAGCTAGGAGGGATACCCTGTCACAATGTGAAGTTAGTCAAAGAAAGGGAAGAGGTTGTTCAAAACTTCTGGCTAAGTAGTTGAGGTTGGCAGATTGTTAGGCCCTTTTGAGGTTCCACATTTCAAGAGTTGTTTTATTTCCCCATTGTGTTTAGTTCCTAAGAAGAAACCATATGAGTTTGAGTTTAGGTTGATTAATCATCTATCTTACCCAGATGGGGATATGTTAAATGGTTTCATTATCAGAGCATATACCCAGGTACAATATGCTTCCATGAAATATGTGGTTTGCTTAATTAAGGAATTTTGTGATCCCTGGTTGGCAAAATTGGACACTGACTTGGCTTTTCAGCTTTTGCCAATCAGAGAGGACGTTTGCCCATTGCTTGATATGTGTGTAGCTGGATTGTGTTATTTTTATAAGGCAATGCTGATGTTTGATAAGGCAATGCTGATTAGGTGTGTGGTTGCTTGAGCAATACCTGGGAAATATAGATTGACATTGAAGCTGATGTGGCACAAGAGTGTTTCCAGGCAGAGGGGGATCCATTATTTTCCTTTTGACTGGTGAGGGCAGGCAGGGTGCTGTGGCATGTAAGTTATATTTCAGGAATGGTGTACGGAGTTGGGTGTACCATTAGTGCAGGATAAGCTTGAAGGACTGACTCAGGTTTTAAATTATGCGGGACTGACAGTGGACATGAAGAATCATTTTGTTTGCCAGAGCAGAGTTAACCAAGTTGAAAGGAAAGATTGTGACTATTGGAAGGAGTGGGAAGGTGAGCGTTAGGTATGTGATAGAGTTGCTTTGCCTGCTGAATTTTGCATGCAGGGTGAACCCATCCTAATGGAAACAAAGGTATGTGTAGCTCTAAGGATAATAGCCTCAGGTATCTTCCAAAGACCAACTGGGGACATGATGGGGGTCACACAGGCATCAGCATCCAAGGTACTCCACCAGTTCTTGGATGTCATGCTACCACATGCCAGTGAGCACATTTATTTTCCCCTCAACCCTGATGTGAGGGACAGCAATATGCAACACTTCTACCATGCAGCACACTACCCTGAGGTGCTGGGTGCCATAGATTGCAGTCATGAAATCTATGTCAACCACAAGGGGCATCAATCCATCAACTGCCAGGTCGTGTGAAGAGCCCAAGGCATTATGATAAATGTTTGTGCTAGCAGCCCTGGCAGTTATCATGACTCCCACATCTGGCACTCATTACAGCTGTAGCAGATGCCTGCTAAGGGGGACATCCTGCATGGCCATTTACTGGGGGATGCTGGCTACACTCTGGAACCGTGGATGATGACACCCATTAGAAATGCATACACACCCAATGAAAAAAAAACAAAATGAGGCACATGTGCAAACTAGAAACATCATAGAGCATGTATTTTGGCTGCTGAAGTTACAGTTCTGGTGCCTCAATATATCTGCTGGAGCCCTGCAGTACTCTCCAGCCACATGTGCACATATGCTCACAGTATGTACCATGCTACACAATATGATCCTGCAGAAACAGCTGCAGCAGGATCAGCAAAAGGAAATGATACATAGCCCCCCCCCACCAGTGTCTAGGTCACCTCAGCCAGATTCACAAGAGGACTGGGAGGAGGACCCCCATGATGATGTCCCTGTAGGCAGACATAGGCATTCCCAGTATGCCCTGGCATTGGCTAAGAGACAACACATAGCACATTCACTGACAACCTACAGCCCTAGGGACTGACACCTTACTCCTATTAAATACATATATTAAAATAGCTGTTGCCAGTCAACCCACACAATCAGTACCTATCCATGTATTGGTTGTGTACTGCTTACATCACACAAAGTCAGCCCTGAACTACAGGTCTCTCAACTGCTGCATTCACAAGGTAAGTCTCTAAGCTACACACCAATTGTAAGGATTATTATAATGTAGCATATGTATGGATCTGCTTCTGTTAGGCAAAAAAATATAATGGAATAATTGGATAGCTGTGACATCCACATGGGGCTACAGATACCCAGTCAAATAATATGTGTTCCTTAATAGACACTAGGCCTCATGGTTGGAATATTCACTACATCAGTCAAGGGAGATGATAAACAGTGGGGTCACATGATATTTGGACTACTGTATATCCCGGCATTTCATTTGCCTTTGTTCCACCACCCCCAACACTGCACTGTACCCATACAATTGCTTTACCAGAAAATCACCTATGATACATCAGTGGACCAGGCAATCTCAGGGCTATAACTTAGATATTGCTCATACCATTGTATGTCTTTCCTCACACAGGATAACAATGTACATATTTATGCTGTTGATTGTGTAAAAAATGACTCCTCTCTGTCTGCTGACCTGAGTGGCTCAGTGGACTAGGGAAGCTAGTATGGGTGATGGCGCTGATTGTTCTAATCTGGAATTGCTCACATCTTTTGCATGTGAAGTAATACTATGTTGGTGTTTTCACAGACTGTCATACCTCTTACTGCAAGAAATCTGGACAAAGCCAGTAAGGTTGTGGTGACAAAGGCACAAGCATAGGGTCAGATTTCAAATATTGTTCCAACAACCCTAGAAAGTCACGGAAAGTAAAGGTGTTGCATTATTACATATGTTCTGAAGAATATAACATCTGAAACACAAATGTTTGTCTATAAGTAGTATAATGTAGTGACATCAATATTCAATATTTCACCAGAAGACCACAAATGTATGAGGAACAGAACAAAACTATGAGGCAAAAACTCTGAACAATCTGTAGAAATCATGATAGCTGAGAGGTTTGCATAGTGTCAGACTGTTGGTTGTGTAACATTATCAACCGCAGTCACAGATTATGTACAGCACACAGCCAGGGAATGCTGTAGACAGCTTGAGTGAAGTGCAGTACTGCAGAAGCAGGGGAGGATGCTAATGTCTGTAAAATACAATATCCTAGATTGGAGTACAGGTAGGTGTGGACTGGAGTCACCTTATTAGTACTGACAGTCCCACTGGACATGCCCATACATTTAGTTAAAAATGAGTGAAATCTTGTTGCCCTTTATCAAAATGACCTGCTATGTATAAATGTCTATACAGACAGATATACATATACATATCTATCTTTCACTGTCTTTCTGTCACATGCATAGTATAGCTGTCACTATGCAGTGACAGATATGTACTGATATATATATATATATATATATATATATATATATATATATATATATATATATATATATATATATATATATATATATATATATATATATATATATATATATATAGCTATATATATATTAAAATGATACTTACACCCCCCATGTATCTACATAACACATATACATATCATACAAACATGCAGCTGCAGTTATATATACATCCCTGTAATATGCAGAAATATGTGTGTGGATGTCTGTATTGTTCGGCATACCCTAATAATAGTAAGTAAATCTCCACTATCACACAGCCATACTGTTGCTCAAAGAATCTAAACTAAGGATGCAACAGTACAATTCCAGTTACTCACAGACCCCTGTGCCTGCTGGATGTCACCACATAGACAGACACAGGTGAGCAAGTGCTGTAATGTATAATGTTGTCAGTACATGTATGGACAGGGCAATTTGTCCCTGCCCACCGGTATGCCTATGTAACTGGTAACTGTACACACACATAGCTAGGATAATTACAGTTATCCCACTTCTAAGATACTAGATGCAGATAACAGTATGAAGCAATATGACAATGCAGGCCACAGATGCTGGTCAACACAGGCCTAGTTTGTGTAATGCACTAGTACTGTACCTGCAGTCACACATACAACAAACTTAACTTGTGGTGCATGTGATAAGTACTGTGATCTATAGTGTATAAAACTATATAGGTGGGGGCTCCAGCTCCCTTGGTGCGTGACTCTGTTAGAGAGTGTGTGTATCTCCAGGCAAATGAATGGACAAGCCCTCATGGTCTAGCCACCTGCAATAGTGATACACTTTTTGGCCCTGTAACTTGCTGCTATCTTCCATACTGCCCTGTTCTACAAGGCCTGATGATGTCAGTCACCTTAACACCACCAGCTGACAGTGTAATATCAGATGTAAGCCACGGCGCATGCGATAAGTACCATGATCTATAGTATATAAGGCTAGTTAGGTAGGGGTTCTAATCTCACTTCAGCCCTATATCGTAGCCTAGACAGGGTTTTACAGTGTTTTATTTGTAGCGGGTTATGTGGCTCCACAAAAGACTGACCAGAACAAGGCCTGTGTATGTCATCAAGCATAATATGCCCTAAAATGATAGTACTAGCAGACATGAGGTGTACTATGTGTACCATGTACTCTGATCTGTAGTATGTATCATTACATAAGTAAGTGTACACACCTACATAAAGCCAACCTGTACTACGTGTGAGCCTTGGCTTGTCCTGTACTCACTGATTGGAAGTGGTGCTAACCTCAATGTAGCCATGTGTTTGTGTGAGCCTGTTAGTACATTTTACAACATGTTATAGAACCATGGGATGTATGGAGTGAACACAAAGAGTACTGTAGCCTTTGACTGTTACTGGTCGGAATGATGTGTAATCATTCACTGCTGTACAACCAATACCAAGAGGTTTGGGACATACATCCCAGACTGGCACTGGTATATTGAATGTGGCAATCATCACAGCTATTATTGTGTGCAATGGCACCCTTGCCATGTCACTACACAGGCATATCATACAACTGTAGCAGCTAGACAGTTCCAAGGTACACCAATACACATTGTAGAGAACATGTCCTATGGAGTCCATGTCAGGAGTGTACATGTGCAGTCTGTCTCCAAAATGCTTTGGAGGAGATGTGTATGGCTACATACAGGGAGGAATCAGTTCCCATTGTGTACCTCCCGTGTATCCATGACAGGACTACCACATGTGTCACCTGTGCTACACACCAACAACATCAGTGTGGTATGCATAGTACATGCTGGTGAGACAGATATGTAATGCAGGCAGTACATCCTACATGAAACAGGCCCCATTTCATGTCACACACACACATCTGCTGTGACACACATCATGTGCAGGTTACACATTGTGATGCAAGATAAAACAATTATAACTGTTACCAGGCAGCTATTTGTACTGGACACAGGATATGTGTAGCTGGATCATCTCCATCAAAACCCTTGTGGCACGTATGAAGGGTAGCATACCTTCTCACAGGTTGGGAATGCATGAGTATGTTGAATGCCAACATTGTCCTTGTTAGCTTGTTATGCACATATGAAACTATGGAGCCATGGAGTTATAGTGCTGTACCTTGCTGATGACATATGTTCACTGTGCTGAAATGCCATCCTGGGCTGCTTTATTTCCAGTGAGTATCCATAGGGTATCCCAACAGAGTCCTGTAACAGAAACATAAACATGCACATGACATTTGTAACTATACAGCCAATTCAACAACATAAGGACCACATAAGGTACAGAAATGTATGGGGCGAACACATGACAAATGCCAGCATATAGTATCTCTTCCTAACCACTACAAGTGGCATGGTGATCCACCACTGTATCACACAAGTACATGTTAAGTAATATAGTCACCCTGTGCATTAGACACATAGCTGCATTTCCCTGCATCAAAGTCAAAGATGACAGTGATGTGGCATAGATATCATTACTTGCATGGGATGTTGTGTGGGGATGCAGGAGGCCTACACAGGCCACAACCATCGACAGCATGCCTGCGAGTTGGGGGGGGGGGGCATGTAAGATGGACCATGGAGAGGTACTGTGTGTGTCTGTAGGTGACATGCATTTCACAGTGGTGTCTGAGTGTGTGCATGTACACAGTCAAAATCAGTGCTAAGCTTACACATGTGTATGTTGGGCAGCTGTGGACCATACATGGTAGAGTTAACAGTTCACCATCATCGGCCCAGACCATGAGAACTGGCTCTTCCAGGAATTGCTCTGGCACCTCCATGCCCAAGGTCAGAAGTGGTGCTAGTACCTGATGGTGACTGGCATTTAAAAACATCCTACACTGTCTACTCACTTAGTTATGTGTACATAGGACATTATCCTGGCCCTTAACTGTACTAGACTATAATTGCTCCTTAACAAAATAAGTCTCATACTTACTAGGGAAGGGAACACAACCTTGGGAAATATCTGACAGACCTGGGAAAAGTTGAGGTGGGGTAATTTCAGTACCACTGCATGTTGCAGCACAACAAGGTAATATGTCCTTATATATCACATTTACAGTACCTACTCTGTTACTTGTTGTATTGGTCCAAATCTGTGTATGAATGTATACCTAGGTTACACCCCCTTAAAGAACAAAGACTTGACCCCCATGTAAATGTATCCACAACCTGACACACTAACTGCTACAGCATTACAATGCTGATCACATTAAGCTTACATGCACGCTCCTCAGGTCTGGATACTGTGGCACCCATCTCCACGATGTATGGTGTGATGGATGCCGGGAGCTGTTGCATATACCTAGGTATGCCAGGAATTCCTCAGTAGCTGAGAGTTGTTGTTCCAACGCAGGCCCTCCACCAGTGACGGCACAATCCCTGGCGATATCAGCTGCCCATCAATGTGCAGAATTAATCATATCAGTTGCTCGGTGTTGAACCTGCTCATATGTCCAGCCCTGCTGTCCTGTGACATTAACATCATGGACAAGGTCTGACCACTATGCAGCCACTGTTCCCTATTGTGTTTCCCCTTGGAAAACAGGATGTCATGATGCTGCCTTAGTCCTTGCAAGAGTATCTCATTCTTTGCATCCAAGAAGGGTGGGTGTTGTCTGTGGTAAGCTATTTCTCAAAGACAGTACAAGGGGAACACATTATAGGAGCAGATACATGGATGTCCGCTGTGTACAGATACAGCAAGGGCAAAATGTCTGGCACTGTCAACTGCTTGCTCACATATGGCATAACCCACAGTGTGACAACATACTACATGTGTGGATACAACTGAGATAGTAAAATTACCATGGTATTCCCTGTGTGCCATGACAGCTTCTGCTGTATGATCATACACCCAACACACCAGTCCAGTGTGGTGTGTCCCTAAGGCCATCCACACAATAATATGTCATAGAAGCAGTGCCAGACAAATAGAAGTGTGCTATAACAACCATTATATGGGGACAGTCTGACAACACCAGTGTGCCACACTAACAACAGACAATGCCACCCTGATGTGTTTTATGTCCCCTGTAGGTGTAAGTCAGCATGGTATCATTGCCACAGGTCTGTGGCCAGCTTACTGCTCTAATCCCTATTCCCCATACCTCTATCCTTCCATCTAAATCCTGTTATACACAAAAAACAGTGACTTACCTGCTAGACTGCAGTACTCTTCTGTTGAACTGTGTGTCTGGAATGTTTCACAAAGGCGTGCTTTGTGTGAGCAAGGTCTCCTACAGAATGGTCCTCCATAGCCAGCTGCCTGTCTTTTAAACATGTTCCTCATCAGCAGGTGATTACATTTAAAGCAATCTGTTGTTCTGAAATGCTAACTGCAGGCAAAGTAACTGAATTACACTATTATTAGCCAATGACATGCAAGCACTGTGCAATATATACAGCCTTCATGTAGACCTGGGCCCCTTTCTTAGCTGTTGAGATGGACACTACTGAGGTGAAGAGACTACATTGTCACAGAGGATAGGTCTGCAAAAGAACCTTTACATAGAGCTGTGTGTACCACAGACTGCAGCTGCTGCTGCAGGTAGTAGACATAAGCAGAGAGTGTAGACACTTTAGAGTACAACAAGCTGTAGGTGTATCTGTGTCAGCTGTGTTAGCCCTGTTGTAGATGCAGCACCAATGTGAGTGCACCCCTTACACTCCAATTAAGACATGTATTTTTGGTACAGATGTTAGGCAACTGTGTCAATAACAGAGTACTAGTTGACATATTGTATTGCTATATGGATATGTGAAGTGTGTCCCTACCTGCAGGCCTCTAACTTCATGCACTGACAACCGGCTATTTAATTTGCAATGCTTTGTGTGGATTAAGAGTGTATTAGTGATCCATTAATTGCTGTCTTCACAATAATGTAATTGAAATGTAACACAACACTGGATTTGAAACCAGGACTGTCTGTTGCAAAATGTACAGTATGCAAGTCATTTAAACGACTGACCTACTGAGTCACTGCTCCAGTAGGTGTACTTGCAAGATATAGGTGCACGCAGGCAAACATTGTCTACATCCATCAGTATGTGCATGACTCTATATGAATGTATTTCTTTACCAGAGTCCCAGTTGGACATGTATTTTGCCATGAATGCCTTACCTGGTGACTTTCTACATGTTGCTGATAAATGAGCACATTTACCTCCTATCACATGCTTCATAGCATCCATTATCATGTGTTTGGCTGTCTAGTAGTGTATTATTGTATCAGAATGCAAAGTGCACTCCCATTTTTTTCCATTACTGTTTATTCCAGTTTGGGCGGTGCACATATCTCTCAACCTCTTAATGCAAGAAATCTGGACAAAGCCCCAAAAAATGGGGGGACAAAGGCCCAAAATAGGGACATATTTTAAATATTGCTCTTACAAACCTAAAAGTTGCTAGAGCAACAGGGTTTGTTTTAATATACATTTTCTGAAGGATTTGAAGTTTGAAACTCAAATGTATGTCATTATTTATTGACTTCAATCCTCAGAACATCCAACTAATTTGTCAGAAAACCACACATTTTATGAGGAACAGACCAAAAATATGAGCTAAAAATCTGGCATTCTGCAAAAATCTGTAAAGCTGGGAGGTATGGCGGTGCAGCATGGCTCGCAGCTCCGGTGAGACATGCCTATTGACTGTAAGTGGAAATTACTATGTTTTGTTTAAACCACCTGTTTTAATTAAGAGTTGTGTGCCATGGAGGGTTAGTGCAGTGTGCTGCAGCTGTGATAGGCTTGGGTTCAAAACATGACAGAGTTGTTTGCTTTATACACGTGACTTACACGAACATATTCATTATATCTCTATTTTGCTGACCTTAGTGAAGCTGAGCGAAGTGGCGCACTCTGCAGTTCCACACTAAAACAATATAAAGAAATAAGGGGAGGCAGGAAAGTGGTGAAATCGGGGCAAGCAGGGGGAAAAACATATTGAAAGGCAGGGAGGGATGTGCAGGAAGGGTAGTGGAAAGAACCATAACTATCCATTTCTTGCAACAACTGTGCACTTTGACAGATTTATACATGAATTTGGATTCTCAAATCCCAGATAGTGGGGTGAGGATAACATAATTGTCAAGCCAATTGCACCAAATTATGTGTGTCCAGTGGACATGTGTGTGAAACAGAGACCTATGCATGGGATTTTTTTTTTTTTTTTTTTTTTTGTGACAGGTGCCCTTTTTTTTTTTTATGTTGAGAGTGGAATGTTGTGGAAGGGACATAGGTACATATGGGGGAGGAAAGGTGGGTAGGAGAGGATGCATTTGCAAACAGACAAGATAGACAAGACAGCAGACAGGGGCAGTCTGTGATACATGGGGGGGTGAACACCTTTGATGGGGAGGGTGTTGTAGAATCCAAGTCCCATGTGCCTCCAGACAGCAGCAGCATGACTCCCATTCTCACCCATTGAATCATTGGCACTGTTACTTCCCTGCCCTGAAGGTGGCTGTGCTAGAGGTGTGGAACCAGGGCGATGTTGCCCACCAGGTCAGCCAGCATGCCCTAAACATAATGCAGGCATTGGTCATAGTCACGGTGGACTATCCTGTGCACCAGGAACGGTAGCTCATCACGGGTAACCACTCTCCCTCTGCCACCACTCCCACATGTAGTGCAGGGTTAGCAGAGGGAGCACCACCGGTCTGCTTAATGAATGTGCTGGGACCTGGTGACATGTCCAGTTGAGGCAAGGTAGGAGGATCAGCCGGAACTGCTCTAGCTTGAAGTGCTATGGTACATGAGGTAAAGCAATATGTTATGGTTAGTAACAACCAAACCATTGTTAGTATTAAGAGAATGGCACATCATATTTATTAATCCAAATACATATTAATGTATATTATGTGCAATGCAACAAAATGTAACATAACAGTCAGTATGGTAACAACATGCCAGTGTGAAGTAAACCATATGGCCAACAAAACAGTTAGTTTAACAAAATATGTTAATATCGAATCATAATAAAACATAACAATAATCAATGACATTTTCCAAAATATAGTTAAACAAAATACGTTACTATTAAGACATAATAAGACATAGCAATAATCAACCACATTTTCCAAAATATAGTTTAACAAAATATATTAACATTAAATCATAACAGAACATAACAATAATCAACCACATTTTCCAAAATATAATTAAACAAAATATCTTAATATTGAATCATAATAATACATTAAAATAATGAATAAATTAAGATAAGGGATGGGGAGAGAGAGAGAGAGAAAAACATTCCATCAGTGAGATCGCAGATGATTTCCCTGACAACACTGGTCATACATACTTCTACAGGTGTGTACTGACAATTGTGATTACAGTGACTACAATTCTCTTATAACTGTTGTAGCGCATACATACCTCTCAAGCTGATAGCATGAGACAAAAAGAGGCAAGAACTAACAAATGCAGGTACAGAGCTATTACGAACAGTTTCACATAATGTGGACTTGTATAACTACCAGGGGGTTTTGTAAACGGATTTGGTTAATACATTGCAGTCCAGATAATAATTTATATGGTAAACATGTGACAGACAGATTAGTCAGTTCTAATTACATTACTAGAAATCATGACACTTGAGAGGCATGCTTGTGTACAGTAATTAAACTAGATTATGTACCGTAATTAAATTAGACAGCCATTGTGGCTTAGTTGGCAGGCATGGGAGTAGAACCTACTACCTGTGACTGCAGAGGACATCTGAAAATACTTTAATAATTGACTGCAGCAGCTTAGTATGGACAAGCAAGCGATACAGCCACACTGGGATTACACAGGTTCATTTCTGAATTAACAATGCTGATGCTTACATTCTTGCTATTGAGTGTAACATTCTGTGAGAGCTAAGCACAATATATGCACATAATATGGACTAACTCACACATCACATATTTGTGTTCTTGGGGAGAGGGAATCTGTGAGCATTATATGACTGACACTGAAAATGTAGGGCTACATAACAGTGGATTTGAACCCAGGACTGTGTGTGGCAAAATTTACAGTGTACAAGGAATTTAACAGACTGAGCTACTGAGGCACTGCTGACTATAGGGTAGCTGATACTTGCCTGGAGACCACCTGGAAACATACTATGAATTGTGCAATACCAGTTACAGGACTTACCTCTAGCATTCTAGTACTTTACAGTACTGCAGTGTCAGTAGAACCACATGCATGGTATACAAGCATACTGCATATATTACTACAGCTTTATTTCACTTTCAACAATACAGGTGAACACATATTACTGTTATTGGTTTGCAATATCTGTAAAGTCCACACACACACACACACACACACACACACACACACACACACACACACACACACACACACACACACACACACACACACACACACACACACACAATATCTGGCCATGGATTGGGCTACCTCAACCATATACCTTTATTACTTGACATCTGTGGAAGACAGAGCATTATGTGACCCATGTTGGCCTAGAGAAAGCCTTAAAAAGTACTATGAGTTAAGCAATGCAGTTTGCAGCCATTAGATTTGCATTCTACAGCTATTACAGTGTTATACTTGACTGCAGCAACCTTAGCTTACAGACCCATTGCATACAGCTGTACTGCAATGGTTATGACAAGACAATTCTGATGTGCACCATTTTCCTTGTTGTTATTGGTATTGTTTCTTGTTTTTATTCAACTACAATTATTATTCATTTATTGCACTACAGCTCTAATTCCATCTTTTTTGCACTACAGACTTTATTGTATATACTTTATTTCAGTTAATGCTTTACTCTTTCTAGCTTATTGCACTACATTTGGCATAATACATCTATACTCACCACACTCGTGGCACAACCTGGCCAGGTGCCCTGCATGAGACTTGACATTGTGAGACCTCTCAGCTGCAGCTGTTGGGAGAGAAGCAGACCGTTATGCATACCAGTTTTGCAGACATTCAGATTACATATTGGTAAAACAGAGGAAAAAGTACTTACATACTTGTGAGGCATGCTCTGCCCTCACTTCTTGGACCTAGGTGTCCAAGATTCCCCTCTTCATCTTTTCAAGTCATCATCACCTGTGTAGGGGATAATAGTAACACTGTTGAGTTCGCTGACCAGCTGGTCCCAGGCCTCCACTTACACTCCAAGCCCTGGCAACTGCCCTGCAACAGCCTATCATCATGGTTTCTCACAAGGTGCCCAATCATGACCCTGGACTCCTGAATGCCCCACCGCTGTGCCTGAAAGTGCACACCTTTTTTAACACCACCAGCCATATCAACAAATAATTGAACTCCAATGGATTCTGCAGAATTCCTGCCTAGTGCACTTTATATAGGCTGTTTTCCAACCCTTACATGTCATTGAGCAACATTCAAAAAAGCGCTGCTTTGCATAGCAGCACACAAACCAGCCAAGCAGAGCTGAGCAGTGTGCAAACATGCACATTTGTGGTTTTAGTAAAGCTGAGCACCACACAAACATTGGCAGCCATTAACATGTTTAAGCAGTGCTTAGAAGGATTAAGCACAGTTGGACAGAGTACAGTGGAGCCATATTTTAAAATCTTGTCCATAACATGTGCAATAAAAATACAGACAATTTATGACTTTCATGTATTTGATCCCTGGATCTACTACACATACAGTTGTAACTCTACCCATTAAACTATGTAGATATTAAGAAATTCAGTATGCCTTCACATATACCACTGAGCTACCTGTTAGCAGAGATGAGCATCATGCTGTGTGCCATGCAAACATGCTTAAATACACCAATAAATAAATAATTAATGACATCCCGTTTCTGTTTTTAGACGTCTAGAAGGTGTCTGCCATACATGTATGAGCTCCGCTCAGCTTAGCTACACTCTGCGCCATGCCGCACAAATGCCAAATTAAAAAAAAAAACACAAAATGTCATTATATTTATTAATTACATCCGGTTTCTATATTTAGATGTCTGGCAGGTGTCAGCTGTCTACATGTGAGCAAAGCTTGGCATTGCTGTGCTCCGCACCGTATTGTACAAACATGCATTTAAAAAAAAAAAAAATAAACAGACAACACTGATTCAATATCCATGGCACTTGGCAGGACACCATCATTAATATGCATGGCATGCTACTGAGGGGGACCATGGCCAGCTAACACAGATATATTGCATGTAAACTCTATAGTGTCTACACAGAGTTTATTAAATCCTGGGGGATGCATTCTAAGATATGACAGCTGACAATATAAGGAATCCTAGCAATGAAAACTGAGGTATGTATTACAACAAAAGTGTGAAATATTTGGTTTTATATCAATATAAGATCAAACCTTGATAATTACTGTATTAAGTGGCACTTACAAAAAATATGATGTGATTTTACTAAGAAAATTTTGTCATCATGAAATTTTTTAGAAAAAAATTTGACAGATTCAATAAGAACTCCACATGTATGGAAATAATTTATTCTGATATCATATAAATGAATATACTAAGCTTGAATGAAGTTTTGTTCAAATGCTAGTAATCTCTTAATATTTAATGATAACCGATTATGCAGTTATTCTCTTTTTTGTGGGGGTAGGGTAGTAATGGCTAAAAACCTTTCCTCTACTTAATTGTATATTTTCTGCAGTTTGTAAGGTAATCTAATTGTGGATTACAAAAGTCTGATTATGTACAGTACAATGTGCAAGGTTGAACCTCTTTTGTCTCTGCAGCCATGATTTACTATACTGTTAATGGTATCATTCTTCAATATGAAATTGGAAACACTATGTGGCTAACCTGTCATCTATAACAATTTCTTATATTTGTTTTGCCACATTTTTTTTTTATAATGTGAAACAATAAAAGTTAGGATTATTCAAGAAAAGAGTGCTAAAGGGATAAGTGAGAACATGAGCAACTTAGCACAATCACAAATTCAGTTCTACAATATGAAAACTTGAATCTTCCTTTTTTAGTGTAAATAAATCATTGCTACTTGGCTTTATTATATAAATAATTTGTTTTTGTAGATGATTTTCTTCCGATTCCTACACAATGAAAATGGTTTCGCTTTGATGAATATTATGGAGAGTAAAGCAGAATCAAGTCAGATGATTTACAGAAACACCCAAACTGTTAGCATCTTCTTGCTAGTCTGCTTTGAGATAAACAAAATGATCTTAGAAAAATATATTCTCGTGGCACAAGTGAGATCTGGAATCCAGAAAAATATATTCTCGTGGCACAAGTGAGATCTGGAATCTCCAATGAAATGTTCATACCTTCATCCAGATGCAGGGAATTTCAACCCACTCAAAACATTATCTTCATATTACTTTCCTTTATGTGAGGATCATACAGTTCACTCTCCCTCTCTTTCTCTCATAATAAAATATGTTGCCATACCATTTAACACTCAGTTCATTCATTGTTTAATATATGGGCTCAGCAGCTACACATTTTTTTTCTTAAACTGTGAAGATATTCTATCCCATTACTTACTTTCCCAATAATCCAGTTAAGCTCAATCTCCTCATCATGTGTGCTAATCAGAGTCTATGCTCTCAATCCAGTCATGGCGCTACCACTGTTATACCTTTGTTTCTTACTACCCACTTTACACTTCTACCATTCAAATTCAAATAAATGTATCTGTCTTTCTTAAAAGGCTGGTACAGTGAATTTGTTAATTTTTACTCCTACCATGTTGATGTGTGGGTGATACCATGTTGATGTGTGGGTGATACCATGTTGATGTGTGGGTGATACCATGTTGATGTGTGGATGATAAGGAGTATTCAAAGCCAGGAGACAATGAAATAAATCACAAGACGGCAGCTTAGCACTTTCACTCACTTTAATGCAACTGAGCTTCTTGAAGCTCATTTGCATTAAAGTGAGTGAAAGCGCTAAGCTGCCGTCTTGTGATTGAAGAAGCTCAGTTGCATTAAAGTGAGTGAAAGCGCTAAGCTGCCGTCTTGTGATTGAATCCGTTGTCTCCTGATTTTGGTGTTTTGTTTTACTTTGTTTCTGGTTTTGTTTGCTTGTGCGTGGAGTATTCAAAAGGTCTCAAGTCATAAAGTAAGAAATCTGTCTCATTTATTTATTAAATGTGCTAGGTGGTGTAGAGGACTGGTCCCACGTGGACCTGTATTAGCCATATCCTAGGAAAGGCAATTAACACTGACATGAACTGAAAAAAACACAGGATAATCTATTTAAAAGTTAGATTTAAAATACAAAGATATAAATAATAATATACACAGACAAATTGCAGTCATTCTCTGATTATGTACATATGACTATTATGAATATGTACAGGCAGACATTAAATGAATATAAGATATGAATGAATAAAACATTTATTTTCAAAAATGTACAAATTAGGCACTCTGTACTGTTATATACACCATGTACAGGAAGACTGATGGTGTTTATAAATATACAGAAAATTTCAGTGTCATCATTTTTATTAAAATTACTAAAATGCATATTGTAACAAAATATAATTGCACATATATGTTATTATCTCTGCATGGCTTCATTAAGATTATTTCTGATAATTGTGTTTCTGGTTTGGATATTAAAATCTACTGAAAGTATCCTTCTAAATGGCTTTAATGTATGGTCATAAAAAGTTTCATTTCCAAGTGAAAAAAAAAGTTATTTTTCATTGCATCACACTTGGAAGTTGTGTGAAAGTGCTGAGTATTTTGCCTGTTTAATGAAAAAAAATTAAATTACTTTATTCCTCTCATTGCTGTTTTGTAAACAGACATGTCATTATATTTATTAACAAATCATTGCATTGTTATTTTTTGAGTTTGAAAGCAAGTCAGCAGATTTCCAAGGAAATATTTTGGATATTAAGAGCTGAACTGCTGTAAATACTATGAAGGTACTCAAGCACTTTCTGAATGTCTTCAGTAGATTTCTTACATATTTAAACCACAGTATTTTAATCTGGCACTGTTTTCTTTTACTGAAGATTCTCGACAAGCTGAGTTGTATTACGTTTAAGAGCGGTTTCATAATATGTTAGTAATGTCCAGATAGAACAAGTCATCAGTCTATTCTATCAGTAAATCAAACTGTTTTTTTTTTTAAATCTCTTGGATGAATCAATGCAGGGGCATGTACTGAATCCATCAGCAGTTTAAACTATTCAATAATTGTTTAAACAGCTCAATGCAGAAGCACTTCAAGGCTACTCAAGCTACAGTTCTCTCCTCTACTGAGTGTTTTAAAGATCTGACCTCCTAACCTTATGAGCTCAAGCTAGCATCAGACTCAATCACTAGAGGTTTGCATTAAATCAGTTTTCAAGTTCTGAAGTAGTAAAACCCTTTTAAACTGCTCTCAACAATGTGTTATGCTAGCAGACAACAATACAGAATTGACTCAGTAGATACCTGATCAAAACAGTTATTCATTTTACACATTTCATATTTCATTGAGACTAAATGTGTGCAGCTGATATCAATGAAATGAATAAATAACATGTTAATTAAAGATTTCATAACAAACATTTTTCTGTCCATCCCCAAATTACAATACAATTTGTTAAATCAGGGAACCACAGAAGCAGCTTAAAATTCCTTTTGCAAGTTGGATGATAAGATGGATATTCTATAATGTGGGTGAGAGAGTGACGCAGTGAGTCATGTACAAAACAGCCACATCTCCTTTGTAAATTAGGAAATAGAGAGACTACTTCAGTCCCACTAATGATCCGCAATCAAACCAGAAGACAGGGCGGGTCAGAGTGCTGATTTCATTCAAATATATTACATCAAAGCAAACTAGTAATTTTACTGATGGAATCTGGGTACCTGGTGGATATCTTACATGAAGATTACTAAGGACCTCAGCGGAAGAAATACACACCAAAGAAGTCAAAACAGTGAAGCTTAAATGCCTATGCGTAAAGGAGATTTTGTATAAATAGTGAATGTGTTTCATAACAGAGACGACACACTGTCAAGTGAAGAATTAACACTGAGCCTGATCATTTCTAAGAAGCTCTAAGTTTAGATATTTTTGTAATATAGATCTCTCTGTTGCTTTGAGATCATGTCATCATAAAATAAATAACACATGATTCTATGGCAAAGTAACGTTTGAGAAGGTAAGGATACAGGGTACATCTAACAAGACCCAAATCTGATTCTTCATGATCAAAATGAGAGTCATAAAAACAATGTGAAATATTTTCCTTTACCTGGGGTATATATTTAAGAGATAAAAATTTGACATCATACATTTGAGGAAGTAACCATAATTGGAAAATTAAAATCAGTGAGTCATTGAGCATATGGATATGCATGTAGGTAATTTTCCACTGCAAAATGATTTGCTGAGTCTGAATCTGGAGTAAATGTATGCATTACAAAACTTCCATATCTTAAGGATGTACAACAACTAGTGGTGTACTGAAACCTTAAATTACTAAAACTTTTCACCAAATTAGGGATAAGGTGACATGAAGCTTTTCTCATTGTTAGTTGAATGCAGCAAAGGAAGAAATGTATCTCTACTCTGAAATGCAGAACAAACTTTTACTGACATGAGTAAGTTAAGCAAGTCCTAAAGCTAGATTTAATATGACAGCTAAAGGACATATTTGAAAATAAGTTTGGTGCTGAAAGCACTTTGAATGAGAGAAATGCCCCTCTAATCTGCAAATATGATCTTTGTAATTTTATTTAGCTCTGAACTAAAACTGATCAAGTCATTCCTAAAGTTCAAAATGTCCGATTTAATTTGGAGTAGCTCCTAAATCTAATAGATGAGCATATTTTTTACTTCAGCATGGTCTAGTACAGTTATTTTTCAAACATGCTGCAAGAGGTTTTATATCCATCACTCTAATGAACATGATTTGTTTACCTCATTGAGCTTTTTAAAGGTAAATAGGTCCTTTAAACATTGTTGGAAAAGATAACAAATTGTAAGTTTTCAGAGGTTCAAAGTAATATTTTAATTTGTTAAAATATTAACCCTGTTATATCAGAAGTCAAAGAAACTACCAGATTTAGTAAAAATAATAGCATTTTTTACTGACTTATTTGCAAACAGTAGTGGCACTTCAAACTTTATTATCATTATATACATATTTATCACTATGCATTCTCAAACTTAGAACAGAACAGAGTACTGCTTGATTATTGGAAGGTGTTTGTAAGCACAAATTATGAGGTAAGACTTAAAACAGGGGCATAATATGAGGGAAAATGAACTGAAAGGTGATGCATCAACCTGGCTAAATAATGAGGAACATATATACAAAGAGAAACAAAAGACTCAACTCAGGAGGATTCAAGTTGTTATGGGATGAGAAGGAGATATATGCCTGATAAAAATATCCATCAAGATGCATGAAAATAACTAAATAAGTCCATCTATCATGGAAGGAGTGATGGCTGAGGTGTGCACAATTTTGTGGCCACTGCTGATACTATCAGATCTGGTTTTCTTGAAGACCACCAATGAGCAAGTATTCTTCACCCTTAAAGAAGTGTATACTTGGTTAACAGTAGCTGGCAGGTATGCTCTTGAAGGAAATGTATACTGTGCATTTTGTTTCTTGCTATGCATTTAAGCAATTGCTGTGCATGAGGTAGTGTTTCCTATATAATTAAAAAAACTTTACTTCAAAAGCCACAAAATTCACAATTTATCATTCACTAGTCCTGGAATTTATATATTTTCCTCTTTATTTCATGTAAGTTTGTAAAATAAATTTTAGATATCATGCACTGGCACTCTATTAAGAACTGGCAATAAAAAAGTGTAATTTATTGGCATTGTCTCTGACCCTTTGAATTCATTCCACCTCCTACAGATAGGACATACTGCATCTTTGCAGACAATAGATTTTTCATACTTGTTGACAGGCTACCTACAGAGAATTTTTTAGTAATCACTTCTTTATTTCATTATCATCTTGATATTTTAAATATCTGTTTAGCTGGCCACTACAGTTAAGAGATGGCCAGAATTATATGCCATTGTTTTGATAATAGTTCTACTCTGTCATCAGTTTGCAAGGCTCTTGTTCTCTCTACCAAATGTATGACCATCAAATATGGCACATTATTTATATCTAAGTAGTTTACTGACCTTTTGCTCTATAGCTGATGCATTTGACTAACTATGCCCTTCCTTATGTTAAAGATCCAATCCTAACCATGAGCCCAGTAATTGTGACTCAAGCAACTATGAAAAATAAACTTCAACTACAGACAAAACAGTGAATATTGAAATGTGATGCACTGGTGTTAAACAATTTTACAGGATACTTTACACTGCACCTCCAGCAAAGGCAGCTGTACAACCCTGGCCTTGTATACAAACTGTGGGATTGTGGTATCTCACAATAAGGGAAATGATCTTAGGTAGCACAGTCTTATACTTAATATATGTATGTATATATATATATATATATATATATATATATATATATATATATATATATACATATATGTGTTTGTGTGTGTGTGTGTGTGTGTGTGTGTGTGTGTGTGTGTGTGTATATATATATATATATATATGGTTCTACCTGACATAGCCGAAACCACACAACACCCCCACACCACATCACACCCGACAACATATTCGACAGTCCATAAACAAACACATCCCCATTCCACAAACCACACACACAACACAAGAACCTAACTCACTTAACCCACCCCTATCCTAACCCTAACTCACTTAACCCACCCCTATCCCCACAGACCTGTCGGTCTTCTGCGCTGTCGACGAAGTCAGGTAGAACCATATATATATATATATATATATATATATATATATATATATATATATATATATATCATCTGTCTTTTTGTAAAACTAGAATTGTTCTAAGAATCAAGTTTGCATTTCTCACACTTTCAGTGGGGAACTGCAGTGTTATATTTTAGTGTTCATCTCATGGGTTGTTTTTCTGGGTCAAAACTAAATATCTGCTGTTGTACACTGCTCTGTTTTGTGCAAGATACACTGAGTGATACAGAAAAGCTTTAACTGCTGAGTGGCTTTAGCAGTTCCATTTTGAACTTTAATTATTTTGTTCATCACTTTATTTTGCACATCAAGAGTTTAACACACTGTGATATTCATTAACATGCCCAATGGGGAGTCCTTTTCCTTGATCATTTCTGAAAATGTGTGTGTTTCTTGCTTGTTAGAGTATGATTTGGGGCAAGAGATCTTTGGAGATTGTGTCAGAATGATTTGTGGTTGCATCAGGAACATTACTGGCTTCGTACCTGCACTCTGATAAGTTGGTTGAGCCATTTGCATGCTTTTAAAGATAGCATTTAAAATGTTATTGATCTTTAAAATAAAATGATCTTATATTAATCACACATTCAATAATATGATATCACTCTTCAGATTTGTACAATATGGGCCCAAAAAAGGAAAGGCAAGGCATCAGTCAATATGGTGATCCTTCATTACTAGGGCCTTGCACTGATTCCACAGTGGCTTCACTCTCTTGTTCTGTTCAAATATTGTGTGACCTTTATTGTAAGTTTTATAAATAAGATATCTCTGTTAATTTATATTCATTAGCATCTCCTAGAAGAGATGTGTTTTCACATATTTACATCATTCTTCAAGCTGTATTGCATTTCAAGAAGCTAAGAATCACAATGTGGAACTGGTTGATCCTATTACTGGGATTAAGCTGAATAAAAAACTGAGGTCAATGACTTTCTGACTGAGCTATATAAGGTGTTATCTTAGAGCTTTTTGTCAAATTTCTGTAATTGTACATTGGACAAGAGGGCGTGTCCCTCTGTGTGGTAATTCTCACTCCTAGCTCCAATAAACAAACATGTTAAGGACCACAAGATAAGAAAAAACTCTTGATGTATTACTCAGTTTCCCTTTTGGTGTTGATTTTGAATATTCTGTATGTGCTACTTGGTTGTATAATATTTTCCACAACTAGAGCACCTTGATCAGGCAGGCATTATTTCTGGACATACAGTACAGTCAATATGCTTTGTTTCTCAACATATGGAGATGAAAGTAGAAAACTATGTTTCTGTGTCACTTCTTAATGCATCAAAAAAAAGTTTGATAACATGTGATAACCATATTTATTTGGTGTACTTCAGCCATTCAATTTTTCATGGAAATTGATCCAGGAATGTAAGCTATCTACCTAAGTTCCACCACTAGTTTTATTTCTGACTCTATTGTTTCAGTATCTGCTCGTGCCTTAAAGGACTATATGAGGAGTCCACTTGCTCATTTGCTATTGATATCCTTAGCAGGCATCAGCTTATGGCTTATAAGAATATTGAAGGGAAAAGGTATCCTGTGTAAACTTAATACTCTTACTAGTGGCTTTAATTCATTGATTCTCATAAGTCACTTTAACTCCTGTTGATGTTTTGAATAATAAGCAATTTTGTCTGGAATTTTCTGGTCTTAGGTATCTGGAAATATACTTAATTGCAATATCAGTAGTCATTCACAACTTTAATAAAGACTTTTTGCAAAATATACACAGGTTGACACACATGAAATCTTCATTTTGCACTCCATATAGCAATATTCAAATGGATTTGTATCCAAAATACTCTTTTCATGGTTTAAGGCCTTCCTCTCAATTTAAACTTCAGTTCAATTGGTATAAGGAAATATTTCTATTTTTATGGGCTCCTCTTAAACTCTATTGAGGTCTAACATCTCATGTTTGTTCAAGGAATATGAACGGTCTATGTTTTCCTAGCTTACTTATCTTTTATGATGTTTTACTATTGGAATATGAACTTCTTGGTGACAACATCCCTTAAACCACTGTTGGCTTTCATAGCAGGCCTGCTTGACTCTCCTTCATCTGAGAGCCCCACAAGATAGAGTTACTGTGCTGCTACCATAAACTCTTACTAGTAGCCTTTGCTCTTGGAAATCAGAGAAGACAAAAAGCAATAATTTCATTGAAGTATGTAAACATATTATGTTAATTGTCTAGCACCTCTTTTTCTTTTTGTCAGATGGAGGTGCCCGGTGTTTCTGTGCTTCCCTTAGAATGGGCTTACTGATTCTATGCCATCTTTGAAGTCCTTACATTGGCAAATTATTTAATTGCCTCTTTATAGCTGGAGAATTGAAGTATAAAGCTCATTGCTGAATTGAAATTATACCTAACCTATCGTTTTAGCTGTCCTCGTTGCTGTCAATTGATGTGTTATTTTTTAAGGCAAGACTCGTGGATTAGTCCATCCTTTACATATAGTCTATCAGGGTCATACTGCTCACAGAAATCTGAAGTATTATAGAATCAACTTCAAATACATGCCAATATCTGTGGAGATAAGTATACTGTCTCTTGGAACATGAAAATGATTTACTAAGCTGACATAGTGCCACATTTGATAATATGATGGAACTAATGTTGACAATCTTTGTGTAAGATATTCAGATCCCTGCTGGTGTCTGCTTTTCTGGGTTTGTATGTAACATGCCAAAAGTGGTAGCTAAATTCTGCCTGTGACATCAACCCTTTGATGAAGGGTCCAGGAGGGTCAGTTTGTAAAATGGATTCATATTTTAAGGGAAGGCCAAGAAGATCTGAACTTCTGGAGGAAAATGCTTGTAGACTATAGACAGATGCTAAGTAAGAATGTGCAAGAGTATATGGTTAACAACAGACTTCCTTCATTTAAATTGTACTCCATGCTATTTTTAGTTATTATGATAAGGAGGCTATCACTTGATATTGGTAATTTCCCTCTCCTCCTGCCATACTAGAAAGTTAGAAACTGAGTAGGGGAAATATATCAGGCAGGACTAACAGCAGAAGCAAAAATAAATGAATTTAAGATGACAGCTGTGAATACTGTATTCTGATTATCATGAATCAAATAATAATGCCTTACTTCTGGTTGGCACGGCTTTCTAGCTACAGTGGGCTGCACTCGTAAGTCATAATTTTCTGTTCTATAAAGATTTGCATTACACAAGAGACCTTCCTTTTTAACTTATCTTGGAGTTATTTATACATGTTAAACACATATTTTTGAGAGTTTCCTCTCTCCTGTTGATCTGCTACTCCTAAAATCTCGAAGAACCAAATTGTTGTTATTTTTGTTGTTCTTGCATTTCTATGTCCTATTCCATTGCAATTATCAATATTGATACTGCTTTTATGTAATATTAATCTGTTACTGAATATTAAATGCAACACAATTACTCATCCTCATCATCGTGAAAGAAGATATACTGGGAAGATGCTCTTTAACACTACGCTGTATCTAATTATTGAATTCTTTTTTCCTCCTTATTGTGCACCAAGTGCTGGTGTTTACCACAAACATGAGTGATGCTCTTTAATACTACTCTGTAACTAATTATTGAATTCTTTGTTTCTTCCTTATTGGGCACCAAGTGCTGGTGTTTATCATAAACATGAGTTTTATGTAAAATCCCTTAAATATATATTTACAAAAAGTGGCCATTTTAAATGTCTCACCATGAGATGTATATATATATATATATATATATATATATATATATATATATATATACACACACATACATATTTCGGATGTTCCTAAGAACACAGTAGAGGAAAATCGCCATTGTGAAGTGATTTCTCTTTTGATGTACCAACCACAGATAACTAGGAAGAATGTCCTTCCCTAAAACTATTTAGTTAGATACAACTTATCTCAGCTTCACCAGAATGAACAAATCAGACATGAGGATTAGTATCCTAGACTTGACACTATAATCAACTACTGAGAACATAAAAATGGCAGGCACTACATTAGACTGCCATGTTCACCACCACCCTGTTTTCATCTTACAAGACTATAAACTAGTATCATGATGAATGGCCACTTCATGTTTGTACCAGATTACAAAATCACCTTAACAATATCTTTGTTACACCTCAGGAGACTACTAGTATGTGGAAGTTCTGAGCAAGTGCTGGGAAGAGATGGACCTCAGTAACAGGTGATGTACTTTGCCATGTGTAGCTTAAAGGTTGCCATGCATAGCATGACTGTCACGTTTTTTTTTTTATCTAGGTTAGTTCTGGAAAGAGATACATTTTCATAGGAGTACAAATCTTGTGTATAGATTTTACTAAGTGAGGTGGACCATAATTCAAAGTTGTAAGAAACAGTGTGGTTTAATTATTAAGTTTGCCATATCTTGATGTATGGCGGTACTGATTAACATATGTGTAGGCAATATTTGTGTATACCAGTGGTCTCATTTGAGCAGGGTAACTTCCAGTAGCAATAGAAAAAGTATTATTGTGAATAGCAGTTTCTGTAGTGGATGTTTGACAAATCTGTTTTGCATCTCCATTCATTATATAAATAATAGGTTGTTTGAGAAGAAGGTGAGAAAACAAGCCAAGGTGAGTTTATAAACTAAGCTGGGTTTAGCATTGTAATACAGAAAGTGATTTAGAATATGAACAGTAGATTATTTGGTTCAACAGTAAGGAGGTGCAATTTGGTTAGGTACAAAGGAAATTATATCTGGGGTGGGTGGGAATGGAGTGGGGTACTAGGTGAAACAGAGCCAAGAAGAGCAGAATATCCTTACAGCTTTAAACCAGAAGTAAAAATAAAATCAGGGGACACTTTGTGAAGAAGTCTTCCTATGTCAGTAATCACTCTAGCAACAAGTTGTGAAACCCTGCCAAAACTCTTATCATTGTTGGTTGTAGTAGAAGAAGAAGAAGAAGCAGATAGTAGCAGCAAAAAGTATGACATGTTAACAAAGGAGGTAGTCTAGCAATTTACATTGCTTGGTAAAAGATGCAGGTAACTACTACTACCAGGATGTGAGTCAGCTTATTAAAATTATGCTTAGGAACAATGTTGCAAATAGACCTGCTATCATTAGAGATCTAGTCTTTTTACAGCAGCTAAGATATTACCAATAGGATATAATAAAGCAAACATCTTTCTTTGTGTAATGAAAGTGCTGTATTAAAACATTGTTAAAGCTTGTGCCTATTCTTTGCAGGTAGGGGGTGCTGCATGTAGCTTTATAAGTTTCAGTTATGAACTCTCCTTTCAGTTTGTATTTGGACTGAAATCCCTCAACTGATATTTTACCAAAAAGCAAGATGTAGACTTGTCTGAGTCCTTATTACACTGATTTCAGAGATCGGAGGAATGGGGGCCCTGGAGACACTTTTCATCGGGGATGGTAGGAAACAAGATCTTCTTCTTCTTCTTCTTCTTCTTCTTCTTTTGGCTTTTCCCAGTTAGGGGTCAGCACAGTGGATCACCTGTCCGCTCATGATCGGCAGTGGAGTTTTACAGTGTCGAGCTGCCAGCCCGGCAGCCAACCTTCTACAGAAGGCACACACACACACACACACACACACACACACACACACACACACACACGTGTACTCATGCCTAGGGACAATTTAGAGTGTCCAATCCACCTACAGCATGTCTTTGGGATGTGGGAGGAAACCAGAGCACCCGGAGGAAACCCACGTGACCACAGGGAGGACATGCAGACTCAGCACAGAAGGTAACCCAGACGAGGATCAAACCAGAGAACCTCTTGCTGTGAGGCAGCAACACTAACTGCTGCACCACTGTGGCCACCCTGCAAGATACTAAAGTAAAAAAAAAACTGAAATATTATCAGCACACTGTACACAATGATGTCACATGCCTAAGGTATAGCAAGTTCTTATATGATGAGAGTGTACGCTATAGCAGTATTACACTAGCCAATAACATCCCCATGCCTCTACAGTGAATTGTTTATCAAAGGAAACAAACAGAAAAACAAATACATACTAGCAGCAGTGTGTGCCCTTAAAGTAAAGCTAATTCTGAGTCAACTTATAAAGAGATGTCAGTACGTTCACTAAAATGGCTTTATTCATACATTTCCCTAGTGTTCCCCAACACTTAAAAGCAAAGTGAAATATAAGAGGTTGCCCTGGGTTAAACAACCATACTTTGGCCGTATAGCTGTAATGAACAAAATCAAATATGTTTAAAAAATCAGGAATCCCAGGTATAATGCTATATAGCTGACATGATATGTCCCCCCCCCCCACAGCAACTCCCTCTCATTATTTTTTTCTAGCCTGCAGACACAAGTACTGCACAGTCTTTTGACAGTAGACAAGCAGCTCACCTGCAAGCACATGTAGTTTTAATATTGTTTTACAAAATGTGTCCAGGAAATACACTTTTCTTTTTAATTCCAAATGCAGAGTCTCTTAAATGCTCATGATTATATCCTTTTAACAAGGTCCTTTGTAAGGCAAGAGCAAATTTAGGTGCATGAAGTCTTAATATTAATCAGTTCTACTGGTTGACCATTTCGTGTGGGTGTAAAAAAGAGCAACTGCACAAGTGAATGCTCATTAGGGTGAATCACATATGGCTGGACAGTAGGAGTGTGTGGGAAAACGAATGTTTGACTGATAAGGCAGTGGTTGTTAAAATGTGCAATATTACTTAGTAGCTGTTAATGTCTATGTGCAAATCTTTGCAGGTTAGGGTTAGAGTAATGCATAAGGTGATAGATTTAGCACTGTGCCTGTTTGGTGGTGGGTGTGTTCTGTGTCCTTTGTCTTGTGCAGTAACATTGTAAGATAAAGGGTTTTTAGTAATGAAATGTGTAGGGTTGCTGATAGGGGCAAGGGAGAGGATGGGGGAATGGATAAGATGGTATAGGTGGAGCCCCCCCCCCTGTTCACCCTTAAATTTGAACTTAATATCTTTTGTGGTAGTAGGGAATGGTTAATTTAATCTCAGATTTGGGTTAAAAACCCTGTTGAGCATTCTGCAAAAGTACCTCAATATTCTGAGAGCATGACCAGTTAACACTGTGAACCATACAAGAGATGCAATACTGCAGTGTCAATACTACTTGATTAGCCACTAGCATAGTGCATGACAGGAAATATCTATTCAACTAATGATTGTTCATAGCACTGAGGAAGCAAGACTATAAAAAGAAAGATGCATTGCTGTAGTGCCTGCCAGGCAAATCTTGTGGGTTGGATAATCCATATCAACCCACCCATAGCCTAGTGCAGGACACCCTTGACAGCAGGGCACTTTTGGGCTAAATAAGTCCAACTGGCTAATGGTATGCCTTAGGTACAGATGCAGATGTCCAAATTAATATTATAGGTTGCATGCTGGAAGATATTCAAATAGCAGGCCACCAAGTGCAGTGCCAGAACATACCAGGCAAGGGAGGAAGTAAAACAAATGCAGCAGAAGTGGTATATAACAACATGGGAAAACACAGATGAATATAACATGCATGCTTGAGATTGCATAGTACCATTATGCAACATTTGTTAAGAATCAGCATATTAGCTATATTAAACAATGAGAAACAATACTGCCAGGGTTAGATAGGTAGTAATATTACCAAGATGCACATGAAAACAGAGGCAAGGTAAAATAACCAGACATTATGACCATGATATAAAGGGTGTTAAAGGCAGCTTTATCTGAAACATAAAACCTGCCCACTTCTCACTTACCATCATCTGAGTACAGTCAGCCATGTTGACCATTGTCATTTAAGACCTGATCTGTCTGTGACAATAATACAGTGGATATAAAAAGTTTACACACCTCTGTAAAAGTGCCAGGTTTTTATTATATAAAAAATGAGACCACAATAAATCATTTCAATACTTTTCCAACCTTTAATGTGACCTATAACCTGTACAATTCAATTGAAAAACAAACAAATCTGTTAGAGGGATAAATATAAAAAATAAAAAAGTACAATAAGCTGGTTGCATAAGTGTGCACACCTTTAAAGTAATACTTGCCAGGATGGACCATTCCAACAGTGATAAACAAGCAGCAGAGGGGTAGAACAACACAGTATTAATTGAGGACAACAACAGGAATAACAGCAATCACATGCATGAAAGAGACATATAGTGATGTGATGTGGTGAGTTCCTGTATCATAATGCAGACCCTGCAGTGGAAAAGTACAGACAAAGCACATACAGTCATGACTGCAGGCAATGGAATAGTCACACAATAACATATACAACACATTAACAGGGTCTGCTGATACTCACATGATGTAAGATGCACTTGTTGGCCAGATGTACCTGTGTAAAAAACAACATTAGTGCATGAAACACAGGTCTACTACACATTGCTGCAACTTACAAACAGTTTGTGCCTCCAGAAATGTAGTTTACAAGGTAAGGGAAATATCAATATGACAGTAAACAGCATAGCATGACCAGATCTTGAGGAAATAACAGGCAATGGATACAGTAACCTGCCATTTCCTGCTAATGTGCAGAGGTGGACAGACCTGTGCAAATGAATGCTGACAACATTACACATGTTGGTTGCATTGTTATATATGTCCTGTAGTTGTATGCCTACATGCCATTACTCTTACGTTGATCATCATTAGCTTGTGTGGACCCATATGCACAATGCAATTCTGCTGCTGCAACACAACAATGATGATACATGTATATGCATGGGTGAAGTACAGCTCATATACAGCTGCTACCATTAATATGATGTCCACTACTACTCTGGGTCAGTAACTAAGGAACTGCAATCTTCAGTACTGACGCCTATGTGAGACTTTCACTTGAACAGGAGTAAAATTTCACAATTTCCCCCTAAGAGCACAACAGGAACATGCTCTATAATGTGGGACTGGACTGTATACTTCTGTCTACCTCAAATATAACTCCTTATTACACATTCCAGAGCAATGTGTCCCAGTTTAAGACCTGAGATACACTCACACAAATAAATTAAATTTCACACATCCAAACACTTCTGTGAAAGCCTGGCACAGATTTCCAGCTCTGTCCCTTCCCCCAAATGATACAGTAAAAATGCTGTCACCAACTAGACCATCTACATGTCTTTTGAAAGGAGTGTCCAATTATTAAAATTAGGTATTAAACAAATGGTAGCAAATGACCTAAAGCAGCCAGGCTTTTGGAGTGGGCGGGGAATTATCAAAGCATGCATACGTGCTCTCAAATTACTAAGGAATACACTGATTGATCAGCCACAATGTAAGATAATAAAACTATTTAATAATGAGCAAAATTATTAAAAAAATGAAACAGTAATTTCAATAAACAAAAAGAATTCAATCACCAGGAAAATGAAATTAATACTGAATGATAGAAATTCAACATTTAGAAAAACCCTGACTGACTAGCTATAATTTCCTACCTGACTAAAGAACACTGTCCTTAATCTAAACTAAATATTACAACAGAGCAAAGGCAGGCCTACAGTTCTTGGTGAGTCCTTTGGGTATTCAGTGCTCAGTACAACTGTGTACAGTAAAACTGAACTCAACTGAATAGCAACTAAAACTGTAAATGACTTCAACTGTCTTCAGCATGATCTTTTATAGACTAGGTTAACTGTCTCAAGTGTTCCAGTTCTTATTTTAATTTCACTGTTTGAAAATCAACAGACAACTGTTTATTAAAGTTCTTTCCTCTCTTTCAGTCTTTGAAAGTAAACACAGAGCAACTGGAAACATTCCGATGACATCATCTACAGATTAGCTGACTCTTAAACAGCCTTCAGTTAGAATCACCTTCACAAATGTGTACAGTTAGACATATAACAGAACACTGCTCAACTCTTCACAACATCCTGCACTAACAGAGTATTAATTAAAATGCAATAACATATTTACAATATCATAGCTAGTCATGCTGGCATATAATACACAGGTTAATCTGAAATTGTGTATAAAACTTCAGCCAGACATGCTATCACAGATGACAGTGTGTAATTTCTTCACAGCATGAAACAACAATATGTACTGATTTAGTCTATATGCATCAATGTTATGCAAATAACACATACATGTGTCGACTGGAACATCTATTTCTGCCCCATCTCCAGGTATGCAGCACTGCCCTCTTGCTGTATATGCAGTGATGCAAGAAACTTTGTGATCTTATCTAGGGGTATCAATGGTGGGCAGTGCTAGAGCACCATCGGCGAAAGGCCTCCCAGGATGTATTGTGACCTCCCACAGCATTAATCATGTTGGTGAGGTCAGTCCAGACTTCATTCCTCCATTCTGCATTTTCTGCCTATTCAAAGAGTTTCTGTCCATGTTGGGTTAGAACATTTTTTCAATGTTGTTCTCCTATGGAGAAAAAGTGTTGCTCCTAGACCTGTTTGTCATCTAAAAGGCAGTTATATGCATTTTGTTTGAATCACGTCCAGGCCAACATATGGAGATGATTATGTGTCAGCTTATGCCACTGTAAATCATACCCAGTTCTATGCAATGCAAAATTGTAGGAAATAGTCTCTGTCCCATATAAAACAATGCACAAATTCCTAACACATGGAACATGAAACATAAGCTAGGATATCTGTGGGAGTAGAACCCCTTACAGTGGATATCAGGGTAGTGGAAGTCCCAACACAATTACACTGTGCCACAGTAGGTATGCATTCTGCATCCATTTCACATTAACATACTGTGCATAACATATGTGTAAAAAAGATGTGTGATGGCTGTAGTTGTAATGCAACTGGAGAGTAAACAGGCAACCTGTGTAAAACAATCAGTCATATGAAATGTTATATACGATGAGCTTATATCAACACAGTTATTACTGTGCAGTAAATGCCATCCACATTAGCAGGGTGAATCTGAAAATCATCAAGTGAACAACTTACAGAAACCATCTAGATCCATAAGCAGGCAACAGACAGTACACAGTAAACAGACATAAACATGAATCCTTTTTGTGGTGAGTAAGTAGTTCTAATACTTGTTTTAAATAAAATCAATGAATAGATATCCATAAGAGCATTATGAATACATACTACATAGCAACATACAGATGTCAGAATTCATAGTTTTCCATACATCTGACACAGACCATATCAAGTCACCAGAAATATATATGGAAAATATGTTAATCCGTCTTTATGTACTGCTCAGTTGTGGTATTTAGATCTGTCTGTACACCTGCATATGGGAATGTACTGTATATTATTGATGCAGATATAACCAACTGTATGCATACAACTCAATCCCACATCACTCTAGTAAGTGACGAACATTTTTCATAATGCACACATTTTTCCTTAAATGCATTGATCTTACCATACTCATACTTTTATAAGGAGTAATGCTCATATAGATCTATAAGGAAGTAAACATTTCCCAACACAGCAATGCTAGCAGGTGCAAAATTATCTTTGCAGCTACCTATGAGTCATGCATAACTGAAAGTAAGAACAGGTATGCATACATCTTTTAAGTCCCATTTATGCCATGCATACTCACTCAGCGCTTTCTGGAATTCATAAACTCCAATGCCCTGGATCAACTTATCCACACTCCCACCAGGGGCAACAATATCCTAGATCTAGTCATTAACAATATGAGTGACCGGTGTTCCACACCTGAAGTCAACGCCTCATTGGTCCGATCCAACTATAAGCTTATTACCCTAGATATCCACATCCTGCCTCCAACTCCCATTAAGGAAACCATGGTAAAACATTTCTCCAAAGCCAACTTCATGGTTCTAAAGACAGAAGTGGTGAACTTCATGACACCCATGCAGATGGACAATACAGTTATGACTACTGAATCCTACACAATTGCACTTTATAAGCACTTACATGAGTGCATGGATCATGCTATCCCAAACAGAACCAAGACGCTATCCTCCAAAAAAAGGAAGCCAATCTGGTGGTCCTCTGCTATTAACAAACTGTACAACAGAAGGAAGAAACTCTTGCAAAAGAGAGTAAAATCCCACAAGTGGAGGAGCTCCCTGGTCAGCCTCAGTAAGAAGCTGCGATCCCTGATAAAATCCTCCAAAGATAGTTATGAAAACAAAATCGCCACTGATTCTAAAGACAACCACAAAGCATTCTATAGCTATGTCAAGAATCTCAATGGCAACACTCAGATCTGCTCTGAGTTACAGCACAATGACACTAAATATACAGACCCAACTGATATTGCCAACATCCTGGCAGATAGGTTCAGTGCTAACTTTACCCCCCTCTCACCTCCTAAAGAGCCCATCTCTATACCGGAAGAATGCAAAGTTCCTGTAATCACGGCTGCACAGGTAAAAAACACACTCACCAAAGCCAAGAACACAGCATCCATGGGACCAGACAACATCCCAGGCTGTGTTCTACATGAACTACAGAACAAACTGGCACCCCACCTAAGTACCATGTTCAATCATAGCCTCACCTCAGGCTTTGTGCCTGCTGAATGGTGCACAGCAACGGTTATCCCACTCCACAAGAGGGGAGCCACCATGGACCCCGGGAACTACCGCCCCATTAACCTGACGAGCCTGGTCTGCAAGGCCATGGAACGTATCATCATGGAACTTATAAACAAAGACATTGGTAATCTCCAAACTCTGGATCCCACCCAGTTCAGGTTTGTAAAATGCAGATCATGTCTCCTTAACCTGATAGACTTCTTTGAAGCAGTCAACAAAGCCGTGGACAAGGGTAAGGTGGTTTACACAGCCTATCTAGATCTTGCCAAGGCTTTCAACACTATCCCCCACTCTGGAATTATAGATAAACTCACTAAACTAGGTATAAATCCATATGTCACAAGATGGGTTGCCAACTGGCTCACTGACAGAACCCACACTCCAAATCCGACTTCAGACCAGTGACAGGTGGAGTACCACAGTGTTCAGTCCTGGGTCCTATCCTGTTTGGTATCTACTTCTCTGAAATACAGGCTAACACGGAACATCTTTGGCTAACGAAGTTCACAGATTACTGCAAACTAGGAGCCATAATTGAAACTCCTAATGATGTGGACATCCTACAAAAGGGCGTCACTGAGACAGATGCCTGGTGT
The DNA here is from genome assembly GCF_019279795.1 of Protopterus annectens. Lineage (NCBI taxonomy): Eukaryota > Metazoa > Chordata > Ceratodontiformes > Protopteridae > Protopterus > Protopterus annectens. Next base: position 200,980,144 of record NC_056729.1, read on the forward strand.
CAAAGCCATGGCCTCAAGCTCAATGCCAAAAAGTGCATTGTCATCCCCTTTGGTACAAAGTCTGTACCCATGAACTACAACATAGGCGGTAGTATACTTAACACCGAAAGTGTGATAAGAGACCTTGGGACACAGGTGGATAATAGTCTCTCCTTTGATAATCACATCACCACAGTAGTCAGGAAATCCTTCTACATGGCACACCTCATCACAAAAGGTTTCTCATCCAGAAAAAAAGAGGTCATTGTTCCCCTCTGCTCATCACTCATTAGACCCATTATAGAGTACAACGCCCCTTTTGGTATGTACCTCACAAGACATCTACAACAACCAGAAAGGCCACAGAAATACCTCACAAAGAGGATTACCGGCCTCAAACAGATGCCCTATGCAGTCCGTCTCAAAAAACTCCAACTTTACTCCGTCTCATATCGCCTACTCAGAGGTGATCTCTGCCTAACATACAAAGCTATGTCAAACCCAGAGCTGTTGGACATGCTCCACTTAAAGAAATCCCAATCCCTCCAAGCTACATGTTCTAGGGCCCTAAACCTTGTCTCTACAATAAACTGAACATGCCAGAGGGATAGATTCCTGTCCCAGAGACTTCCCATACTCTGGAATAAACTACCTATCTATATCAAACAAAGCTCCTCATTAGCACTCTTCAAGAAAAATATTGATGATTGGATGGGAAATAGGAAATTCACCCCAGGGATCACCTCTGTGGCTCTGCTCGACAGTGGCACAGGAAAATTTATTTCTCGGGTGGCAAAAGCCAGGGTACATTTTTGGCTGGGCTTGTATAGGCCCCAGGGCTGACAGCCTAGTACCTACCTACCTATGAACCTATGAACCTATAATAAAGTTCATTAAAATTCAAGGTTTTTGAATCCTATATGTGCACATCTATGTAAGTTCTCAAAATTCGGCACATTAACCAATAGCTTGGAGTAATGAGAAGGTGCTCTGCGCAAGTACCCAATAGGTATTGGTAAATGGGACCATATGTAGCACATGCCCGTTATCTTCCAATGATCTGATAAAATGGCATAAGTTCCAGTTTTAAACATTAATTTTGATACATTTACAGATTGGACCAGCGAATTGAGTGGGATGTCAGTGAGCAATGTTCTGAATCATGAAATCCAAGGTGAAGCAAACACAGGCAGGAAGTAGTAAATCCACACAGTTTATTTAGAAGAATAAGCGCTTTCATCCCAAACAGTTATTTTATCAGGAACTTTGTCAGAAACAGTATAGATTCATCCTACACCAAATTTATGTAAGTAAAAGATGATATATTTGGGCTCCAAGACAGGATATTGCTTCACCTTGGATTTTGTGGTTTCTTTTGTTCCTGTTTGGAATGTTCTGAATCATGTATTATCAACATTTGGCTACTTCCAGGATGCTTTGACATATCTTAGCCACAAAACTGGACTAAGGAGGAGACCAGCCAGATGACCATCTAACACTGGAGTGGAGCATTGCATGATAGCCAGACCATGGAGCTTTGATATGTGAGGGAATATCAGCAATGTACAGGAATCTACCATACAGCACTGCAAAATTTTCACCACTACAATGACCTGGAATGGAGTGACACAATGAAACTTCATTAGAAATTCACTGAGGTGAGGTGACAACTGGTGGATGACAACAGTAATTGTCACAATCCTACATATACCAGGACAGTAAGGAATTCAGAGATATAGCTGTGTCCAAGATAATACACGTCTTTTAAAACCATTAAGTAGTGATTCTGAAGATTAGCTCATCTAGATAATTAAATTATTTTATTTATTTATTTATTGTATTGCAGTTTGTTTACCGGGAAAGTCCATTGGGCCTAAAAGAGCCCGTTTTCAATGGAGGCCCGGGAAGAAAAGCTCCAGCAGAAAACTCCAAACAGAGAAATATTATTTACAATATTCAGAAGTAAAATAACTCATGTACAGCATTTTAAGATATCTATAATAGTAACTAATTAATGTTCAAGTTGTACATCATATATGGGGACAATAGATATATATACATCCAATGGCTGAGTCTGAGTAAAAAAAGATTAAAGAGAGGTGTAAGGTTTCAGGAAGGGTGAGAGCAGGAGCATTCCCAGAGAGAAGAGAGATGAGAGTGGAGTAAGGTTTTAAAAGAAGAGCGATTCTGGGTAGTTCTAATGTGTGGAGGAAGTGAGTTCCATAATCTAGCCAGGGAGAAGGACAGTAGGAGTTGTCCTGGGGAACGTAAAGGCTTGTGAAGTTCAAGGAGATTTTGATTTGTGGATCTTAGTGTTCTACGATGTTGGCGGATTTTTAAGCTAAAGGAGAGAGAAGGACAGTTAGAGGGTTTAAAGATGAGCTTATGTACTGTCGTTAGTTGAATGAGAGTTAGGTAGTTTAGGAGTTCTAACCAGTTTAGGGCATGGAGGGAGTTACAGTGATGAGTGGAGGATTTAGATCCTGTGGCAAACTTGGAAATGTTATTATAGCATGAAGATAATTTTAATTTCAGGATTGATTGGAGATTAGTAAGTGGTGAGGCTCCATAAAGAAGAGAGGGGATAAGGTAGGTGGTGGATTGTAGTTGTTTGGAAGAAAGAGAAAGATAAGTGTCTGTGATGATAAAGCATTCCAAGCTATTGATGAGTTTTTTTAATATTAGTTTGAAGATGGATGTCGAATTTTAGCAGGTCATCAATGAGGAAGCCCAGATGTTTTGCATGGGGAACTATTTCAATAGAGGTCTTGTTTTGACTGAGTATAGAGAATGATGTTTTGTCCATAACAGTGTGTCTAGAAGGGGAGAAAATAATTATTTGGGATTTGCATGCATTAAGGGCTAAGTGGTTGTCTAGCATCCAGGATTTGGTGCAAGAGAATGCCTCTTGAGTTATGTTCATTAATCTGGGGAGAGTTTTGGCAGAGCAGATGATGGTAGAGTCATCTAAGTATTAGACAAGTTTAGCATTTGGGATGTTTTGATAGAAGTCATTAATAAAAATGTTGAATAGTAAGGGACCCAATATGGAGTCTTGAGTAACCCCTGTTGGAGTATGCAGGAAAGAAGAAGTACAGTTGTTCCACTATTCAGCTTTTTCCCTAGCTGATAGGTAGCTGGTGAACCAGCTGATGGAAAAAGAGGAAAGGTTGAGACGGGAGAGCTTGGAAAGGAGGAGCTTATGGGAGATGGTATCAAAAGCCTTAGATAAGTCATGGAAGAGGGTAGAAACTATGTTACCAGCATCCCAGGCAGAGCTGATGAGTTCGAGGAAGGAAAGGAGGGCAGTAGTGGTGCTATGTCCTGGTCTAAACCCATGTTGTATTGGAGATAATAGTTGGATGTCAAGCAGGCAGGGTAAAAGTTGCAGGTGGATACATTTTTCAAGAATCTTAGAGATAGGGGACAGGATAGCTATTGGACAAAAGTTGGAGAATGTAAAGTTGCTACCTCCTTTGTGGTGGGGGATGATGAAGGCTTTTTTCCAGAGGAGTGGTACGTAGGACTCTTGGGTGGAGTGATTAATTAGGATGGAGATGGGAAGAGCTATGCCATCGGCAGCTAATTTGAGAAAGAAAATAAGGTGGTTGTTCTCCCTATAAGTATGGGTTCTTTTCCCATGTGGTTAATTTCTTTAATAATGTGTATCATTTTCCCAGCATATAATGACATTATTTCACACATCCAATATGGTTGTGTTTCAATAACGCCTATAGCGCCGAGGCCTCTGATGACTATGCATTCCATAGTTATCTGTAATAGTTCAACAGTATAACCCAGTCTACCTGTATATGTGTGAATACTAACTCATAACTAACATTGTAAGTCTGTTCTTCTTAAAAATGTGAACATTATTATTAAAGCCCCCTTTGTTTAACACAAGAACAATGCATGACCAACTGTCTTCATATATCTTCCATGCTGTAAAACTTGATGATATCTGACAGTTTTGTGGATCATGAGGGCCTATAATGTTTATGTGTCAGATGTTTCTGTATTCATCCATTAGCCACAGGAGTATGGATATACACATGTAGTACTAGCTTGTTCAAAAGAAAAGTGTGCTTGCTGTTAACTCAGCCTGTAAAGCAGCAGGCCGGCATGCATATACATTAGCTAGTTATAGATTTGAATTCATCCAGGGGAGATCTCTCATTATATTCTGATCATTGTGTCAGTCAAACATTGTCAAAAACTCTGCTCTACATGCTACCTTATTGATACTAACCTAATTTATTCTTCAGAGTTCTATCAATATCTCTATGATCCATAATGTTCTCCCAACAGCACCTCTTGTACTACAGAATTATGTGTAAAGCTTGGAACAGGCTGGTATATTTCTGCCAAAAAATTGTTGAATTTGCTAACATTTGCAAACTGAATTTCATGTATAAATGCATCATTCTTTATTAATTTGACTTCAACGTCCTTCTCATCTTTATATTTGCTGGAAGTGAGATGGCCAGATATACATCTGAACTATATAAAAGGGAGATAACCCTGATATCACGAGTTATAATTTGTGCCTTGCCAATACATATCTATACATGTTTTATGTCCTCCAACATAAAATACATTAATGTGTCCATGATGTGCAGCACTTTGCAGTGGTCTATTAACAGCAGCTATGTGTTATATGACAGTGTTCCACTCTCTGAGAAATTAAAGTTTATAGTTGTGTTTTTCTATTGTGACCACTGTGCTGAAAGACATTCATGCTTGCAACTTATTTTTCATACATACACAGCACATTGCACTTTTAGTAAAGCATAAAACTATGATCCCAATTAGTACCCCATCCCTTCACTTACATACCTCCATTCTTTTCACTGCATTCCCACCATGCAGTGTTGAGCAAGATGGATTAGCTAAGCAGGTAGGTAGCAGGGTTAGAGTGTGGACATGGCTTACAGTTACAGGTTTGAACCTCAGCTGCTCTAATCTATGTTTAATTTTATTCCAAGATATAAAGGACTGGGTGTGTAACATTCCAACATGTGTATGGTGATTCTGTGATGTTTTGCAAGTTCAGAAACCACAATTGTACACAATAAACAGACTACTACAAACCAAAAAAAAAAAAAAAACAACAAATTGGCATGCCACTTGTGGAAGCAAAAACCAAAAGTTTTAATAAAAAGATGTTTGTTGTTAAGTGCCTTCATACTATAAGTGAAAGGACTTCTTCAGAACTAACATTCACGTAAAACCACTATTTTTAAATAATCCACATTGATCCACACCTAATGTCTGCACCAACGTCCAGTTTCAATTCTTAAAGTGAAAGATACCGTTATATAAAACAATTCAGTTAATTAAATGACAAGCAAAACAATCACCGATCACTCATAAAAACTTAATCCACAGTATAATTTTTAGAAACTAACAAGACAAAAGTGCTTAACAACTAACAACTTTTTATTAAAAATTTTTTGTCTTTGCTTCAACAAGTGGCATGCTGACTAGATGGCTGAAGGTTCTGCAAGCTGAAATTTAGGGAAACTGATCGGAGAAATGTGTCACCATTAGTTTAAAATTACATTATTCGTACGCGCCATTTTTTTATTCAGGAGATGAGGAATGGACTCACAATTTTGGCCTGTGCACTGAGTAGGCTGGAGGATCAGTGCAAGGAAAGAAATATTTTGATTACTTTTTCTGGTTTTGTAAATAAAATAGCAGTAATCATTGTTACAGATTTGTATTTTTGACATTACCATGTATACTAGTTAGAATGAAGGAATAGCCATCTTGCAACTTTAAGTGCAATAGTCAGACAATCTTGTTTACAAGTATGATTTACCTAAAAGTATGTTTACATATCATTTAGCAGGAAGCAATGTTTGCTGAAGATAGATTTTGAAGTATAGAACACAACCTAAATGACAGTCATTTATGTGTAACTCCCACAGTGCTCTTGCTATAAATGTTTCACATACAAATTAATAGTGCTTTGTCGGCTGTTTGCAATGCATGTGCTGGTACCTGTATATGTGGATGTGGTTCTCACTGACTGATCTGTTGTGCATTGCCTGCATATTCCCATACTGAATGGGTGTCTGTTGTGTCAGTATTCACACTGCTGTTGGTGGACTGTCTAGCATGCCCTTCAGTTCAACATGGGTACCACATCTGCCTACAACACACCTGATGGTTTGTTAAAGCATACTTGTATCCTGTGTTTGGGGACACTTGTGCACATATGCATTCTTTTTCAACATTTTGAAATGTTTGTTATATAATTAGCAAGCAGCATCATGCTATTTGCATTTTGCAGGTTATAGATTGCTACTAATGTTTATAGGACATCCATACACTTGTAGACAACCATTACTATTTGTACAGCATGTACTACATTTTGATGTGTCAGTCAATCACTGTGTTTAGGATTAAACATTATTGCTAGTGTGTTGTGTTGTATTCCTTATATTGATGTGGGCTCAGCCAATGACCATGTTGTCTGGCTCAGCTGTTTGGCATATGGCTTTTATATTTCCCACATGATTGTCAACTCACTCTGTCTTCATTATAACAATGTGTTAATTGATTACTTTTCATATGACTCATTATACACAGACACATGGAATACATTTGACACTCACACACCAATGTAAATGTTCAGGACACACATGCAAAAGAAGAAACATGGAAATACTGATATTCTGTCAGACAGTCAGCTGGACAATTTACTGAGGCATATGTCAGTATTAAGCAGTTCAGTTCTCAATACTATGGTTATCTTGTCATTTTTCCAGTACTGTTTTGCAAATTAGACTCATGAATGTTGCATGATACAGTGTCATGGCAGGCTTCACTTCAAATATGAGAATATGTAATTGTGCTGACTTTGTGTATGCTTGTCACGCCTAATACTGGCCGATAAACAACTGTTCATGTCATGTCATGATTTCCACTGGTAAACTATGTTGTGCATGCCATGGCATGGCCTTGACTACGCTGCTCACATTGTGTAATGGATATAGTGTAACCTCATGTGGTTGCTGAAAATTATTGTAAAACCAAACAGTCCCTCAACTAAACAAGATACAATCAAGATACAAACATACAAACAAAATACTGTGTATTTAATAAACTCTCTTGTTTTTATCGGTGGGTTGACCCTTATTCCAGCTGTTTTTGGTGTATTTGTGAACAGCTTGTCTATTTTGGAGTGGTGTTTCACTGGAGGAGTTTAGGTGAATGACTGTTTGATGGATTCAATGTCCCTGACATGTTCTAGTATTGAAAACGTCCATAAGTATAAATTATGGGATACTAGGAAGGTGTTGTGTGCATGAAGATTCATCCACTAACAGAAAATCTGTTAATTATAATTGTTTTACATAATAATTTTCAGACACTTCATCTGTATTTTAATGACACCTGCAATGTATGCTGATGTGCCTTTATTCTCAGGTGCCAACATCACATGTCTACAGGATGTTAATTTCTGTCAGATTGCAGATGTGCACATCAGCTTTAGTTGAATGTCACCTATGATTTTCACAGGAATGTGTGGCCTGACAGACATTTGTTTTTCATTGCTGTGGTTTTGATTACTGACGTACATCACATATGGTGGTACACTTGACTATGGCCATAACAGCTTCTAAGGTTTCATAATGACTGATTTCTGCCTGTTCCTTATGTCACAGTGGGTTTGTTATGCAATCAGGTAGTATCAGGTATGCATATGCAATTTCTGTCCTGTGTGGCAATTCACCTTATCAGAGCATTGGACCTGTGTATGCTCATCCATTGATTGTCAGTGATGAACACATGCCAGACCACTACCAGAGTCCACCAATAATGATGAGCATGACAAGAGACAAGGATGATGATGAGAAATCCTGACCTGCATGTACCATCATCCCTGCTGTACCCCAGAGGAGATGATGCCAGGAACCCTAAAAAGACAATTATCAGGAGCAGATCCAGGAGGTGGTAACTAATGTATTTCATACACAGATGAGGGGCATGATGGAGAATTTATCACAGGACATGGCATGGGCTATGTTTGACTCATTCAGAGAGATTGCCTGAGAGATCATTTGTGATGTTCATCCCTATCAGGGTGGTCACTCAGGTCTGCAAGAACTGTCTGTGTGATCCACCATGGTGCCTGCCGTATCAGTGATTGGACTCCATATATACACCTGTGCATGCATACCATTTTGCTGTCATGCTTATGAGCTACAGTTCCAAATCTACAATGCAGATATCATGTGACATTTACTATTATGTGTGAATGTGTGCTTGACACACATTACCACCTTAAACTTTCCTTCAACATTCACTTGTCCATGAGTTTCAGTAGTTAACTTGCAGCAACTGCTACAACTATTCTACTGTAAGCATGTGTTACTGACAGAAACTTGCAGACAACATGCTGCACACATTCAACCAATACCACAGTGGTATGGGTATGATTTGTGGATTGCCATATCATGCATGTGCAACAGATGCACATGTCATTGCCCCTGTATTTTGGAAGACAGTTGTCTTGCTGTTCCGCTAGCATACTGGCATTACGTATGGCATGTGCTGGCAATGTTCATGCCATCATAGGTTCATAGGTTCATAGGTTGGTACTAGGCTATCAGCCCAAGGGCCTATACAAGCCTAGCCATAACAATTCCCTGGCTATTTCTTCCCACATTATTTACTTTCCTGGACCCCTGTCTAGCAGGGCGACTGACGTGATCCCTGGGGTGAATTTCCTTTCTCCCATCCAAACGTCAAGGTTCCTCTTGAAGAGGTCCAAAGAGGCACTCTGCTTGACATGTATGGGCAATCTATTCCAGAGTCTGGGGAGTCTCTGGGTCAGGAACCTATCCCTCCAGCATGTTTTGTTTATTGTGATGACAAGGTTTAGATCCCTGGAGCGTGTAGCTCTGAGGGATTGGGATTTCTTTAAGTGTAGCATGTCCAACAGCTCTGGGTTTGACATGGCCTTGTATGTTAAGCAGAGATCGCCTCTGAGTAGATGATATGCGACAGAGTATAGCTGGAGTTTTTTAAGGCGGTCAGCGTAGGGCATCTGCTTTAGGCCTGTGATTCTTTTAGTGAGGTATTTCTGAGGCCTTTCCAGTTGTTGCAGATGTCTTGACAGGTACATACCAAATGGGGCGTTGTATTCTATAATGGGTCTAATGAGGGATGAGTACAGTGGGACAATGACCTCCTTTTTTCTGGATGAAAAGTCCTTCGTGATGAGGTGTGCCACATAGAAGGATTTCCTGACTGTTGTGGCGATGTGGTTATCGAAGGTGAGACCACTGTCCACCTGTGTCCCTAAGTCTCTTATCACACTTTCTGTGTTTAGTGTACTGCCACCTATATGGTAATTCATGGATACATGTTTTTTTCCCAAAGGGGATAACATAGGTTCATACTTCTTCTGTCATATACATGTATCTCATACATATTAGCAGACCGCAAAATGCATAGACCACCAGTGTAATGTTCGTGTATGCACTATGGTAATGACGTTTGATTTAGTAACAATACAGTATTCTGTCGTTGGCATATGTTATATTTTCACATCCATTCCTTATTCATATAAATTCACACACTTCATTAAACAGTGTACATATTCAATGATTTATGTATATGTCTCTGCACATATTCCAATCTATAGGGAAACACCATTGTACCTTTGAAATGTGAGCAGTCACTGACTTCATATTAATGTGCTGTACATACCTCTCAACTGTCCAGATTTTTACAGAATATCCAGATTTATGCCTCATATGTTTGGCCTGTATCCCATAAAATCTATGGATTTCAGGCAAATATCCTTGAAGATCGGAGGTTTGAAGTAATTAAATAATGTTATGTATTTGAGTTTCAGAACTGATATCTTCAGAAAAATGCATGCCAAGACAACTCCCCATTATGTCAGGCTTTGTCCAGATTTCTTGAGCTAAGAGGTTGAGAGGTATGGTGATGTATTGTTGCTCACAGGACTGTCCTCTGCTCAATAATGAGCATGGGCCGTGACATGTAAATGCAAGTGTTTATTCCACATGCTGTTTTACATTGGCATGACAGCATATGTGTATGTGATACCAATTCTTAGCTTGCTTACCTATGTCTCTTGATGTTATATGATTGCACAATCCTCTGTGTGTGTGTGTGTGTGTGTGTGTGTGTGTGTGTGTGTGTGTGTGTGTGTGTGTGTGTGTGTGTGTGTGTGTGTGTGATTTATACGTGGTAATTTCTGTTGATATCAACAATGCAGTCTGGCTATGTGACATACATTGGTCATTTGCTTAAATGTATTTTGGGTTGACTTCAGCACCACCCTCTGTGGTGAGCACGTGTATTTGCAGTGGTCCACGTTAAATTCTTTTGTCCTGCTTTATCGTTTTCTTATGGAGATTGGATGCCATGTTTTCTTTGATGTGAGCACATGTTGTCCACCTCCCTTCCACATTTGTAGGTATGTAATATATCTTGCACAAAAGTTCACCTTTGTTGGAATTCTTGTAGGAGTAGCCATGACTGAAATACAGTGCACTGTTAGTACTGATAAACTCTGTTATGTGCCAAGATATTCTAAGTTCACTGAGGCATATTTACATATTACATGCTTATCTGTAACTTTTCTGCTGATATTGGCACAGTGCAGTGGATTCTGAGAACTTTATGGAATCCAGCCATTTGCATCCACCCTGGATGTCAGTGTGAGACACTGACAGCACTGTGTTACTATAAGCCTTCAGTACAAAGTGGTGTTTCACTATCTCCACCCTTCTTTTATCTAACGTATATGCCAGTTGGTTTTTCATAGTACTGAAAGCAAGGGGGCTATGTGGGTTGCGATTGTCTCATTTATTCACTTGTGTTTTATTCCTCTCTCCCCAAACTGTGAATAACGTTTTTTTTCCTTAGGGTCAATCTAAACTTAAGCCATTTAACCTGTATGCCAACTAAAGTACACCTTCCCATCTTTTCCTCAGTTTTAAGCTCAGCCTCATTCTCCTAGGAGGCTTTTAATATCAAGATGGGCCCCTTCATGTTATCTTTATGGGATTTCCACTGTAAATTTGAAAGCAAAAATATTTATTTTTCATCAAGCCTATCATTGTCCGTGTGCTCATTGCTGTCTGAAAAAAACATTTTGTTACAGATATTTAAAAGACAGCAGAATACCTCGGTTGCAGTAGCTCAGTCAATATCTGAACTTGTGTGTGTGAATTATGTTATGTTTTCCCACTCTCAGCTATCAGACTGACCTACATATACCTACTGCTCCAACATTTTGTAGTAGGTTAAACAGCTATTTGTAGACAGATTACTGAACACAAAGGCCATGATACTGCCAGAACCCTACATTGTTTAGCAGTTTTCACTGCAAGATTTTAATTTCCAGGAGTGTTGCATAACCCATATTAACTTTTGTTGTTCATAACCCATATTGTCTTTTGTTTTAAACCATTCACTTGGTTATCAGATTTGTTTGTGCTTATTTACATTCCATGTGATAGTGTCTTCCCGTAGCTCTCAGTTATTTTTAACACAGGTGTCATTGTATAATACTATTAAAATATCATGTCCCAGGGTCTTGCTTTTAAGTCACACAATACCACTTGACTTTGCATGTGTTTCATTATCTGAACTTGCACTGTTTCTTGAATACTTCTTTCCCTTGGGTCTTGACAACCGATTCCTAGATGGCCTTATTTGTAACTGACAAGTTGTTTCACAGTGATGTATCTCTCCACCAAGGAGATGAGTGCTTTTGTTGTTCCGGGAAGACTAAAGAGTACCTTCAGATGCTTGTCAATTATTACAGAAATGTGTGCATTACTAGTATTTTCAGCATGTAGTCATTTTAATTTGCTTCTAGATGTAACCACTTTTTGGCTAAATTGAGAAGGCCAAACAGTTGAGATATCACAGACGCAGTTGTGAAAATAATGGAATCTGAGGACAGCTGGCATGTCTGTCATATCAGGATTTTTTCTTTAGTCTTCACAGTTGCTGGCTTATGCATGATCATCACCTTTTTGGGTTTAGATGATATGGAACACAGACTAGCCTGGCCAACTTGGTCCTAGGTAAGCCATCTCCTTGGTACATGTTCCATTGTCATCTTTTGGAGGACGTTGCTCTTCAGTATCCTGTTTTGGCCATTAGAAGCCATCATTGTTGAAATGGGCATTCTGAAACAATTTAGGAACTGCCTCATGTTTACTGACAACTAACTGCTACTTAAGCAAACTGATACACTATGTAAGTGATGTAGTTATATAGATGTAGTTATATAATGTTATTGGAGGCAAAGCTCTAGCAGGGCACATACCCACTACAAATAACAAGCAGGTTGTCAGTGGCACAAAAAGCTACCCTAAACCATTCACATAAAGGTCAGGCCTAGCACATAGACCTACACATGCTGAGGCTCTGTAATGCCACATTCAGTAATAAACCCCTGTGTTGGAACCCTGCCTTAACCACAAAGACCTCATAAATGTGATGTATCATCAGTAATCCACTCGACTCACAAGCACACAGCACAGACAGTGTGTTTTCATGACACATACACATATCCAAGAATCACATTAATTTCTGAAGCCCATAAGGCAAACTTCCAGACAGTCTAATATCCTCGTCATTGGTGACGCCATTGTAAGACACACTGATTCACCGCTCTCCAGGCTGTGCAAGGTAAAGGTCATGGTCAGTTGCCTATTGGGGGCCAGGATTCACCACATCACAGATGCACTCAAGTCCTTGCACCATAGGCACACATATGATACAAGCATTGTACATGTGGGTGTAAATTACTTGAGGCATACCTTATTGTACTATATGAAATGAAACATGATGGAGTTCTGGGAATATGTGTTTGAGAAAGGTATTAACCATGCGTTATGCGGTATTCTACCATAATCAATAATAATGCCACAACTTGAACACAACCAACTGAATTCAAAAATTGTCTTAAGTTCTGGTGCCATTCAAAGGAAGTACAGTGGGCATCAGCCAAAAGGAGATGTTAGACACTCCTAACCACTTTACCAGGGGTGGCCTTCACCTCTCACCCCAAGGCTTCTGTATATTGGCCAAGAACTTGTCTACCCTCATAGTGCCTTTGCTAGACAGTATCAATCTTCTAAAGCCTCCAGCATAACTAAACACAATCCAGACAACATTAAGGTATTGCTGCTCAATGTTATAAGCTAAAACAAAATATATGGAAAATGGAATATCCTTTGTTGAGAGTTAATGGTGGGATATTCCATTTTTAACTCAATTCTGGACTACTTACTATTTTCGATTTGATAATTTTGCAGCACATATTTTACAGTTCCATTTCTTATTAAGTGAACCAAGTGTGTAACATTATTTAGGAAGTGAACATCACACCCTCCACACTGTGAAGTTTGTGCTTGGTTTGTTTTAGACCCAGTATAGGTTGCATACTAGGCTTTTCTGAGACTTTGAGGGATACCACGGATTTCTCTTTTTGAATGTTTGCATTTCTATTGCTTGCATGTACATATGTGTACTTACTATCTTGTAAATTTGGATATAACATTCTGGAAGGTTTAATTATTGCTACTTCCTAACTTTGGATATGGCAGAATGCTAATCATACTGTTAAGAGATAGAATGCCTACTGTTCAGTACAAATAAACCTAGAAGGTTATAATGTGTTGTACAATCATTATACCACATATCTTGTTTTTTTTTTCTGTTCCTTCTGTCTTGTGAATAAATAGGTTCTCTAGGACCAGTCTACTGTCAGACAGCAAACTTCAAATAACTAAAGCAAGAAAGAGTGAACTATAGTTGTCAGTAATGAAAAACAGGCACAGAACAGACATTGTTCTTTCCTGAAATCTTGCAGAGAAAGCTTTGATGACAAACAATTATATTTAGCATTCAATTGACATAGAAAATGTGTACACTATACTTATCCATACACCCATGTCTTTGTCATGATTTATAAGTTTTGATCTCCTTAATAAAATGCCTGAGCTTTACTTTTCTGAATCGTACTGGTGGAAATAGTTCACACTTGCATAGTATCTGCACCAGCATCAGAAAGGTAATTGTTATTTTCCTGATAAATATATCTGGTGGGATACTAGTGAACTGCTTTAAATTTAATATTTCTGTTCCTTCCTGACAATACTGTTAGATTAAGTTGATATATTCTAGATTTTTTTCTTTCTTGCTCAGTTCTCTGCTGAGTATTCAATTATCTTTCCAGATATATTATTACAGCATAGATATTCAGGAAAAATATTTTTATTTATCAAATTCCTTGCTCTACTTTGTGCAAATGTTTCTTTTTGACTATTTGCTTCTGATCCCCTAGATCCACGTTCAGATTACAGATTTCTATTAACATCTTGGTTAGAAGCTGATATGTTGTTTCTACTTTTATTTCAAAGATTAATCCACTAACTTGTGAAACTCCCTGAATTTTGCCAAGTCCCTGCTTTTGTTTAAATTATTCATGAAGGATAATAGTCCAGTGTTTGTGCTATGGTCTAGGAGAATTTGTGCTGAGCACTGGTTAGGAACTGCACTATGAGGAGGTGGCAAAGATTTTGGCAATGGACACATTTTTCAAGGATTTTTGACAGGAGACATGATAGCAATAGGTCAGAAATTAGGGGTGCTGAGTTTCCATTGCTATAGAGTGGGCCAATTTAGTATTTTTTTTCCAGATTGATGGCACATGAGATTCCTGCTCAGATCTGTTGATTAAGACACTTGCTGGATAAGATATGGCTTCTACACCCATCTTAAGGTAGCTGTCGAGCATGGTTTAAGTTTGACTAGAAGTTTTTTTTTTTTTATAGTTGATGCTGGCACAGGTTTTATGGTAAATTTGTGAGTATATATGAACAAAGACTGATTGGACTCCTGCTTGTCATTGGTTAGACGTTTGCAAGCAGTGATGGGGATAAATAAATATCCAAAATAAATCTTACTTTTCATGAAAACTAATACAGAATGGGAGTCAGTCAGTTTGTTACTGGCTATTATAGTTGTATCAGCTTTCATTCCAGACTGCATGCATTTCCAGTTTAACTATGCTTCTTTGGCCAAATGTGGGAATTTTTCAAAATGACTACTCACATGGAACGTCTGTGTCTTCCTGATGCATTTATCTGTTAGCGAACACAAAAGACATTGGTCGGGTTTTATCAAATGGGAAAGGTGACAGGCTTGATTGTGACTGCACTCTTTCACTGTTTGCTACCTCAAAAGTTACATTATGCTTAATCAAGCACCACTGCAATGGGGAAATGTGAATTTTCCCCAGAAGTGCAGCAGTTTCAGAGAAGCTTATAATGCTTAAGGAGTACAAGGGCACGTCCATCTGCATGACAGGTAACTGCTTCGTCTTGTAGAAAAACAAACACTTTTTTGCTTTTCTTTTTTAGACTTTTGGTGAACTCATACTAAAATGATTTTTTTCTGTTTTATTATTTTGCTGTTTTGACTAAATGAGTTTGTGATCTTTCATGTTTCATTCTGCTAGCTGCCATGGATCCATATAAAGCTCATACAGGAGAAAAAGGAAACACAATGATCATTGATGACAGCAGAGGTAAAAACAGCAGTTTTTGCAATAATAGGGGATATGGCAACAAACGCTAGAAATATAGAATATTACTGAGGACCCCACATTCTGCCATTAAATAAGTCCAAATAAGGAATCTTGAATAGGCCTACTGACAGTTATCCTGGGGTCATAAAGTAAAGATGTTTAAGTATATATGCATATGCCAAGACCTATTACCTTTGAGAAACCTCACTGTCACCATTATAAAACAGGAAATGAAGGTGTCCCATATCACAGTAACTTAATAAGTAATGAGAACAAATTTGTAATGTAAAAGATAAAATGATCTAGTAGATCCATTCCTTACTAGAAGTTCATGGATGTGCTACTCATTATTTCCTGATTTTCCTTATAAAGTGACAGAAAAATATTCAGCATTACCAGATGCTTAAACCCAGCACAACAAAACTCCAAGATGACACCTATTGGCTATATCACCTGTAATGACTATATAAAGAGGAAAGGTTGTGGTGCTGCTTTAATATTTCCCAACAACAACTACTCCATTTCCCCTTATGACAAACCAATACCAAACTTTAGTTCAGCAGAACTTATTATTTTCCTGAAAATAAACAATTATGAAAAATATGTATTTCTGTCCTTTACATCCCTCCTGGTGACAATACAGCTAGATCTGAATATATCCTACTTAGGATATCCCTATCAATTCCATAAGAAAAATGCTACTAGGTGATGTGAATGTTAGTTGGACATTAACTCTAACTACCCTACATCTAACATGAACTTACATGGTTTCACACAACTAATTAATAGCCCCTTTCATTATAATAAGACATCAAATTCCCTATTAGACTGGATTCTAGTATCAGACCCTAGCAAATACATCACCACAAGTAAAATGTCAGACTCTCAGTGATCATCTCCTAGTTTATGAAATCAGACATCTCACACATCCTCTTACATGGCATGTCTATAAAACAATCTACAGCCTTCCCAAGTTTAAACCAGAAATGTTCATTATTGTGTTATCATCTATTAACTGGAACTTCCTAAATGTTCTCCTCTTAGATGCTGTAAAAAATTCATTACAAATTTATTGAGTATCCTAATAGCCTTACAACACTGAGAAGGAGGATACTACAAACAAATGATGCAACTTTGATATTCAAGAACAGTAGAATGCTAAAGCAAGGTAGAGAAAAAAGGATGGGAAGAACGGCATATCTTGAAAACTACAGAACCCTTCACAACTGTACTAAAAAGTGAATAAATGAAGGCAATATACACACACACACACACACACACACACACACACACACACACACACACACACACACACACACACACATATATATATATGTATGTATATGTATGTATGTATATATATATATATATATATATATATATATATATATATATATATGTATGTATATATATATATATATATATATATATATATATATACATATATATATATATATATATATATATATATATATATATATATACAATAATAACTTTCAGAATAATAGTAAACCGAACCCTAAAATATTCTGGACAGCCATTAAAGAAATTTTGCATCTCAGTGAAAAATTCAACCCTACGCCTTCTCCCAGTAACTCACCACGTGAAACTGAAATACAGTTCAAATCGTATTTCATAGATAGTATAGCATCTCTATCTAAGAATTCCCCAACATCTAATCATAACCCTGCCCAACAGCCAAATATCACCACATCCACTTTCACTTTCAAACCTTTGCCCACATCCTATGTAAAACTATTCTTAAACAAACAAAAAACATGCTCTATGTCAGCTGATGATCATCCAAGTGAATACCTTAAAATATAAGCCAATAGCATTGCCTATCCTGTTTCAACCTTTATAAACAGAGAAAGTCAGGAATTCCATAATCCTTCTCTCTGGGGTAAATCCAGGAATCCCACATTCCATCTGTCTGGAAAAACTCACACATTATCTCTCTACACAAAGGAGGGAATTCAACAGACATTACACCCTTTAGACCGATAGCAATCATATCCCTCTACAAAATATTTGAAAAATATATTCAAAAACAATTGCTAAGATATCCCCTACAGGAACAACTCCTATCCCCATACAACATGGCCTCCATCCTTCCCATAGTACTAACACTGCATTTCTAACCTATATAGAAACTGTCAATAAAGCTAGAGATAACAAACTAGTCTTCTTATTTTTCTAGATTTGTCTAAAGCCTTTGACAGTTTGTGACAGCAGACTTCTCCTTCAAATGTCCTCATTATGTGTCTCAAGGTCCACCGTTCTGTCATTCAAAAACTACCTATTCAATAGGTATCAGCCAATAAAATGACACTGCCTCCATACCTCCCATTCACTACTGCTGTACCACAAGGTTCTGTCCTTGATTCCCCTCCTCCATAACATTCTGAACAACACCCTCCTCAGATCCACATGACAGGCCTTCCTAATACAGTACGCAGATAACTCCACACTCATGCACACACCAGACAACCTGGCACACCTCCACAAATTACTCATGAAGCTTTAACAGCTACTGAAGTATGGCTTTGTCACTCACACATTATGCTCAACCCAAAACAAAAAACCCAAAAATTAACTACTACTTTTTCCCCAAATACCTTTCAAATGAAAAAAAAAAGTAAAGTCCTCTCTCTTAATAATACAACCACCAAAGCCACTTCTTATAGCAAATTATTAGGGGTGACAGTAATAGCCATAAATTCGACCTGCATATACAAAATTGCATAACAAAAACTCAGCAAAAACTAGAGATGCTTTACAGAACCAAAACTTTCTCAACAATGCAACTAAAGCTACACTTACCACTACTTATCTCCTCCCTACACTTATATATGGTGCTCCCATCCTTACTATCCTCCAGGCATCACACAAATGAAAACTTAAACGACACTTTTACAAAGTTCCTACATTTGCGGCAAATATCCATTTTAGAACCCACCAATGCATAACACTAAAAAGCCTAAATTGCTTAGAACTACCTCATCAACTAACATATACACAGCTTCTTATTACCTATAAAATGATCCAGCATCCATCTGCTTGTCCAGCACTAAATTACATTCTACACAACTATGTTCCCAGTTGATCATTACAATCCAATGACCAAAAACTTCTTTCTGTTCACAAACTTTCAGCTCTGCTGAGCATTATCTATACTCATACCGTGTTGGTAAGGCCTGAAACTCCTTGTCTGTATCCATCAGGACAATACCTTCCATCTCTTCCTTCAGTCATTTTGAAAGACTTCCTAGCCAATTGTTATCTCTGTTCTTGCTCAACACCAGGATAAGCTATATCCCTAAATGTGCATAAATGCCTATACATACCTTACACCTCCATAATCTCCCTTACTCATTCACTTTCTGATTTCTATCTGTTACACTCCCCTGACTTTCTCTCCAAATATACCATAAATCTGCTTTTCTCCCAGTTCATATTGCAATTCCTATTTGTATTTTACTAACTTACTGTACCTTTAATTTCTCAATAAACCATCTAACATTTCTCTAAATATTAAATCATCATCATATAACTTGCATCTGTTCTTAACCAATGTTTGTATTATGTCTAATTTTGTATAGTTATTTAAACTGTAAATGTTTTTGTATTATTTTTGAAGATTGTAAAATTATTGTTCTTAAACAGTTTTGTAGTACTTTGGAACTTTTCTCCCCAAGCCTCTGCTGAAAATAGACTCCTACACAGTCAGACTTTCCCAGTAATCAAATGTCAGTTGATAAAGAAAGAAATAAATACCTAGCTGACCATCCCTCTTCATAAGCCTCAAGAGAGAAGAACATGTGGAAAATGGGAAAAAATGGTTTATACCTTTTGTTAAATTTGAGATGAGTTGTTTTGCGGGACGAAGTTTTGGGCCAATGTTGCTAATTTTTAGAATTTCAGAAGCCCATTGTTATGGCAAGATCACTTAGGTGATATCTGATGTCAAAGATATGAGGGGATATCAATCTATGTATCAAGGTTAAGCACATCGGCCGTAATGAGAAATACATTTCCCTGCATGACGTATGTTCACAATCTCATAGGAACATTTCCTAATAAGGTATTACCTAAAGTCTCATTCCCCTAAGACCGAGGACTTTCAGAGCAATACTATACACAAAGATAATGAGAACAAGAGTCAAACCTTCACATAAGTTGCTGTTCAGCAGCTAATAACACTTAAGGTTAAAGCGATCATTTACAGCTGTGGTTGTATTCAGTAGCAAGTGAAACCTGGAAAAAATGCACTTCACTACTAAGGTAAGCTGCAGCCTCATGTACAAACACATTTTGATACTGTGTCACTTTAATTTATATTGGGATACTCTCCCACATAACTGGTTATCAATCATCCTAACAACTGCCAGACTACAAG
>NC_056729.1:201002622-201022622 GCF_019279795.1 Protopterus annectens
TAGTTCATGGAGTTTACCACATGGTGCTCGAGGTGGTGTACTCAGGGTATTATTCTGTTTCTCATGATCATTTGGCAATGATGAATAAATATCACTAAGGTATTACAAAACATGGAGCCTCAGAGTGGGGCAGGGTGTGCAACATTTCGATTCAAAGCCTTGGGGCTCAGATGTATTTTGAAATGACAGAGGACTTGGCCACAGATGTTTCAGAACATACATGTGTATCATCTGCTCATAAGCCAGCCATCCTATATTGACCTCTACCATGATTTATATATCTGATGGTGCATGGTACCATCTTTTACATTAAATTAAGAGAAACCTTGTGGGCTATAAGATGTATCA
This sequence comes from Protopterus annectens, assembly GCF_019279795.1. Classification (NCBI taxonomy): domain Eukaryota; kingdom Metazoa; phylum Chordata; order Ceratodontiformes; family Protopteridae; genus Protopterus; species Protopterus annectens. The sequence goes on from NC_056729.1 coordinate 201,002,971, forward strand.
TGAAGCAAAACAGGCACCATTGTTTGTCTTCATGTGGCATGTACATCATGGCAGTTGTCTTCCATAACATCATGCCTCAGTAGGGAGAACTGTGCCTTATAGCTCCAATGTCTTGTATTCATTTCTGATCTCCATCTACTGTCTGTGTAGAGCTTGTATGTTCTTTTCACATCTTTATGTTTTCTCTCGAAGGGCTCAGGTATTCCTCCATACTGTATGTCCATATCTATCTAATCTATCTATCTGTCTATCTATCTATCTATCTATCTATCTATCTATCTATCTATCTATCTATCTATCTATCTATCTATCTTTCTAGCTATCTATTTATCTGTCTATCTACCTATCTATCTATCTATCTATCTATCTATCTATCTATCTATCTATCTATCTATCTAGTTATCTATTTATCTGTCTACCTCTCTATGTAAATACCCTTGCCATCGTGTTACAGGGCAAAGCTGAAAATGGTCAGGGTAGGACCAGGAGACTTACTTTATTAACTCACAAAGAAGATTAAATTATATTAAAAACTTCCATCTGGCATGGTTTGATGCTCACTGTGCTTGGATTTCATTAAGGAAAGCTCTGCTTATTTACATCAGTAATCCTACTTCTGCAGCATGATATGAAGTTATATCTCAGCAGGAAAAGATGGTCATAGGTGGATGTCAGATGTTGTCATATCTGATAAAGTCCTGATATAAATTCCTCTCATATGAGCCTGACTCCATCTTATCTGTGCATACATTTTACTGCCATAGTACTGTTTTCATTCCGTCAGTTGGAAGAAGCCATCAGACTCTCTGATGGTTGCATAATGAGCAGTACTCCCCTCCACATGAATGGCTAGTAACAAGATGTGCGCACCATCATCAGTTCATATCAACCATATACATGGAGTCCTTTATACTAGCGTGAACTCCCATATCCTAAGCCATGGCGTGGCTTGAAAAGAATACCAAAATTGTCAGTAATGCAGAACGTGCAAGTAACTAAACACAGAATAAAATTTCATGCAGTGCAAGTTTCAAAATAACATTATAAAATCATTCTTGTCCTAGATAAATCTGTAGTCTGTAGCTCTGGATCCTTGAAATTGAAGACTGTGACAGGCCACCATAGAAAGAACTGTCTGGGGTGGTTATTGATATATATATATATATATATATATATATATATATATATATATATATATATAGTATGTAGATCTATGTATAACTGCTAAATGTATATTTGCTTCTTCTCCACAAGCTGCAACAACTAGGGAATTTTATAGGTTTAACCCATTCCTGCATGTTAGAATTACCTGCGTCACTATCAATATATGTCTCAATTTGTTAGTTGAGACAATGCTATCTTGGTAGTTCTATATTTAAAATTTCTTTGTATGTATATTTCCTTATAATGCAATGTTTCTCTTCCTACACTGCTCCTTTTTATAAATGGTGCAAATCTTTTTCTTTTTTTTTCTGTATAGATTTCAGATGTCCACCACATGTGCATCAGTGCATATTGATATGTGACCCATTGCCTGCAATCATTGTTACATATGTGTAAGTTTTGTCCTATATCCAGCTGCTTGCGCTGGTCACTGATCCATAACTTCACACATACTCAACCTCAGTGTACTGCTAGGTTTCATAACATTTTGCATTTTCTTATTAAACTCTATTCCCCCGATGCATGCTAAATGATGCATTGGAAAAGTATACATATGATTCCTTAATGAGCATGCCTCTGGCTGTATGTATATGATTCTTTACTGTGAATGTTTCTGTCTGTATGCATATGCTTCTTTACTGTGCATGTTTCTGCCTGTAGATTGTCAGTTATCTCAAAATCCTTTCCAGTATGTTTACTTACATTCATGTCTGTATACTTCATGCATCTTGTGGATGTAATAGCACTGTATCACCTGCAACAATTCTGTTACTTTTTCCTCATCACATCTATAGCAGAAATCTATGAAATGTTTCCCCATAATATTTCTAAGAAAAATATTTTTGTAGTGCAGGTAGTATGATCTGTGTTTACTTTTTGCATGAAGAGATGATAAACTGGTATATCCTTAAAGTCTACTTTTTATACAGACCTAAATGAAACAGTGTTGTTTAGAGTAGTACAGCATGTGAAACCTTGAATCAGTAGAAATCAATAAATCTTGACAGAATATTCTGTATGCTAAGAGTGTTCCTGCTTCTGCTTGTGGTTTGCAACCATTACAACTGCATCTAATTTATTTATCATCAAAAAGATGAGTGCACAGTGAAGGCAAGTAATTCAATTAATTATTGGAATAACAGTTTGTGTGGCCTCTTACACATAATAGACTGGTGGGTATTGTATACTGCTTTTTTCAGTTTTCAATGGCCAACATGTTTTTTCTGAGCTTTAGTGTCAATATGTGCTATAAATGTAATATTCTGTCTATGTTTCTCTAAGCTTTAGTGTCAGTATGTGCTATAAATGTAATATTCAGTAGCAGTGCTATTTCTGATTTTTTTGTCTTTTATGGAATTTACTAAACAGAATACTTTAAGATCATATACATATTGGGCACACATTTTGTGCTGAGGGGTTATTTTTTCAGATATCTGTGTAATTAACATTGATAACTGATAAGATATAGAAAAAGCTTGATGAAATGATGTAAAAATATGGTTTGTTCTTGTGCTCATTTCTTGATATAAAAATAAAAACTGTGCAAGATGACAAACAAAGGGAGGCATGCACTGAAACAAAGAATTCATACTAAAGGACAAACAGTGGGAAAATGAAGATTATGGAAAATTTTGAGCACAATAACTGAAAATGGAAGGTTCAGAAATTTTGAACACAGTGACTAAATATGGAAAGTTCAGAAGCACTCACTGCATATTTAATTTATTGTCTTCTATGTTTTCATCCTATTCAGACAGCATTGCAAATAGGTGGTATGATTTACTGAATAGTTAGTGATGTTAATATATGTATGTCAAGATTTCTTCCAGTAAATAGCATTTGTTGGGATACATTTAAGCATATTCTTATTATATATAAAGCAGTTCTGTGAGGTAAAAATCTCTTCAAAATGATCCCAAATGTGTCATGCTCATTCAGAATGGTCAGGCATTCAATCAGATGCCACTACTGGAAAATATTAGAACTATTTTAGTATTTTATTCAAACACTTCTTTTTTGTAGTCATTCCGAGATGGCTCCCCATTCCAGCCTCAGTCTAATAGAAGCTTTTCACAGGTATTATTTTCTTGATATAAAATTCACTGTGCTTTTTCAATAATCACATTTAAAGAACACTCATATTTTATATGTAAGAAAACTTCTAGAAAAATGTACATCGCTGAACTATTTGTTCCTTTTTTAAATATCTGGAGAAAGAGTAAGAAAAATAAAACACTGTCTAATGGGAGATCAGAAAAAGAAAAATGTATTTATTCAAATATTAGTTTGAATAAACAAAAGAAGTTTTCCAGAAGGCATTGGCAGTGCATGGTTTTCTGAACAGATCTAAAGCTTCACATGTATTAAATAAATCAAAACAAAAGAAACCAAAAGAAATGATAAAACTATATCAGTCTTAAAATAGTAGAAGCAAATCTAAAAAGACATCATAATACAAGAAAAGTTTAAATAAATTCCATCCACCTACAAAATTATGTATATTTACACAAATTACATATTTTGTTGCAGATAGAAATAGCCTTAGATTGTTTATCTCACAATGGATAAAGAGGAAGAAAGATCAACAATAAGCAAACATCTTCATGCTGTAGCACAAAGACTGGATTCCCATGTAAAGAAATCTCAATCCCTCCGCACCACATGCTCCAGAGACCTCAACCTCATTACCACAATCAACAGAACATGCTGGAGGGACAGGTTCATAACCCAGAGACTGCCCATGCTATGGAATAGACTTCCCATACATATCAAGCAGAACACCTCACTGGCCCTCTTCAAGAGAAATCTTGATGAGTGGATGGGAAATAGAAACCTCATCCTGGGGATCACTCCAGTAGCTCTACTCGACAGAGGCACTAAGAACTAAAGTCGGGTGGTAAGATACCAGGGTAATCCTATGGGCTAGGCTTGTAAAGGCTGCAGGGCCATTAGCTTAGTACACACCTATGAACTATAAACCTATGAACCTATCAGATCAAAGAAACTAAAGCATTCCAAAATTTGGCAAAACAGTAATAATAAACAAGAAAAGTTGGTGACCAATGGTTAAGAAATATTTACTTCTGACATTAGCAGCACATCTAAACTATTTTTCCACCTTTTCTTTTTCAGTTAACTGCTTGATTAAATCTGTTTTTATTTCTATACTGCAAAAATCATAATCTTGCAATCATGTAAAATAACCACAAAGTGTAGCCAATCTCATTTAAGACTGCAAAGTAATCAGACATGTATAACTTGTTTAGAAATTGATACATTTTTATTAAAAATTAAATATATTAAATTAGATGAGCACTTTCACCCTTAACAGAGCTTCATGAGATCTAACTCCAGTTTACATGACATGCATTGTTTATATACTCCTTCACATAGTCCGTTATCAGTTCACTTGAGCTGGGTCATACCTTTTATGCCACAAGCTGTTTCTCCAAGCTAAAGTAGAATTGGTTTTATCTATCATCCCTGTTCTGCATATCTACTCCTATTGGTAGCTAATAGGTTATAGCTTATGTGCCATATTTATATTCTATGTGGCTAATGCATAATTGGTAGAGACACTTTATGTAACTATTGTCACTGGTCATATACATCCATTAGTACATCAAGTTATCTGTGATGAGATATGTACATGTCATCTGTAATATTTAAAATGGGCAACAAATACTAACAAATACATGGCAACCAGTCATGTCATAACCCTAAGTACTGTGGTGTTGTATTCATAATTGTAGATAGTCAGGACCATGCTAAGAGATGTCTAGCTGTCTCAGTAACTGGTGGCTCCTGTCTTGTATCCTTTATGTAAGGTACTATGCTACCTTTTCCATAAAAAAATGAAAATAACTATCTAGTGATATAGCATTTACAAGTAGTGTGTCAAGAGTCATGTATGTCTTCTGCATGTGCTAGGTCTATGATAACTTATAATTGTGTATGGCATTAAAATGAGCAGGGTTAAATATGACTGACTCCTATTCCAGTATTCTCCATATAATGACAAAAGATCTAATCTGCCTGTAACTGAGACAGGTATAGATTAATTCATATATTGTAATTACAGTACCCAGAAGAATTAAGTATCATATGAAGATAGGTCCACTGCCAATGAAACTGTGCAGATGTTGCAGGTTATAAAACACATGCTCAGACTGTGGGAGGAGGGTAATCATATACATCTGAATCTTATTTGAAAAGAGACCTAATCCTAATGTGTGTAGTTAGAGCTAAATTATAGGAAGTGCTGAATCTATTCAGAAACGTAAAGCACCATAGCCTGAAGGCCCGTAAAAAGAACCTGGGAAGGTTAATTATAAAAACTTAGATATAAGAGTCTGTTAGGGTAGCTATGCTGACGTAAAAAACAGGTTTAATATGTGAGAAAATACATCAGTTTATAGCTGATATTAAAAGTGATGTAAGTAAGTAAAACAAAAAACTCAGGAGTCTAAAGCATGTTTGCCTTTCTACCAATAAGTGGGCGACACTTTATTAGATCAGTACAAAACAGTGCAATGACACTGTGTGCATTCATAAGGTTAAATTCGCTAAATAATGAAATAAAGGAACAGATTTAGCAACATTAAACAATGAGTGTATACAAACCCTAGTAAGTCCTTGTATAAATTACTGGAGGAAAGTTTTAAAATGCATGTTTATTAGAAATACTAATACTGACACGTTGGAAATTAAACTGATGAAATGCTTTTTCAGAAGGCAGTGTTACATGCAAATTACTAAGTGCTTCTAAACTAGTGAGGTTAATGTACCTAATATTTTTATCCTGGAGCTAAAGTAGTTAATCAACATGAATATAATCTTGTTCTTCTTTTGGCTTTTTCCAGGTTAGGGGTTGTCACAGTGGGTCACCTGTCTGCTCATGATTGGCAGTAGAGTTTTATGGTGTCGAGTTGTCAGCCTGGTGCCCAACCTTTCACGGAAGGCACACACATGCATGCACTCATGCCTAAGGCCAATTTAGAGTGTCCAATCCACCTACAGCATGTCTTTGGGATGTGGGAGGAAACTGGAGCACCTGGAGGAAACCTACATGGAGAACATGCAGAATCCACACAGAAGGCAGCCCAGCTGAGGATCGAACCGGAGAACTTGCTGTGACGTGACAATGCTAACCGCTGCACCACAGTGGCCGCCCACATCACAGTGTCCACCAATCAACATGAATATAATCCCACTTATAAATAGATTATGCATGCATTGAGGACTACAAAAATGTATCTGTTAATAAACATATTATGGTGCAGTTTTTTAGGTTCAAGTACAGACTGGATGGTGCAATTTGTGTAAAGTCTTTGTTGCCAGTACCTTTTTCTCAGGTATGGCTCCAGTATTGCCTTCATTTTCTACAGTATGTGGAACACAGAATTTTTTAAAGTTTCTTCTGCTAAGAGCATAACTGGCTAGTGGGTTATTGCGTTCTTTTTGTTGGATGTCTAAATGTTTAGTGATTCTTAACTTTAAGGCATTGATACTCTTGCCTAAGTGAAATGCTCTGCATGCTGTCTAACTGGTCCTGTAAACTACAAACTTGCTTCTGCAGTCATCTCTGTCTCTGTGCTACAATATGTTAATTTTGAAATGGGACTATTAAAACTATTTGTCTTACTCAGAAGGTCACAGCAACTGCACAATGGAGGCATGCAAGGAAATGTATATAAATATATATGTGTGTGTGTGCGTGTGTGTGTGTGTGTGTGTGTGTGTGTGTGTGTGTGTGTGTGTGTGTGTGTGTGTGTGTGTGTGTGTGTGTGTGTGTGTGTGTGTGTGTGTGTGTGTATGAACAAACAAGATCTTGCTGATACACTTCAAAATATTGCTGGAGACCAACAGAAGCTGAAACCACAGGGACTAAAAACTTAGTGCTTTCATTCCTTTTTCTTACACCAACGGAAATTTATCAGAAAACGATATTAGTTCCTGTCATCTCATTTATAAAAAAACAAACTGTAAAATGCAGACCAATCGATGTTAGAGGCAGGGGACGATGACATCCTTTGATACTTTAATTTGTCTGACCATGTTTTTTCCAGTGCTGAACTCAATGTGCTGGCTAAGGGATTTTCATTTATTCCAGCTAGGAGAATGAACTACACTGATTTCATGGTGGACTTCAAGTTATGCATTAGAAAACTTAACCTTAAGTGTATTTCACATGAAGTTAATTTAAATAAAAATGGTTCTGACATTATTAGAAAACCGTCATTTTAATCCACCTATCCAAGCTACTTTACATATATTTGAAAAATCAGGTGAAAATGCATTTTTTTTTAATTAAGGATTTATAAAACTAAATGTAAATTGTTTAATTTAAATGTAGATGAACAAGCAGCCTTGGTTACAAACAGTTAAGTTACGTGAAGGCAGACACGGGCTGTTGTTTAGCTATTATGGAACAGGACATGTATAAGAATTAAATGGTTAAGACATTATCTGATAATAAGCATTATAGTAAAGCTACAAAACTGTAAAAAATGTTATCAAGAAGTTGGCATAAGCCTTTTTAAGCTTTTTAATTCAAGGTATATTGATTTTCAAACTTCTGAGTTTCTGATGATTGACAGACCTGTGTTGGGGATGATTTTTGGCATCCTAAAGATACAAAAACACTCATTTCATCCACCATTTAGACCCATTGTGTCTTCACCTAGACATACCATTTCACATTATTTGGCAAAGTTTTAAATCCGATTGTCCAAGAAAGCCAACACATTTTTAAGGGACTCATGGTCTTTTCTGAACTGTTTAAAAGAATTTCAGTTTAGTGGAGATGAAGGCTTAATGTGCGCTGTTGATGTGTCTCCTTATATACAAGTATAGATCAGGAGGAAGGGCTTGAATATATGATGCTTTATCTTAGTAAGTGTTGCAATATAGAAAATAGTTATGTTAATACTATTGGTTTATTGATGGATATTATCTTCCATAATAATTTTACTTGTTTGGTGATGACATTTATTAGCAAAATACTGGAGTTGCCATGGGTGCCAAAGTTGCACCAGCTTTCATCAATATTGTTATGTGTTGGGGGGAAAAGACATTTTGATTGCCTTACCTTTGTTTAAGCACATCACGTTCTACAAGAGATACACTGACAATTTGTTTTTCATATGGGTGACTAATGAATATTTATTCATATTTTGGGGGGTGGGCAGCTAAACACCAGTGACACTTGGTTAAAATTTACACTTGGGGGCAAATGTGATATTGTTAATTTTTTTAGATCTTACTATTAGGTTAAATAAACAGATTGTCACCTTTGATAGTGATGTTTATAGGAAAACTGCCTTTATTAAGTATGTATATTTTCACAGCCATCATCCAAGATACATGTAATTAAAATCTTGCCATGGGCAAATTATAAGGATGTCCAGAATTATTAGTGATAACTCCAGGTTTGTGGATGAGGTTGAAAATGCTAGATGTATGTTTGTCAATAGAGGTGATCCTAGTGACCAACTAAAGGTTATTGTTGAAGAGGTTATCAGTAAAGGTTTGAGAAATTTCCATCAGTTTTAAGAAAAGGTATAGTTTTCAAAACTAACAATAGCTATCAATTGAATGGTACTGAGTTTAGTGACAAGTCATGTGCCTTTCCTGTGCCTATTTGTATCAAGAGTAGAGCAATTACAAAAACAGTAAATGATAATTGGAAATTACTTCTGGGAGTCTTGATCTGGTAAAAAGTATAAGGCTTGCACCTCAGTTTGTTTATAAAAAGACAAGCAATCTCAAACAACTGCTTGAACAGGATATAGTTAAGCAGACTAGAATACTAGCTAAGAAAGTAAACACTTTTTCTTGTGGCAATTGTCCACAAAGTAGGTTTTTAAGTAACACTTCTACAATTTATTTTGCACATTTAAATTGTATGTTTAAAGAGAATAATTATTATAACTGACAAAGTTATGTTGCCAGGTGCAGTAGCTTCCCCAAGTCTTATATAGGAAAACATACTGGGAAGCTCAGAATCAGAATTAGGGAACACACTAAAGCCATCAGGGAATATAACTGTTCCGACTCTTTAGCTAAACATAGCAATGATTGTCCAGAGTTCAGAAATTTTCACTTTTCAGTTTTAGAGCAAATTAATGATGGTCACTGTGTCTCCAGTTATAACAAGTACTTGAAATAGGGGATATGAAATGGCAAGTTGCACTAAAAACTAATGTTTTCTGGATTAAACAAAGTAATTAATGTCAGGAGTTTGTTGAAAATTAAGAATGTATAATGAATTTTTTGTAGTTTTAAAGTTTTGATATTTAGGTAATGTAATATATTTTAGGATATATTTTAGGATACAGTTTAAAATATCAGTTTATTAGTTTTTCTTTGTGCTATCTTTTTAAAGCTAAATTTGATGACAGCATTTATTAATTAACTTATTTCATTTTGCTAATGTTGATTGTTCTGCATTTTACTGTTTGTTTCTTTATAATTGAAATGAGAGGAACTAATACTATTTTCTGATGAAGTTCCATTGGCGTAATAAAAAGAAATGAAAGTGCAGAGTTTTTAGTCCCTGTGGTATTGGCTTGTCAGTCTCCAGCAATATTTTGAAGTGTATAATCAACGCTTTTGTCTGCTTAGCTAGTTATTTAACCTTGTTGTTAACTTGGTTCTGGATTATGTGTATCTAAGTGTGTTTAAGACTGATTTTTGACTTTTTTGACTGTGCAATAGCTTCTGTCAGTCTCCAGCAATATTTTGAAGTGTATAATCAAGGCTTTTGTCTGCTTAGCCAGTTATTTAATCTTGTTGTAACATAGATTGCGTGTTCATATATATATATATATATATATATATATATATATATATATATATATATATATATATATATATATATTATATATATGATTTTAATATTGTTGGTTGACTATGGGTTTAGTTAACTTGGTTCTGGATTGTGTGTATCTAAGTGTGTTTAAGACTGATTTTTTACTTTTTTGACTGTACAATAGTTGTCGCTGTCAAAAATATAGAATATTGTGTTGCAACTATCATTATGAAACCATGTAATTAGGTAGTTAAGAGAGTTTGGATGAAAAGCCCCTATGCCAGGGAGAGAGAGAGAGAGTGTGTGTGTGAGTGTGTGTGTGTGTGTGGGGGGGGGGGGCATGCCAGGAAAAGTGATAGTATGCAGTTTATAGCAAGTTGTAGTGTTCAACAGAGTAATAGTGTAGAAACATATAGTGAGGGATAACAGGAAGTTGATGTTTTGTTCCATTCTGATAGGTGACTTAAATTTTAAAGGGTATTTTTTATGTCAGGATATTGTATATTTGACAGACTGATCATTAAGAAAAATGGCTGTCTTACATCTTCTGATCGTGTCACAATTCTTTCAATGGCTATTTGATGGAAGTTGTTGACAGTAGGAGATTTATGTGAATGTTGACTGGTAATACAGTTGATTATCAATAACACAATTATATGAATATATCCATGGGAAATAGACAGAGAGCACCAGACAGACAAAGATTACACATAGCAAAACAGAAATGCTTCCGTCAATTCATCATATTTACACCTCAATGTGAAACTAATGCATGTAACTTTGTACTTGTACCACAAGATGCAACACAAGGTAATGTCTTAGTTTTTAAATTATTTCTACATGGCAGGATTACCTGTGTCACTATCAATACCCCATTATCAACACATCATTTGAGACAATGTTATTTGGTCACTCCATTTTACATTTTTTGTTTCCATATTTTATCATATTTTAGTTTATACACCGTTCCTTTTTATAAATGCAACAAATATAGTGTTTTTTTCCGTATAGACTTCATAAGTTCACTACATGTGAATCAGTGCATATTAATACACAACTCATTCCCAGCATTCATTGTTACATATGTGGAAGTTATGGCCTAAATGCAGCTGTTTGAACTGGTCACTGCAGCATATCCTCAAATTTACTCAGCCCAACTGCACTGCCAGTTTTATGTTTTCTCATAAGGTATTAACATACACACTTAAGGCCTTTCTTTCTCCATGGAGCTTATTGTATTTACTGCTAGCTATTTTAAGAGGACTGCTCCTCTAAGTATTGTTTGTTCCACTCATATAAATAACTATATTTCAAATCAGAGGTGGAATATAATAGGGGAGTTCCAAGCAGCTGTCCAGTGTCCATGACTATGGGGTGGGGGTGGGGGGGGCATCAGACTGGCATGCACTGTATGGGTTCATTTTCTTTTTTCTTAACATTGATCCTAGACATTGCTACATATTACTCAGTGTAAAAATGTTTTTTTTCTATTTAAAGAGAGCTCACACATGTACATTCCACAGACTGCTGTTCCAATTATTGTTTAAAGCATACCATAAATAAGTATGCTCAGTTGCTGCTAAGACTAGCCAGACAATAGCCCATCCAGGCAGCAATTTAGTTGATGAGACACAAAAAAAACATTTTCCTTAAAAAGACTGGTGCACAATCATGTTAATTGTCGCATCTGAGTTCCAGCATGGCTTTGCATCAATAAAGTCTCAGTCAGTAACACGTGGAAAAAAATGTTCTGCACAGTAACTGTTCATCCCACAAATTGCTGGTTGACCTGTTGCTGTCACCTTCTTTGATCTTTTTGTCTTTTTCCATTGTAAGAAGCTGAGGTACTTATTATCAGCCACTTAACAGTTTTTTTAAACACGTAACAGAAATTTTCAGTTTCTTATTTATTTTCTGTTACCCAGCCATTCCAATCCCCTATCACTCCAGTTCACTCCCTGGCCTGTTTCTGTCACTGAAGCTCTGACCACTCCACCGTTAACATTGAGCTTGTCTGGCACAGCACATTTGCATGATGGACTTGACCACTCCTGCAGCAGACAGAACAGATTATTTGACTTTTGCAGTAACTGCATCTGCTCGATCTAACATCTGCTGCAAGATGAGAGGTGAAATTTATTAGACCATGTACAGGGATGCAGCTCCAGAAAAAAAATAAAACTTAAGTCAATCTGTAATAGATTCCATTTTTTCAGCAAGCAAGCACGACAGCATACTGGATAGTTAGAGGCAGCAACTGGAAGAATGCTGATAGAATATTATCATACCTCTCAATTGTACAGATTTTTGCAGAATGTCCAGAGTTTTGCCTCATATTTTTGGTCCATTTTTCATAAAATTGTGGTTTTCTGGCAAATTAGTGGCAAACCATTAAAGACTGAAATTAAAAAATGATGATAGACATTTGAGTTTCAGACATCAAAACCTTCAGAAAATTCATGCTAATGCAAAAGCTGTAATTATATCAACTTTCTGAGTTTGTAAGAGCAATATTTAAAATGTCTCCCTATTTTTGGGCCTTTGTCCCACTTTTATTTATGGCTTTGTCCAGATTTCTTCCTCCATGAGGTTGAGAGGTATGAGAATAGTCTTACTTAACTTTTTTTTTTTAATTAATTAATAATTAATGGGTTCCCATGCATACCCAGTACATCAATGCTTTGCAATGGAAGAAGAAAGTCTCTGTTGCTCCATTTTCTCTCTCTCTCTTTTTTAATTGTAAAAAAAAAAAAAAAAAAAAAAGGTTTTGGGGCACTTTATACCAACGGAAAAAAGTCTGGGTGACCGGTGACCGGACCTTTTTCCGTTGGTATATTGTGGGATTTACAATGGGCATGCTGGTTGAGCTGACCAATCAGCATGCACATTTTTGAATATTATTAGGGAGTTATTGTATAATTATTCATTTGAGTCATTATTGATCACAACATTCACTAAAAACTATTCAAAGTCAAAACTATTGTTTTTTAACAGTGGATGTTTGCAATCTATACACGGTGATCCCACAAACCTTGGGAATAGAATGGGTTATCAACCATATGAGATTTAAAGGGGCAGAACATTCATTACTGAGATTGGTGGTGAAATTGCTAGGTATAACACTGTTCAATAACTATATTACCTTTGAAAAATAATTTTTCAGACAGCAGATTGGTGCAGCTATGGGCTCCGCTTGTGGAGCTAGTTTTGCCAATTTAGTCATGGCCAAATGGGAAAAAGACACCATTTTTGATAACCCTTGACTGAATGAGTGTATTTATTATTACACTCACTTTTAAGACAACATTTTTATGATTATTAAATGGGGTGTTGAATTAGCTGCTGAAATTCTGGAGCAGTTTAATAGGTCCACCACCTTTCTCAGGTTTAATAGTAACTTCCACATAGATTCTATGAGCTTCTTGGATGTTGAACTATCTAAAGATAGAGCCCAGAAAAAATATCTAGCAAGGATTTTCCGAAAGAAAACTTACTCTAACTCATTCTTACATTACACTAGTTTTCACCCGCTGCACCAGAAGAGGAGTGTAGTGAAGGGCCAACTGTTACGAGCGGCCAGGATGACTATGGAAGATGACCACTTCTTTGAAAAATGTGAACCTTTGACGCCCATGTTCCTCAAGAGGGGGTACCCCACTGAGTTGATTGCTGACCTTATAAGGGAGGTGAGTAGTAAAAGGGCCTCTGGCCACTTCAGACCCATCTTCTCCCAAGGATGGACAGCAGCTCACACTTTGAAAACCAACATCTCAGTAGAGATAGAACTGAGTAACCCCATAATTAGGAATAGTATTCGACCACAAAAGGAGCAAAATTATTTGAGATTCGTGACTACATTCTGTTTAGATTATGAAGCCCTGATCACAATACTGGGCAAAAACTGCGAGTTGTTACTGTCCGATAGGGATATACAAAGAAAGTTGGGAGACAAACCGCTGGTCACCTGGAAAAAAGGAAGGAACCTAAAAAAACTTACTGAAAGTAGTTACAGCACTTTTAGCGGTACCCCAGGGACATTTAAATGTGAGGCATGTAACCAGTGTCGACACATTGCTACAGGGTCAAAATTCATTATTAGGGGGCAAGACTATTTCCTGAAAAACAAGTTTAACTGTAACTCCAAAGCCTTAGTCTATGTAGCATTATGTCAGTGTTGCCCTTGTTTTTATGTAGGCAAGACTGACCGTAAGTTTAAGGAGAGGATTTACGAACATGTTTATTACATTAACAAAAGGAAAATGGAGAGCCCACTAGCTAGACACTGCATTGAAAACTCTAACCACAGTTTCAGATTTAAGGCCATCGACTCAATTGAGATGAATAGTAGAGGAGAGGCGTCAACACTTATGTTGGAGAAATTGGAACTTTTGTGGCAGCTTAGACTCAATGCATGCTTTCCACCGGGCTTGAATGAAATGACTTCTATTCTATGTGTGCTAAAATTAAAGAGCCTTAAGAGATAGTAGCTGTACATACATTAGTTTTGTTAGATGGTTAAATAATAGATGCTCATTAGCCCTAGGGAGGTTATAATTGCTAAGTTACACCCACCTTTTATAGGTCAAAAGAAACGTTACACAACATAGCTTTTTATGAAAAGATTACTACTTCCACGGGTCCCTGAACATTAGCTATAAGTAAAGTGAACTAACTACGATTTTAATTAATACTATTTTACTTACTACATGTTCCGTTACAAGACAACAGAATTTTGTTTTTTTTATAAAACTAAGGCACTCATTTTACCTAATGACTTAACAAAAACAAACAGTTTGACTTCAGTATTTTAGGATTATACCTTTAAATTATGTGACTGTGCTTAATTGGCTTAATTGTATTAACAAGTATGAGTCACTAGGACAGTACTTAAACTTGTTTTTTTTCTTTCTGAGCACTATTGTCTGAAGAAGTTAGGAGAAGTGTTTCCTAACAAAAAGCGCTTTACACTTGGTGACTTGGATTCTGTGCAGCCAGATTGTTTTTAACTTTTTATTGCTTGGCAGTTACCGGAGTGTGCACCGGACTACTGATTGCTGTAAGCTTGTTTTACTCAGCTATTAAACCTTGTTGGACTTTGCAGTGTACGGTCGTCTTGTCTTGTGCCTATTAGTTTTTGGACGTTTTTAGTAAACAACATTCACTAAAGACAGACATACGTTTTAGTTTCTGACTTCATATCCTTTAGAAAATGCATGCTGAGAATAAAAAAGCAATATTTAAAGTCTGTCCCTGATTATGTACTTTTGCTTCTGCCTTTTTGGCTTTGTCACTAGTTTTTGAGATGACAGGTGTGGAATTTGTTTGGCAAAAAAAAAAAATCTTGTTTAGAAAGATTCTCAGAAGGTTCATATCTTGGAAAACATACAATTTAGACATTTAGGTTGTTTCATTCACAAATACTTTGGTATAAAATCCATGCCACTCGTTTTGTTATTTTACCAGACTCCTTGCAGAAGTGGGCTCTCAACAAATATTTGCAGTGATTCAAGCTTAGTCTTCTAAATGTTATACAGAGAGGACAAATAACTTTATTTTTGTGGTTGATGGTTCATTCTGTATATACCAGCATCTGTTTCTTATTGCCTTTTCATACCAGCTTCCAAGCTTTAAGTCATTTGATATAATTAAATAATATCTATATCCGTGCTACATGTTTTCAGTAGATTGTTCATAACTTGTGAACTTGTCTGGAGCTACTCAAACAGATTATTATGCATTCCTTTGCACTGAACCTAAACTACCATAAATGATCTGTCCCCCAAATATGCTACGTCCTTTCCCATGCTAGCATAACCTTCTCCCTTTCATAGCTGTATTAACTGCAGAGATGCATAGTTTTCACATAGATCTTGCTGAAATAAAATTTCATAAACACCAATTATAATTAGCTGCTGATGTAAACAAAGTAGCCCACTGTTTGTGAACAGATGCCCTGATTTCACACCACTTGCACTGCAGATTTAATTCACTGCAGTCCTTTGTATCCTACTGTACAGGAAATTTTAAAAGCAAAACACATTCCTGAAATTCACAAATATGCAAATATAATCCAAAGTAGACAAACTAGTACTGTTTCACCCCAAAACACCTCCCCGTCACTGATTATTTCAATGTCCTTGCATCTGACAACACTGTCATAGAAATAGTGCAGGAAACCAAACTTCTAGGAGTTATCATTGACAATAAACTTTAATTTCTCCCCCATATACAGCAAAATGTAAAGCAAACTTATCAAAAACTGGGGATCCTGTATAGAAACATGCATTTCTTTACCGCAGCAACCAAAACTTCCCTTGCAAAAACAGTTTTACTTCCCTCCATTCTTTATGGTGCTCCTATCCTAACTAACTTACAAACTTCTACCCTAAGCAAGACGGAACAGTGCTACAACAAATTTGCAAAGTTTGCCATAAACTCTAAATATCACACACACCACTGTAAACCACTACTGGAAGTAAACTGGTTTGAACTCCCCAACCAACTTGCCTTTATTCAGATATCCACCTTGTACAACCTTATTTTCAAGCCTCCTGCCTGCCCTGCACTAGCCAGTCTAGTCGTACCTTACATACCAAATCGATCCCTATGATCAGAAGACAAAAATATCTTAATTGTCTCAAAACCTACAAGAAATCAGGTCACTCTCTGTATTCATACTGTGTCTCTATACTATGGAATTCACTGCCTCTAGCTAACAGGTCCATGCCTGGCCTAACCAATTTCAAAGCCATTTTAAAAAAATCATCTCAAAAATACATGGTTCTGCTCCTGCATAAAGCCTGCCTAATGCTCAGCTCTTCCTCTTCTTCCACATTTGCCGCATCCTCCTCTTCTGTCACATTTCACTCCCTCATAGTCTGCAAGAACCTAAGGCTCTCCTAACTCTTTCTCTGTTTCTATACCATATCCTTAAGCTACTGCTCAGATTGCAATGCCTTTATTCTTCTTAACTCTCTCACTATCTTTCTGCATCACTAACTTTCTGGCTATTATTTTCCTAACTGAAGCAAGCATTCTATGTTTTCATGTACTATAACAGTCAATGTCATACTGTTTTTGGACACTATCTAATCATAAAATATTTACATGGTGAGGGTAACTATTATTCTACATGATTTAACTCTAAAGACTTGTCTAGGTCTGTAGTATATACTGTAATAACTTGTAGCATAGTTTATGTTCTTTCAACCTAGTTTTGTATAGTATTTCTAATGTCATTTGTGTTGTATTGGATTATACTTTATTTGTATTGTACTGTATATGGAGCTTTTCTCCCCAAGCCTCTGCTGAAAACATGTTCTGTAGACCCAGTCAGACTACCCTGGTAAACAATTGTCAAAATAGATATGTATAATGTATATATTAATAATTTATTTAGGATTATATCAAAAATCATGTTATACTCTTGGCTGACAAAGTCCTCAAATGCAGCAATGCCAGTTTTTTGATAAATCACTTAACTACATATAATTGGTTAGTTTGGCATTGCCTTCATGCTGGCATTCCATGTTGTTTTAGATCCTGTGCCCTGCCTACTGCTATAAGGTCAAATTATGGCATCCAATAAATGGTTGATTTACTGGCATTAATCTAATTTGTGTCCAGAATACTAACTATCCATCTTCGTAATTTGGAACTAGAAATCTTTTTTTTTTTTCATTTATCTTGCACTACCCTATAATGCTGTAAATTTCAGACATTTTCCGTTGGGGGGGGTGAGATTGTACAAACCATTTTGTTTAGATTCTTTATTATATTTGACTTGTGGTGCTCTCATTTTTCAAGAATGTTAGCCAGAAATGCAGGTTCTTCATCCTGCACATTCTATTATTTCAAAACCTGCCCTCCTTCCTCAGTACTGATTTTGTTATGTCAGTAATATTTTCTTTAATATTGAATTCTTCAGCAAAAAATGTTATCATTAGTGTGTCTTTAAAGCTTAGATTGGCTTTAATGCATTATTTTATTAAATGTCATACCCTGGGATTCATGAAGCTCGGTGCAAGGACGGCGTTAGCCTTGCACCGACCGTGTGGTGTAGAGATGGCGCAGCAGCACCACATGGATATTAATGAAGGTGCGCTGCCGTAACAGCCACATGCATAGGAAACGTGTACGAGTGCAGGGGACGTGTCCAAGTGCTGCACGGAGGTGTGATCATGTCGGCTGCATACGCACAACCTAAAATGCTGACTAGTACAGCCTGCCTCTAATAGTAATCACTCCTGTCAGTGTCCTTGGATACTGAAATGTATGCAAAGCATACAAGACATTATTGCGAACACCACAATAAGAAGTAAACACAAAGGTATGTAGCTGAATATTGAGTCTCTGTCCCTTGAACAAAGATATTTAAAACCCCTTGACCGTATTCCATTGTAGTGTCGCTAGTTATACCATGTAGAAGTGAATCGCATTGTGTTAGTGCGCCGCCAGTTGCTAAGCCTAGCCCAATGGTTAGCGTTACCACCTGTCCCACATTGTGAGGGAAAGTCCCCCTCTAGGCAAGTGTGTCCATACCAAATTCATAATAAATGTGAAATGTCCTGCGATAGTAGGACATAATTATGTCCCATATGTTATGAAATAGTCCCATACAGTACGTATGTCCGTATATAAAATACCTATATGTTACAAGAAACAGAATAAGCAAATAAACAAAACAGAATAAGCAACTGCACCGCTACAACAATAAAAGCTTATATGTAGGCATGAAACTAAAGTACTATCCTTTGTAATGACCACGGGTATGTGTTGGCTTGTAAACTCACATGTGTGCCACAAAAATGTCCCATCCAGATCATATGAAAAGGTGGCAACCCTACCAATGGTCAGAGCATTCGCCCAATATCTGCCCATTCGCAGTCCAAGATGTCCTTACCAGGATGGCCCATAGATGAATGAGTATTACTTGGGTCTACGTACCATGTCATGAAAGATAAGTATTTGCGAGTACCTATGTGCATGAAGTACAGCATGTGGTTGATCTGAAATGTTAGTGTAGACCTCACAACCATATTGGTCCCAGAGATATGTAGTGTACACAATGTGTTCTGTTGACTGTGCCATGGGCCATCAACTAGATAAGGGATGAATGCTGATTGTGGAATATAGGGGTGGGGTTGATGGGTAATGTAATAATTCACCAAGGGGAGACTGGGTTGGATGCACAATAGGTGAACTGGAGGTCTACGAGGGAGCAGTGTGTGAATCAGGAAGATAACCAAAGAACAAATATACACATCCGCAATACAATCCCACAAACATGTGAACATTAAAATGTGCAATACACATGTACAGAAATGTTACCGGCACATACCCACATAATAGTAGGACCTGAACTGAGCCATTCAACCCCAACACACCTGGATACATAATTGAATACCCATCATCCCCTTCACAGCACACCACACCCCCTTCCTGAACATCCACCAAAACCAGGCATACTCAAGCTGTTAGATAGGCGCGGCCATATCTGCACATAGTGACCCTTACCCATATCTATTAGGCAGTTTCACCCTAGGCATTTTCAGGATTGCAAACTATGTAATGCTTGCATGTATAACCCTACCTTACAGCCATAAAGCAAACATGGTCATCGGTCCCCACAATTTTTGGATATCCCTCATGGGATATGTATCTGTTCTAAACAATA
>NC_056729.1:201027622-201175122 GCF_019279795.1 Protopterus annectens
ATGACTCGTCCAACGGATGTGGCTACCACAACCCAACTACTCATTTGTAATGCAGGGTCTTGGTTCCCATGTATCAGCCAGATGGGAGCAGAGTGTATGCGAAACACACAAATATGATTAATTCACTGAACATGCCGCTGATTCCGTACAGTTGAACGTCATGCCTTGACCTATTGGGCAGCCATTCCCAATACTGTAGTCATGTAGTCCGATGTGATAAGCATTACAAGGTGGGAGCAGATTGTAAGAGGAACACACATTTATGAATGATTCACCAGACAGGCTGCTGATTCCGTACATTTGAATGCCATGCGGTCACCTAATGGGCAGCCATTCCTGATACTGTAGTCAGGAGTGGTCTTAGGTCAATTGGTGCCCTAGGCAGAGAGCACAACGGCACCCCCCACCACACCACCCAGTGCCCCCATCCTGGTCTACCTACACCAAATAAATACTGGTAAAGTGCACCCACTAAAGCGGTGCTCTAGGCGGCCGCTTAGTTGGCCTATGCCTAAGGCCGGCTATGACTGTAGTCATGTAGTCCAATGCAATAGGCATCACAAGGTATGCCTAAGAGGAACACATGAATATAAATGATTCTCCGGACAGGCCGCTGATTCCGTACAGATGAACGCCATGCCGTCGCCTAATAGGCAGCCGTTTCCGATACTGCATTCATGTATTCCGATGTAATAGCCATCACAAGGTGGGAGCACATTGTATGAGGTACACACAAATATGATTGTGTCACTGGACAGGCCATAGATTGCGTACAGTCGAACGTGATGCCGTTGCCTAATGGGTGGCCAATCCCAATATTGGAGTCATGTAGTACGATGTAATAGGAATCACAAGGTAATACTGTGGTCCTCGCTCACACCCAGGGGTGTGAGTGACAGATGAAAGCACCAATGCCGGTGCATTAGCATGTGCAGGAACAAGTGGGTGTAAGCATGTTTGGCTACCAGTATGCGAGTATTGTATTGGTTAAGCAATGTACAGGCTAATTGAGTGTAAGAGGCTATAACCAGAGGATATCATACAGCGCAGTCATTCAACAGTATAGAAATGTATCCCATCATGTAGATGTACATGTGAGTGTTTATGTCCAGCATATAGGTACATACATATATAGAGATGTATCAGGGACATGCCATGTGGCAACAAAGCATTACAAACTAATGAAACGGGAAACACCAGCGATGCCTGTATTATGTAGTGGTGTTGCTCTATGTGATCACAAGGCTCCCTCAGACAGGCAATAGTTGTACATTGGCCGTATACATTACTCTGTGCATGTAATGTACATTAACACAACAGTACCTGTCCAATCATTATGTGTGAACAGTACTCCTGCAATGTGCTGTGTGCAACATCATCATCATGATAAATGTAAATGGGGTAACCATAGAGGGACCGGTAGTGTTTTGTGTACAATGGGGTCATCCTCCTCACGTGTACCTGAACCATGTAGGAGTGATGTGCATACCAGGACAGTGCACCTGAGGGACAGTGGTGAGGATAACAGTAGTATGTTATGATGCATATTACAAGGGTTCCATGCGTCCAGTGGGCACGTGTGTGTAATGGACAGCTATGTATAGGGCAGGTGGTGTCCTAGGAGCCGAATGGCCTTATTTGTCCGTAGGTGAGGGTCAGATGTTGGGAAAGGAGTGTAGGTATGGCCGTAGAGGATAGGTAGAATCACAGAAATTACAGCATACAGGGTTGGTATATGATACATGTGGGGGGGGGGGTACACCCTGGATGGGGATGGGTCTTCGGCATTCAAAAGCCCATGGGAACAGTGGGACGGACGTCTCCAGCCATGGAAAACTGCCACTGCACCTACACAGCTGCAAAGGAGGCAGTGCTGGAGGCTGTCCAGGAGGGGCAGCATCACCCTGTAAATGTGACACTCCACCTTTGAACTGGCATATCTGGCTTCATAACCCCTTAGGAAGCCACCTACTCAACATATCCTGGACCACACAACAGCAGATATGTACCTGTCTGGTCCCACTCCCAAAGGGAGACATGCTCCATCCTCAGTGGTGGTACCACCAGAAGGTGGTGCAGAGTCCACAGAGGTTGATGTTACTGGCTGGGCCCAAAATGTGCTAGTGCCTGGTGCCATGGTCAGCTGAAGTGGGACAATAGGATCTGCCGGGACCTATGAAACCATTTGGCCTATGGTGTTGCCTTTTAAACCCACATATAGCCTAGTGATAGACAACAGCATACAGGATTACCTACGAAAGTATACATAGATATCGCCAGCAACCCAACACAACAGATGGTATACATTTACAGAGGGAGCACAACACATGCATATATAGCGCATGGCAACGGTACAATGTGTAGTAGACATGTGACTGCACTCTATGAACAGTTGCCCATCATTGGCTTGTCATTGGGAATCCCACATCAGTGTCAGTCATACCACTGTCTCATGTGACACATATCCAGTCAGGGATGCGATGGTAGTAACACATCCCTATCTTCATGTACTGTCTGCAATCCCCAGACCATGCTTCTGCTGTGCACAGAAGTGTGTTCAGTGTGTAACATAGGAAACAAATGGTTGTACACACTGACCTATTCACAGATGGCCCTACAGATGGGGTTCCCTCATGAAGAGAGTACTGTCATGTCTGTATTTTAACATGCAGAATAGCCATTACCACACACATGTTAAACAGGCAGTAGTCTCAATGCAGCATAGCTACACTTACATGCTGCAGTTGTGTGGCACATCACCCTCCTGTCATTAGGCTATTTCCCACTGTTGAAAATGATTGAGGTACATCCAGATATCATCTGCGATTCCATGTCAGAAAATCACATCCAGGTGCCACTCATAGCGACTCTCATGGCCAGATAATAACATGTTACCCTAGATAGTGTACTGTGTTTATCTTGCGGATGGCTATGGGAACACCATCACAGCTGTACCACATGCAATCAGCTAGAGAAGGAGTGCAATAGGTGCAGAGGCCATCACCTGACCATTTCCATTTGTTACAATACACATGCTGCTGCTGTGCAGGTGTACACCTTCATATCTACCAGAGAGTGTGTGTGTGTGCGGAACAGGTAATGTACACCAGGGAAGGGCTTGGAGACTTAACCATAATCTGCCACATGCTGAATAGTACAGGGGCAAACCCCTGACCACTCATTACTATTACATGTGCATGACGTTACTACATGTGCCAAAGAGGCGGCATGTTGCAGTGCTTTAAGAACATGTGTGTAGGTGAGTGAGTGCCATCTGCAACAGATATAGTAGACATACATTAGGTGTGGCACACATGAGTCCACGTGAACGAATGCCATTGTCACCACAACCACACTCTAATGGACAAGTATTGACACCTTTGCCAAGGCGGCAAATACACAATGTAACTACTTAGTTTGCCACACTGCAGTAATGCACTAGACCACATGTACCACCGGGGATATCTGGAGGTTCAATGGGCTAGGCCATGTGAAAGTGCTTGACAACTGTTGGTATGCCAACGAGGTTTATACTGGGATTAACTGTGGATGGGAGCATCACAACCCACATGCAGGCACAGGGTGCCAGTACTGTCATGCAGGCATGCATTGCTCCATGTGTGTGTAGTGTTTGGCTGTGCAAGATTGCTGTACAAGGCTGGGTGAAGGGTAATCCTTGCCATTGCATCACCCGACAATGGTGTGCAGTACAGGGGTGTAGTGCCTGCAATGTCCTACACAGATGGGTACTGCAATATCTGGCCTGACATCCTGGTTACCAATGTGTAGGGCCATAGCTTTGCAATGCATGCCATGTCTGTGTTTTATAGTCCTTCAAATGGACATTGCCTGGGATGTGCATGTCCCACAATACTGTACAGTGACATGTACAGGTGTACCTGGTTTGGCAGTCACATGCAGTGTACACAGCCTGTTATACCCTGATATGCCAATACTGGCCTGGTGTGGCGAAACCTGCTTACAGTGAGCAGGTCGACCCTGCACCTGCATGTATAGAATGGACAGGTATTCCCTGGTGTCAGTGGCATTAGTCCATACAGGGCACATGTGTACAGCATTGTCTGGCCTTAGTGAATCACATATGATGTCACCACATATGTTCCAGCCATTCAGTGTGGAACATAGTGAAGGCACAATGTCCGCATATATGTGCCTATTGTACCACTGTACAGGGTGCCATGTCCTCTACAGGCCACTGTGGTCACATCATGCCTACTATCTGTCCTCAATGTGCATGTTACTAGCAACATAGTGGCATATCCTAGGCAAGGTTGTATGTGCATGGCACATGGGTGTGGGACATATACCGGCTACTAGTAGGGCTGCATACTTAGTTCACCAGCCCTTTTGCCAGATGCATGGGTATGGCTTGCCAACACAGTGCCGTGGCTGACTGACAGCTGTACTCCTTGTGAGGTTGCCAATGTGTCATAAGACGGATACTATATTATGAAAACTACAAAACCCGCTCCCAAACATGTCCAATGGTAAGACAATCACGGCCACCTTTACACAGGCTCTGACAGACAAACACACACTTGCTATGTCCTGTGTACAAGCCCCTATCATATCACACTGCAGCAACAAGCATTTAGGGCACATGCTACAGCAAATACTACAAAGCACTGTACTTGTCTCATGCAGGCAGACACACACTCACACTTGGCATGTCTGGGATTAGAACACCGACCTAACTACTTTACTACACTACAGAATTACGCAGTTACAGAATGTGCTACCGAGATTACTGCAACACAGCACTCTCAGAGGTGTATTTGTAGATGCGTGACACCATCGGCCTTGCTAATGGTGGGTATAAGAAATGTATGGAGTGTGAGCAGTATAAAGGTATTACTCAGTCCTCCGGCAAATGGGGAGACACACAATAACACACACACACACACACACACACACACACACACACACACACACACACACACACACACACATGGCAAGTGTGGGACTAGAACACCGACCTAACTACTTTATTACACTACAGCATTACTCAGTTACAGAACGCACTACCGAGATTACTGGGACACAGCTCTCCCAGAGGTGTATTTGTAGATGGGTGACATCATCGGCCTTGCTAACGGTGGGTATAAGAAATGTATGAAGTGTGAGTAGTATAAAGGTATTACTCAGTCCTCAGGCAAATGGTGAGACACACACACACACAGCAAATGTGGGACTAGAACATCAACCTAACTACTTTATTACACTACAGCATTACGCAGTTACAGAATGTGCTACTGAGATTACTGGGACACAGCACTCCCAGAGGTGTATGTGTAGATGGGTGACATCATTGGCCTTGCTATTGGTGGGTATAAGAAATGTATGGAGCATGAGCAGCATAAAGGTATTACTCAGTTAAATGGGGAGATACACACACACACACAGCAAGTATGGGACTAGAACACTGACCTAACTACTTTATTACACTACAGCATTACGCAGTTACAGAATGTGCTACTGAGATTACTGAGACACAGCCCTCCCAGAGGTGTATTTGCAGATGGGTGACATCATCAGCCTTGCTAAAGGTGGGTATAAGAAATGTATGGAGTGTGAGCAGTATAAAGGCATTACTCAGTCCTCAGGGAAACGGGGAGACATGCACACACATGGCAGGTGTAGGAATAGAACACCGACCTAACTACTTTATTACACTACAGCATTACGCAGTTACAGAACATGCTACTGAGATTACTGGGACACAGCACTCCCAGAGGTGTATTTGTAGATGGGTGACATCATCGGCCTTGCTAACCATGCGTATAAGAAATGTATGGAGTGTGAGCAGTATAAAGGTATTACTTAGTCCTCAAGCAAACGGGGAGACACACACGGCAAGTGTGGGACTAGAACACTAACCTAACTACTTTATTACACTACAGCATTACGCAGTTACAGAATGCGCTAAAGAGATTACTGGGACACAGCCCTCCCAGAGGTGTATTTGTATATGGGTGACATCATCAGCCTTGCTAACAGTGAGTATAAGAAATGTATGGAGTGTGGGCAGTCTAAAAGCAATTTAGAGTCCACCGGCAAACAGGGACAGACATACACACACACGCCAGTGTCGGGTATGGAACACCTGCCTATTTACAGATTACTATTACAATACTACATATATACAAATCGCACCATGTCAAGGCAGTCATTATGACCGTCTGAGAATGTGGACATCAACAGGGATGCTGGCAGTTAAGATGTACATACCTGTGAACCTGTGTGTTTAAAGTATGAATGCATCCTGCCCTGGAGTATGCCCATTTGTGGAATGGATGACTACTACCACTATACAGGGTTACAATGGCCATGCCCATACACAGAGGCACATAACCAACACAAGGTGTCACTGGGCATCCTCACAAATGTAGTAGCACAGGGCTGTTCGGAATGCACTATATGTCCATCTACACAAGGATATACTGGGCATGCTCATACACTTAGTAGCACAGGGGGTATGCTCACACACTTAGTAGCACAGGGCTGGTAGGAATGCACTACTATGTGTCCATCTACACAAGAATATACTGGGCATGCTGATACTCCTAGTAGCACAGGGCTGACTGGGATGCACTCTGATGTTAAACACGGAGGGCCACAGTGGCCATGCTATTACAGGTATACATAAAGAACACATTGTAATGGGGTCTGGTGTTAGTAGTTGTCATTGTTAGTGGGAACGCTGCTCTACATATATTTGACACCAGTCTTTTACAAATCGGCAGTCATTCTGGGATGACATGGCTGACAGTAGGCAGGCCTTTGTCACATATCACATGCATCCGTGATACAAGGGAGTGTGGATATTACCCAAGTCGCATCTGCCCACACAGTGTCATTCCAAGGCAAATGTCCTAAACACAGGTTAACACCCATACACCTACAGGACAACTGCATTGTTTTCTTATGCTAACCAGTGCTAGATGTATAGCATCCATATTCACAGCTGGCCACTGTAGATCCAACAATGGGGAGTACTGACATCTGTGCAGTGAGGAACACCTGGCTGATGTCTCTGTAGTGCACAATAGCACTACCAACATATACCTCAGAACCTAGCACTACCACCATATACCTCAGAACCAGACATGTGGGCAATAACACAGGTACGGACCGCTCCAGGTGGTGTACCCACATACATAAAGGCCACTCACATGTACTGACCGGTCCCCCCATGAAAGGCATCACAGATGAGTCATGTGCAGGGCACAGTGTCACATGCTGCATTCTAGGATGCAAACTGCAGACACCATCATGCTCTCAGACCACCAACATGCAAATATACATGTTGTATGACAGATGAGTACACCCCATGTGACCCTTGACCTGTGTATTGTACTAAGCTCTACATCAACTGCAGACAGTACACATGTACTGACACAGTTGCATCATGTGTTATGCAATGCAATGGTACCACTGTCTGTGACCAGGTCAGCTGTACACATACCAAGGGCCCTCAGTACTGTCCACCATTAGCAGATGTATGTTGCTATACACCAGTACACACCCTCATGTATGGATATGACATACATGTACTTGTCCTGGATATGTACATGCCACACAAACAACATACCTGTAAATACCATAGCTGTTGTAGTCCTTTGTGAAAACAGGTGGCTACAGCCATTACACACATGCACATGGAATGTAGGTCCATGGCTGCTGAATGCTAACAGTACATAAGGTGTGATATCAATGTTGACAGAGGTAACATCCCCTCTGTACTGGTCACCCATAATATCATACAACAGTCCATGTGTCATGTATCTCATTACACATATCCACCAATTGCAATGCCTACAAACATGACCAAATGTCAGGACTGTAGGACCTACACACCTGCACACATAGTTTTGTGCATTCAGATAACATGCCTGTGCAGTTGCAGATGCATGCAGGTGGCATGTATCCTAGTACATCATGCAGCTGCAATGCAGCCTCAACATTGCCAACTGTATATGGTGATATGCTGAATGTACAGAAAGATGTACCACAGGTATGGACAGATGTGTTGAAATAACTAAGTGGCGGGGCATCTTTGCAGGCAGATGTTTGCTGTGGATAGCTCACAGGTGTGTCACAAGTGGTCTTACAATACCTGTGTAACCAGTAAGCAATGGTTTTGTTAATTGAAGGACATAACACACAACTTAGACAGTGGTCAGGGTGACAGTGAAGGTAAATCACTTGACACTTGTTAATAGATATGACGTCCCTAGTGTATATATCAGCACTGTTGGCACAGGAAGTGTCAGTACAGTTTGTAATGCATGCAATACTGCTGTACGTCTGACATACATAACATGAGCTAGGCAGGTCTGAGATTCACAGTACTGGCATGTGTGGTTGCGTGTGTGTCCATATATGTCATGTATTGCGGGGAATACATCTCAGTTGTTACTCACTCTCCTGTACACTAGTGTACACATCTGTAGAGACTGCAATGTAGAAAGCAGGACATAGGCAGGGGCATGTATCTCACACAGGTGAGGTATCTGTATGTGAATGACATAGGTGTATTTCTTACTAAATGACACAGTGTGTGTATGTAGGGCTGACTGGTCCATGGGGTGAGGATGTGTGTTACCATACTGAACTGATAAGACCCATCCCACCATCCAGGCGATGCATTCAACTATCCGAGTTGATGTCCCTGATCTTAGGCCGTAGTGACTACCTGTACATGTGTATTCTCTGTGGTGCGTCATGTAGCTGCACAGTACTGTAATGATGATTTGCACATAGGCAGGGGTCCTCATCCCATCAGTAGCAACTGTGTGCGAGTGTGTGTTTCTGTGTTGGTGAAGCCGTGTGTGTGTGTGTGTGTGTGTGTGTGTGTGTGTGTGTGTGTGTGTGTGTGTGTGTGAGTGAGTGTGTGTGTGTGTTACAGTGTCACTGAATACATGTGTGTCAATATCTGAGTGTGTGGGTGCAGTTGCGTGTTGGCATCCTGTCATGGGAATGCGTATTACTGATTCCCATTGAGGCATCACACTTCCCACTGGCCTCTACCCTTGTAATCAGCTAGACCACTCTCTTACCTCACCCCTCCATGTAACTGTACCTGTAATGTCACCCTTTATGGATGTCACGTCTGTGGCTACAGTAGCTTAATACACAGCTATCATGCTCTTGGAACGGTAGACGTGTTTGTAACGTGGGACATTCTTACTGGTATGTGGCAGCTACACAGTGCGTGCTGGTATATTCATACATACCTGTGAGTAGTCCACATTGACATATGGGACACTTAACTGCAAATACTGACATCCACCGGAATGTGCAATTAGACTTGAAGAAGGACAGCAAAACATCATGACCAACATGCACTTACTGTTGTTACACAAGACACATACTGTTTACAGTATTGTACACCTGTACTACATGGGATATCTGCTGCCTGTCAACAGTCCTCAACATTTGTAAACTACACATATCATCCTAGTCTGTTCACCCTGTCCATCAGACCATATGAGCATGTCCCTGCACCGATAGTGTGGATGTCAGGGATGAGGCACAGGAATCATCATATGCACAGGGTGTTAATGATTGCTGGAGGCCTAGGCTGCACTGTTGTTACACAAGACACATACTGTTAACAGTATTGTACACCTGTACTACATGGTATATCTGCTGATTGTCAACAGTCCTCAACATTTGTAAACTACACATATCATCCTAATATGTTCACCCTGTGCATCAGATCATATGAGCATGTCCCTGCACTGATGGTGTGGATGTCAGGGATGAGGCACACGCATCATCATATGCACAGGGTGTTAATGTTTGCCAGAGGACTAGGCTACACTGTTGTTACACAAGACACATACTGTTAACAGTATTGTACACCTGTACTACATGGTATATCTGCTGCCTGTCAACAGTCCTCAACATTTGTAAACTACAAGTATCATCCTAGTCTGTTCACCCTGTGCATCAGACCATATGAGCATGTCCCTGCACCAATGGTGTGGATGTCAGGGATGCGGCATAGGCATCATCATATGCACAGGGTATTAATGTTTGCCAGAGGCCTAGGCTGCACCATTGGATGACATCATGTTTGTGGGTTTGGGCCTTTGATCTAATTGGGCGTGTGTGGATGTTATGCATGTGTGTGTTGCTGTGCCCTACATATGTGTACAGTGTGTGCGTGTATGTCTGCACACAGTTCTCCCATGTGTCTGGCCTACCCAGGGGTATTATTGACAGCTGCAGACTGTACAGGCAAGGTTTTACAGTTCACGGTGTCCGGCCACGGACATGTGACCTGTGCCTGCCAGGGTTGCATGAGCACTACTAGACAGAGGTGCAGATTGGGTACTGTCTGATGTCACTAGTCCACTGGAACCGTGTCCCTGTTGGGACCATCCTGGGCCATGTGCACGTGGCCTGCTGTGTCATGGTGTAGACAGCACAGCACCAGATGCACTACTGCTGCTACCGCCACTATGGGAGCGGGCATGTGAGGTAGCTCATACACGTTGACCTGACAAATTACACAATCATAGTAGTGGTTAGCATACATCCCTGTGTTACACCATGTGGACCAGCACAGGTTAACAGTGCACCTGCCTGATGTGTGGCATATGACCTTGATAATCACATGTAGTATGACATGTGATCTCCTGACGTGTGCAATGACATGCATACATGTTTAACACAATGGTGTCCTGTCAAACATACAGTGGAGCAATGGTGTAACAATTCAGTGTTGTCTGTCCACCCTACAGATATACTGCAAATTTAGCTGATGTGCATGGGCACAGCAGGGAATCATGAGACATCTCTAGTGCTATACAGTGTGAATTACAGACAGGGTTCATAGCCATGACTGTGTTCATATACAATACATATATATACTGTGGAGTGTGACCTATGTCATTGAGGTGTATACACACTAAACCATGATGTGGAAGTTGTGACACAGGTCACTGATAGGTATACGGATGACACCCATGCACATCTGCAACCATATTGCTGCAGCCTGGCAACTATGGGCAGACATGGCGAACACTTTGGTACACCATGTTCCACATGTCATCTGTGTACCACACACACACACACACACACACACACACACACACACACACACACACACACACACACACACACGAGGAGCTAGTATGGCATTTATGTCCATCATCAGCAATGGGAATGTACTGTATCTGTGGCCTGATGTGGATAATGTACAGGTGACTGCTGTCATGTTGCAACACCCTTAAGATGTTCAACACATCTTATGTGGTGGATCGATGTTACGCCTACACAAGATGTGCACAGGCCTGTAGGATGTCTAGTGTTCCAAATCTACATTATGACCATTATACAAAGGCCATGGCTGAACCATGTGTAGCCATTGTACGACAGGGTGTACACACAAGCACAACATGTTGACTGTGTGTTGCTCCATGTCTCTGGCCATCCTCCATGGACTTGTGTGTACATGTGTTGTCCAAATTATTGTGATGGGCATCTATTTCACATGTCTGTGTTGTCCCATATGACATGTATGTTCCACTTACAACAGGGTTATGCAGATAAAGGGTGGTATGTGGGATATGTTTTCAGGTTAGGTAGGCAGTGTAGCAGCCAGGCCAATAGATGTCATGGATATGTCAAGATAGCACATCACATTGTGTGACATTCATAGCAGGGCTATGATCCACACCGGTGAAACCTGTGTGCTGGCCATACTCCAGCCCACTGTGTAGTACTGTTTGTATTCCCCACATGTGTAGATCAGATCTGTTGTACATTCCTAAAGTGAACAGCACCTTCACCAATGTATGCACAGCTGTCAACACATTTGGCAATAAAGTTTGTGAGGATTCATGTCGGTGAGATGATTCACATAGTTTGCAAGTGTTGCACATGGATAGTCATTGTGATGCATTGCAGTTCCGACCTGTATATTATGACAGGACCATACATTATGTGTACATGTTGTGAATGGCCACATGGCAGATAGATTTGTGCATTATGGTTCCTGATAAATAATAACACTCTCACCTGCAACTGGCTGCTGTCGCAGTGGAACGCCAGAGGTACCTAAATAGGAGTAACACAGCAGTATGAGCATAATCCACCCCTGTATAAAGGCTACAGGAAGCAATGTGCATAACACATACACCAGTACATTAGACTATACTATGGTGTATGCACATGTGTGCATACACAGAGTAGCATACTATAGTATGCAGCATGTGTGTATACATGTCTTGCATATGATGTTACATTACATATTGTACAGTGACACATGCAGCTATATGGAATATATGGAATATAGTTGTTATAGGTGCAGTACTGACTTACCAGGCAACTCCAGGCAACTCCAGGCTCAGTGGTTGAGAGATATCCACCTCCACAATATCGGCTAAGGTTTGTGGATGTGGTTCTGCAGGTGTCCCCAGGTTGGCCAGTAGCTCCTTGGTACATGTGAATGGGGGCTGGGTTGGTGGTCGCACCTCGTTCCCTGGCGATTGCATTCGCATGCTGTTTTGTCCATCTAATGAGGTCTGTACAGTGTCTGTGCACCTGCTGGTATGTGCGGTTGTGGCCACCCACATCATTAACCCTCCTGCGAAGTTCCATCCACAGGGCATCCCACTGCTGTGCATCCTGTGGCACATGGCTGAACAGGATGTCATGATTGTCAAGTAGGTATGGGATGAGGGCTTCATCCTCCAAGCATGTAAAAGGGGGAAGCCTTGCACACGGCATACCTGGAAGACATAATGATGGAGACAGGTCACAGTACCTCAGAGACATACAGAGCTACAGCTGAACATACATGTGTATTGCATTAATTCAGTGTAAATAGTTGTATTTGCAAACCTACATGACACTGACGTGTTTGTGTCACACACATCTGACACTCAATGTTGAGTGGATATTATCACCATATATCTGTGTGTGTGTCACCTGATTACTTTGCTCATACTCCATGCGGTTGCTGTCTTGATGTGGGCATGTCTGTTTGCCTGTACTGGTGTTCCTACCTATCAGCACATGGCTGGATGTGTCCACATTAATGCAGTTGATCTTGATGCAGTGTATATGTCACATATAAGGACTTACACTGCCTTAACAGACATGACCTGTGACCCTGCAGACATGCTCACATAAGGTTTTACATGTATGTGTTCTGCCATATACATCTACACAGCACTGTACAGCGATACAACATCCTGCCATGTATCACCTGTGTTGCACATCCAGGGATGGATGTCAACTATAGCATGTAGAGTCAAAGTCAACTAGTGGGCTATATGCCATGGGCCATGTATGCATCTAGGATGAAAGGTTACCTGGCAGTAGCCAACAGGCGGGTCTTTGGGGCCAGGTGGAGCAGTGCCACATTACTGATCCACAGGATTAATGATACATATACCATGCATTACCATGCAGTCATCACACCATGTCTCAGAGGGGAATTATGTGCAGCTTTCACAGACAGGAATGCATAGTATGGCAGGACTATGTCAAGTGTATGGGACAAGGATCTGTCCAGTATGGATGACCATGAAGTATGTGTTTGAGATTAGGATGAGTATGTGTAGCATGTCCGACATCACTGGGTTGGACAAGGATTTATTCAGGGTATGCATCATGCTACATAGTGGAGATGGGGAATGGGAAGGCTGGTGTAGGCCATCTGCACATGGCCAATACCCCATAAAGGAAATATGTGATCTGATATGGGTCACTTGAGTGTTCTGTATGGCTGGACAATGATCTCTATATTCATGAATGGCACCCTATCATTATTAGGGTTGCCACGTATGACTCCCTGACAGGTGTGGCAACGTAGCTATCACAGGAAAGACAACTGCCCAGCTGCATCCCTCACTCACATGTCCATTATGTTGACCCCTGCCTAGGTGGTAGCTCATGGGTACAGGGTTATTAACATAGGGGTGACGATGCGAGTCAGCTATTGCTCCTAGGTCATAGTCATTCGTATACTTCAATAGGCAGATGCCTTCTGTTTGTCTGTGAGGTATGGACTACAATGAGGGGGAACAGAATTCATTAACCATGACATACTGTATTTGCCACTGGTGTGATGATCATGTGTTATTCAGACACCTTCTGTAGTGTTGGTTCTGCCAGCAGTCCTGTTGCAAAACACTCCTGTGACATAGGAATGTACATCTAGTATACCGAGTGTAGGTGGTACACAGTATGGGTGATGATGTCCTATGACCTGGCAAGGTTATGATATGCAGTGTGACATCAACCATGCTGTCATCTACATCTGTACTGCTGACATCACTTAAGTGAGCAAAGTTCATGGCCTTCCAGACCAGACTCAGCAGGGTAGTAGTGCAGTACTTCCCATTATCAGTGGTGTCTCCCCCTTTGTGGGTTGTGATACCTGTTGGTGTGCACCATTCAGTGTGTACATAACCTGACATGGGGCTATGTTTTACACGATGTGTATGTGAAGAGCATCTTGTTTTGCCATATGTGTATAATACAACCTGTGACGTGGCAAGGTCCCATGCAGACTGAGTGCAGCTTGTACCTACATAGTTGTGGGTACAGGGGCCTTGTGGTGTATATGGATATATGCTTGTGTATCTGTGAGGGGAGGGGGCCATGTGTTTATATTATCCAAGACCCTATCTGGATTGCTTATTCATGCTAAGCACTTTTTCTGGACTTGTAAACACTATGTAAGCTAATAATTACTATAGCACTCAATCTTCCACATCACCTACAGGTAAGGGTGAACATGTACATACTTTTCTCACTTGCATAGAGTAATGTAGCTCTTGTTCTCACTTTCCTCACTTATCTAGGTGAATGTAGATCTGTATTCAGGCATGTCCAAGAGTCAACTGCCAGTGTTATCTGATGAATCTGGACATCTTGAGGCAATGTACACATTGCCTCATGTACACAGACAAGCCACTTCGCCTACCACCCAACACTACAACCTGTGAGAGATGCACTCATCTAGCCAAACTGGAGGTAAAGGTCTCTCCAACTAAGCCTGACCATGACTGTCATGTGGAGAAGGTACACAGTCACACAACACCACACTCATCACATAAGTCTCACTGAATCTACCCCACCATTAACTGGAAAAACTATTCGTGTACCAACACATTAGCTCAACGATTTTTGGAATTCATAAACACGAATGCCCTGACTCAACATATCTGCACACCCAACAGGGGCAGCAATATCCTAGATCTAGTCATTACCATCATGAGTGACTGGTGCTCCACACATGAAGCCAACTCCTCGTTGGTCCGATCAGACCATGTGCTGAACACCATTGATATCCACATCCCGCACCTACCCCCCATTAAGGGAACCACAGTATAATATGTCTACAAGGCCAGCTACATGCTTCTTAAGACAGACGTGGTGGACGTCATGACACCCATGCAGATGGACAGTACTGTTACAATGCTGATTCCTACACAAATGCACTCTATAAGCACTTACAGGAGTGCACTTAAGTGAGCAAAGTTCATGGCCTTCCAGACCAGACTCAGCAGGGTAGTAGTGCAGTAGTGCTATCCCAAACAGAACCAGGACACTATACTCATAATAAACTAAACCAATCTGATGGTCCCCTGCCATAAAAATATTGTACTACAGGAGGAAGACACTGTTGCAAACAAGAGTACAATACATTGCGTGGAGGAGTTCCCTGGCCAGCCTCAGTAAGAAGGTGAGATCCCTTATAAGATCCTCCAAAGCTAGCTACGAAAACTATAATGCAACTAATAACAACAACAACCACAAAGCATTCTATAGCTATGTCACATATCTTGATGTCAACAACTAGATCTGCTCTGACTTACAGCACAAAGGCACGAACATTACAGAAGCAATTGATATTGGCAACATCCTGGCAGATCCGTCTCAAACCTGCACACTCTAAAGGCAATATCATAGCATCCATGGGACTGGACAGCATCCCAGGCTGCATTTTACATGAACTTCAGATCGTACTGTCTCCTCAACTACGCACCATGTTCAATAATAGCCTCACATCGGGCATAGTGCCCCCTGAATGGTGCATAGCAACAGTTATCCCACTCCACAAATATGGCACCACAACGGACCACAGGACCTATTTCCCTATAGGCCTGACTAGCCTGGTCTGCAAGGCTATGGTGCACATAATAGATCACTGTCAGAGACATTGGGAACCTCCCAACCTTTGACCCCTCCCTGTTTGGCATTGTTAAGGCTGGACCATGCCTCCTAAACCTGGTGGACTTCTTAGAGACAGTAACCAAGGCATTAGATGAGGGTAAGGAGGTCTACTCAGCCTACCTAGATCTCTCATAGGCTTTCAACACCATTCCTCCTTCTGGTATTATCAACATACCCATCCACCTGAACATTAACCCCTACGTCATGTGATGGTTTGCAAATTGGCTCACGGACAGAACCCACACAGTGGGAGTTGGATACCCTAGGTCTGACGGTATACCAGTTACAACTGCCGTGCCCCAGGGCTCAGTCCTGGGACCCCTCATGTTCGATATATACTTCTCTGATGTACAGCAAGCACAGCAGGGCTTTGGCTGAAAAGGTTTGCAGATGACTGCAAACTAGGGGACATAATTGTTTCCCCAGCTGTTATAGACGCCCTCTGGAAGGGTCGCACTGAGACAGATACCTGGTGTTAATATCATGGCGTCAAGCTGAATGCCTAAAAGTGCATAGTCATCCCCTTTGGATATAGCTAATTACCCATAGACTAACACATAGGTGCTAGTCCCCTACATACAGAAAAGGTAATACGGGATCCTGAAACACCTGTAGATAGCAATCTCCTTTGATACCCATAATGACAAGGTAGTTAGAATATCCTTCTACATGGCCCCCTAATCTCTAATGGGTTCGCATCCAGATCAGAGGGGCTATTGTGACTCTACACATGTCATATCAGACCCATTAAAGGATACAACACCCTATTTGGGATATTCCTTACAAGACAACTGCAACAGCTTGGATGACCACACCAGTACCACACCAAGAGGATTACTGACCTCAAACAGATGAACTATGCAGCCCAACCTACGAAACTCCAGCTGTACTCAGTTGCATACCGCATACTCACAGGTGATCTCTGCTTGACATACAAGGCCCATGTCCAACCCTGTATTGCTGGATATGCTCCACCTAAACAGAAGCCCCTGAGAGCCACATGCTCTAGGGATATACACCTAACCACATCAGTGAGTAGGACATGCTGGACGGATAGTTTCCTGACCCAGACACTCCCTATGCTTTGGAACATGATTCCAATGTACATCAGGCAGGGCCCCTTATGAGCACTCTTCAAGGGAAACCTTGATGTATGGATGGGGGACAGACATGTACTCTGGGGATCACTGTAGTGGCTCTGCTTGACAGAGGCACAGGGAACTATTGGCTCTGCCATTCAGAGGCACAGAGAACCAACCTATAGGGGTGGCGAAAGACAACACACGCTAGTTAGGCTTGCAGATACCCTTGGTAAGGCAGCCTAGTACCTACCTTTGCACATATTACATGTCTTATGTGCATGGATAGTTAAATAGCTTTTCCATTTTATTTTGCTAACATGCTGATAAACTGTCGGCTCACTAAAAGACATATGTATCCTGTTATTGTGTATTGTAAATGCCAATTGACATAACTAATGTTTGCCTACCATTACAGTAATGCTATGTAGCTTGTAATATATATCTGCCTACAATACTGTACATTACACAGTTATTGGCACAATATCCCACAACGCAAAACATACTTGCACAGTGGCCCAACCTTCCACATGTTATTCTCTGTATTACACCCATACATATGGCTACAGTTACAATATATCAACATATACTATCCCCTGTTATAGCATATACTAGTTGGACCTGCCCTGCCACTGATGCTGGCTGGTGAGGAGTATTTCTGTTCAAAGCCCTTATATAGCATCCCTTGTGGTGTATGCGGTGTTTGCCTTGTGACCTACAGCAGTAGACACAAATACTACAAGCATTACTATGCTCAACAATACATCACTACAAGATAACTGTTTCCACTATATGGATTGTGTGCACTTTAAATACTATAGAATAGTACTACATATACAGACATACTGACTGTTCTACATACCTTATTAGTAACCCGAGGTGTAGTTAACAGTTGATTTAATCCTTTTTAGTTTGTGTTTCAATGTTCTTTGTAACATTCCGCTGGTATATACGGATGGTTTGAATGTATGATAACACATTCTTTTCTAGTTACATATCGGTAACATGTGGTATCCTGTCCACCAATTGCTGTTCCAAAGTTGTTAATTGGATGCACATCAGCTGTGCAGCTACTCCATTAGCCGATACAATGGCAACAGTGGTGTAAAAGTGAGTACTCCTTTTGGGCGTTGTCCGTTTGCCTTACTTTCGAGGGAAACAGCCTAGATATGTTATTGCAATATATTTCAACAGCTATATGGAGACACACAGAGATATATTAGCTTCATGACTCCCGTGGACTGTGTGTAATGGCTAGATGATTTAGTTCTACATGTGAGTACAGCTGTTATATTTTGGAACAGTGCTACTTATGCAGGGTTTGTTTGTACCTGATACTTCTGCAGATGTTTAAGTCTGGCAAGGATGTTTGGCCAGCTCAAGGCCATATGGCTATGCATGAACTGTTATGTGGTGTACAGTGTGCTCACCAGACATCCTTGATTTGGTGTACAAGTGTAGCATACTGTGCTGTTACTCACTAATTGTTAACACATCCCGGTGTATGCACAACCCTCTGAAATGGGATTAGTGCAAACAAACCCTATTACATCAGCAGCTGTTCCATTGTATAACAGCAGCTATTTCACATAGGGCCATGTAGTGTGTCTCTGACAAGGTATGTTAAGGCTTCTGCAGATGTACAGTGTGTGAATGATTTGTGATGTTATTGCAGTTTGTATTGTAATATGTTTAGGTGTGGGGGTGATGTTGGTGGGTGTGCTTAGCAAATGCAGGTGTGTAGGAACTACTTTTATACATAATCGCTATGTGCGTGAGGGTTCCAGGCTGATTCATTAAGGCACTGTTATGTGGTTCATGCAGGTGATGTTAGTCCTTGAATCCCTTCGGTAATCCATCTGAATGTAATAATGTATTGCTACATGATAGCTGTGTATTTCTGTCATAGGTATTTGCAGTCATCGTAGTTGTGTTGGTGACTGACCCTCTTTGGCTAGGGTGGCCACCTTTTCATATGTCCATAGTGGGTCCTTTTCGGGACACACATCTGATTTTACAGGCTGACACAAACCCCGGTCAGTTCAAGGGATAGAACTTTCCTTTCTTGCCTAATTATAAGCTTATTCTTGTAGCAGTTTAGTTGCTTATCCTGTTTCCTGTACCATGTAGATACTTCAGATACAGAAACAACTATTGTATGCAACTATTACAGTACATATGGGACATAATTATGTCCTACAATCCCAGGACATTTGCCACGTTTAATATATTTGGTCAGGACACAACTGCCCAAAGAGGGAGCGTCCCTCGCAAAGTGGAACAGGTGGTAACACTATCATTGGCTCATGTCCATAGCACATATTTGTAATGGTGTATAGGCATATACTCTCCATATCCTTTGTTCATAAAGGTTGGTAGTTGCAGAATGTGTGATTACTATGGTCTATGTTATACACATATGTGAACACTTCTACCGCTGTATAAGGGAGACCTACGGAATCCTGAAACCACAGAGTTCCAACGCACACAGTCCCAGGAACAGACTCCCATACCCCACATTACCAACATCGACAGTAACTCGCAAATGTAACACAAACATGGAACACACACATGCACACAGAGACACACTGCTACCCAACACATCCAAAAAAACTTTCCTACACTATGTATGAGCAGGTGGACAAGCCTCCCCTACACCCACCATGTAGGTGTCTGTGCCCCCACACCACCCCCTACTTTAATATTCTACATCCTAGGTCA
The DNA here is from genome assembly GCF_019279795.1 of Protopterus annectens. NCBI lineage: Eukaryota > Metazoa > Chordata > Ceratodontiformes > Protopteridae > Protopterus > Protopterus annectens. Next base: position 201,047,644 of record NC_056729.1, read on the forward strand.
CACAAACAGATGCACAAAGCTAACCCACAACCACACATTACAGTCCCCCAAGAACACACACCACACACAGAACACACACTTACACACACTACAGCCCTAAGAAACACATGCACACACAGTAAACTACCCAAACAGCAACAACAGAAGCACTGACTAACTGTCCATTAACATCATGAGATTACACCTCGCGTATCTGGTGTTTCGGTACTGTGTTCTTTCGGACCATAAGCCTCGGGATTACGTGCGTCATTATGTAAATCAGTCTGTAAATAGTAGGTATCCCATTTATATGTACCTCCATGGTTATGTAGATGTTGTTAACCTATCTATATATCTACATATATATGTATATCCCCATATATCGACATCTCTCTCTCTCTATATATATATATATATATATATGATGATGTATGTATATATATATATATATATATATATATATATATATATATATAGTGATGTGTATGTATATGTATATATATATATATATATATATATATATATATATATATATATATATATATATATATATATAACATACACCTTTCATTGTGTACATGCCAGTTTGTCCTATTTCAGCACATTCCTACCTTTTGTGTTTTATCCTTTCAGTATACACGACTGCCATTAGTACATCTCAGGTAGCTTAGTGGTTTGTTATTGTGATGAATGTGTACATGGTTGCTTGTTCTAATCCTGGCAGTGATATCTTACCTCTAGGAGCAGGCACTGGTAGTGCAAGGGTGATTAACGTACATTTCAGTGGTTGTGTGTTCCACATGTTTATTATTCTGTGGAAAACTACCTATATATGCAAGCTGTGTTTAAGGTATACTATGTAACATGTACACACCTGTGAAGATTCCTGTCAGGGATACTCCCCATTATTTGGAACTACATCCCTGATTACATTATACAAAACTCCTCACTGACACTCTGGGGAATCCTTGCAGAGTGGGTGGTGAACAGTAGCTACATCCCAGGGATCCCACAAGTGGATCTGCTCCACAGAGGGACAGTTAGTTGATCGATGGGGTGGGGACAGCAGACACGTTTTGCCTATACTTATGAGTTGCCTCGGCAGTTGGGCATGTACCTACCTATGTATCTATGAACCTGTACATACAGTATGGACAAATGCTGATAGCTTAATTTACTATTCAGGTATTGACTTAACTTGTGCCAATGGCGGTTGTGTGTACAATAGCTGAGGGCTACCTGTGTAGGATGCACACAGTAGACCACCTATACATGACAATTTACAGGTGGTCGTGTGTGTGTGCCATCCATGTTTGCTGTGTGTGCAGGTGGAGAAGGGTGTCAGTCCATGAGTGCCTACATTGTCAGTGTGTGTGCTCTATGTTCCCTCTTTGCCAAGGCATGGGCATACTGGACATGCCTCCATCTGCCTACTGGGGCTAGCACAGGGTGTTCATGGTCTGAGTCCCCCTGTGCCTGTGGGTCCCTTGGCAATGGTGGTGGGCTGTGAGGGCCTTCACCATTCTGTCCCTGCTGCAGCTGTTTCTGCAGGATCATATTGTGTAGCATGGCACATACTATGAAGATGTGGGCACACGTTCCTGGAGAGTACTGCAAGACTCCACCTAATATGTCCAAGCAATGTAACCGTGATTTCAGCATCCCAAATATGCATTCTATGATGATTCTGGTTTCTGCGTGTGCCTCATTATGGCAATCTTGCGTGGCTGTGTGTACATTTCTGATGGGTGTCATCATCCACGGTTCCAGTGAATAGCCAGCATTCCCCATCAGGTGGCCATATGGGATGTCCCCCATAGCAAATACCTGATACAGCTGTGAGGCATGCCAGATGTGGGAGTTGTGATAGCTTCCAGGACTGCCAGCACACACATCCATGATAATGCCCTGGGCATTGCACATGACCTGGCAATTGATGGAGGGGAATCCCTTGCAGTTTATGTAGCACCTACCCTGCTCACCGGGTGGTGACTTGATGTGCATGTGTGTGTGCAGTCTATTGCACCCAGTATCTCCGGGTAGTCCACCACACAGTGGAATAGATGCATATTGCTGGCCAACTCCTCCTGCGTTTGGGGGAAGTATATGTGCTCATTGGCATGTGGTAACATGGCATCCAGAAACTGGTGGAGTACCCTGGATGCTGAAGCCTGTGAGATCCCCATGATATCCCCAGTAGGCCTTTGGAAGGTACCTGTGTCTAGTATTCTCAAGCTTACACATACCTTCATGCCCACTGGGATGGGTTCCCCTCTGTTACTTCTGGCTCTGAGGCGTGGCTGGCATAGCTCAACAAGTTGCTGTATGATATCCCTGTCCACCCTGTAACGCTCGACTATCTCCAGATCATGTAGCCCCTGGTAAGTTACCCTGGGTCTGAACACTCGTCTCCTCCTCTGGTGCCTGAGATGGTTGTCAGCATCATCCTCCACACCACCATCAGTCTCCAACACATGCTGGTGAATCAAAGCTATGGCAGCCCCTAACATATACATATTAAAAGTTCCCCGTTTGTATACACCAATGGTGCAGAGTGTCTGGGAATGCACAATTGTCTGTGTGGGGCTTTCACACCTTATACAATTGTGCAATGGATGATGCTGGTGTAATTGGTTGTGTTTGTGCTATTCCAGCTGCAGGGTATCTTAATTATTGGTTTTACAACAGGTACTGCTATGGTGGGTCCTTTGGTGTTGACTTACGCTTGTCTACCGTGATTCATCTATTGCCCTTTACATCTATTTTCAACCCGATTCACCTCCCATTGTCAGGCATGCATCCAGCTGCCGCCTTTCTTGTTTTGTGCTTCCACAACTTAGGATTATGTTGGAAAATGTGTTATGTAGCTAATCTACAGCAAGTTTTTGTTGTTCTGCTGTGGCAGTTCCTTTTCTTTGCTGTACGGCACCTTCCCTTTCCTGTTCTGCAGGTAGCTGCTAGCAGCCTTGTTAGCTGTCGTCTATGGCCCACTGTGAGATTCTAGGTGTTAATTACTCATTTGTATTCCAATTACCATGATGCAGCATTTCCTTATTGTCTTCCCGTATCCTTCATGTTTCAGCTGTGGTGCACACCTTTTCATCCACGTTCACATGGTTACCTTGTGTGCTCTCAGCTAAGCAAAGCTATGGTTACTTCCACATCGCTATCCGGCGGCTTTGCTTAGCAACACCCAACACAGATTAGCAATTATCCAATGTGCTTACAGCTACGGTGGCGTGCCCCTCTTTTGATGTCATGTTTACCTCCAGGCCACTCCTCGGTGTTGTAATGCTACACCATGTGGTACATCCTTACGCCGGCGGGACATTTGCAATTCAGTATTTCTTGACTCATTTGCATGGCATTGACTGCTAATTCCTAAGTTACCGCACGGAACACTGTCACAGACCCTTAGCAGCCCTTGCACCATGGTTGTGGTGTAGCATGCGTGCCATTGACTATTATGGGGATATCATGAATTCCGTTACATTACAGTTTTATGACATCTAAATATATTTTCCTTATGATCCCGTTTGCGCACCGATGCACTGTGGTTTTACTTTACTTTGGTGTGGCCATGAAATTAAATGTTATTTTTTACATGTTGTGTATGTTGTTTTATGCCATTGGCTATATATTTAGCCATTGGCATATATTAACATTATAATGCATAGGTTTGGTCCGCTTTCATGGCTCTGATTTTATGTTTGACAACATGTAAACCGTTTTTTTTTTTTTGTTTACATTTCTACATGCTTACGCTACACCTGCACAACTTCATGAATCGCTATATACCTTCATTTGCATGCTACACTGCTGCGCATGGGGTAATTAGCATACATGTGCTGGGAGCTGTGCAGCTCTGGCGTATGCTGGTAGTCCACATGGAAACAGCTCTTACCTGAATCGCTCGACGGCCATATTTGGTGCTAGATCGCCAATGCTACTCTGGCGCATGGCGCAAGCTTCATGAATCCTGGGGATAATCTTTCTCTATCTCTGTTTTTTCAACCTCCTTTTCCTTACAAATCTTCAAATATTTCTTGACTGTCCATTTTTTTACCTTCATAGCCACTGCCCTTAAAAGACAAATTGACTTTCTGCTACTCTGCTGCACCGTCATACCTATTGCAAAAGTCTGCACTTCTTCCAATATGCCTTTAGTTTTACCTGAATTCATCCATGTCTACCATAGTACTATTTATTAATTCCTTTATACTATCGTGCCTCTTCCTTTGTATTATTCAACTTAAATAATGTTGGCCATTCTTATTACCCTAAGGACTTGCTGAACAGCCATGCTTTTTGTTAATTATATTTTCTATGGCCAAGTCATCCCAGGTGTCTATGATACTTTCCAGCTGAATGCTTTACATTAGCCCCATTTGATAGTTCCAGCCCAACTGTTTCACTTCTACATGGCTTCCTATATAACTAGCTAAAGGACTAGTTCAGAAAGACTTCCTTGGTGTCATCAAAGGCCTTTCAGAAACAGCTGCTGTAGTCAGGTCATTAGTAAGACTAATGACAGCTTTTAACTACAGTCATACATAATCCGTTCATAACTTTCTTGTCTTTTATGGTACAAAATATGCCCATTTTGACTGCATAAAGATTACCTTTACATGGAGTTATCAAAATAATGCTGCAGCAAAAGTATGCAAAACTGTATGTAGAAAATGTTATCTTTACAATGAAGTTTTCATGTTTGTTACTAAGCAGTGGTGTTGCACAGTGATACTGATACTGCAACTGTAGTATGGTAACTGAAGCCGTTCTGCAAAATATGAGTATTTACTTATTATGTTCTATGAAAACATGAAGTGATCATGATGCAGTTGTACAGATCCAAAGCATTCTTCTTTATACTTAAATGGCACTGATACCTATTGGAATAGTTCAGTTTTGTGTGAAAGGAAGCCACAGCTCATTTGTGAATTTATGTAAGAAACCATTTCCTTAACTTGAAATGATTCTATTGTTCATCCAAAGAGTATCTCTGCTAGTAAGTACAATGCAAGTGGCCATCAAAAAATACAGTAGAGAACTCCCACAAAATACCTGTGACATAAATTTCAGCAGCTAATAGCATAAGTGAGTACATATTTTGTTAATTACTCAAAACCTACTGTTCAACTGTACTTAATTACATAGGAAGTAGAATCAACAGCAACATAGTGAAATATTGTTATAATCAAAGTGAGTTTTTCATAGTGACCTCTAGAAATAGAAAGGTCAATGTCATTGCCTGGAACAGGTACATCTATTTAGGGTCAGAATAAGAGGAAAACTGATGTAGACAATTAGCTGAACGGAGTACATATATCTGTGTCCAAGAACAAGGTGCATAATTTCAATTTCATATTACCCCCTCATTCCAGGTGCATGCAATTGCTTTACCTTGGATCTGTTTTGTGCATGCATTCAGTTTTTCACTTCCTATGCTGGCAGTGTAATTCTGCCTGATAACACTGAACTGATACGGTTGTATTGAAGCTACCACTGAGCAGCTGTTATTAGCTTTGCTATCATCCATGCTAGGAGCATGTTACTGTGGTAATCTGATCATTTGTCAGTCAGGATGGCAGCTGTGTCAGTTTAACAGAACACACCATCTAGTACAAGCCAGCTATAAAATAAATGAGCATATTGCCATTGAAGGCAGCACTTAGAATCCAGAAAAAAAGCTTCTGCCATTCCTATTTCAAATTATCTTTAAACAAATATTACACATTTTAAATGACGTATTATTATAAGTAAGTTATTTATTTATTTTTGATATTTGTTTACCGGTATTTATTAATAGCTTTTGAAATATACTAAGAATATTATATAGGTGAATACTGCACAACTTTAAACATAATCACAAATATGGTATTAGCTTCATTGCATTGCTAATAATCTGCATCCCTTTAAATAGCACGTCTAGGCATTGTTTAATGTTTACTGGGCTCATTTTTCAGTGAGAGAAAAAAGAAATGGATTTTCTCCACTGCACCATTGTGATGCACATAGGTGTATTCCAAGCCATCTTGTTAATCTTGATTCCTTTTTACATTTCTGAATGATAAACAGCTTATGTCCAGATTTGCAGGTTCCACATATCATGGCTTTCTGCTATTGGATCCTTAGATGTCCTTTGTTACACTTTGTAAATCAGCTCTCCTGGCAACTTTCTATAGGTCTTGCCCTTCTTTGGTTAGACAACAACCTTCTGACAATTCTTGTGTCAAAACTCATTTTACTAGGATTTATCCAAATTATCATATGCTGTTGGATGGATACATGCACATGCCGGTCACCTGCTGGCTACATTTATTTACATTGCATATACCAAATTATAACACTTGCTACCAAAAACTTATTCTGAATTTGTTGACGTCGTTTTTTGCTCCCAATTTCATACCTTATAGAATAGTCCTTTCTTTTCACAAACAGTACTCAAAATAATCCTGAATGCCAGCTAGTGACATGCTGAATACAAAAAGTGTCAAATACAGAATAACTACTCAAACTAATAAAAATATTTATTACATTCAAAATCAAATCCTCGAGTACTTCTCTGCCTGACAAATACTGCACTAGGCAGTTGCTATATTTGCACTGAAAGTGCTTCCAACTGTATTACTGAAACATATTCCATTTTTGTGAAGAATGTCTGTCTCATTGTTTGTTAATGTTCATGGAGAGTTACAGATTCCCATACTCCAATATTATGCTCTTTATTTTCCAGTTGATGGTCTCCCTGTCTTGTCTTACTTTCACCTGTTCTCCTCACTTCTGTCATGCACTTCATAGAGAGTCTGAATGGAGTGATGAAGTTAACAAGAAAAGGAGAGGAGTATTACTAGGACTGAATTCATCTTCAGCTCTTGGTGAGTACCTTTGCATGACGGACCCTGTTTTCACAAAATCTCACCTAGATGATACTGACATATCCATTGCATCTTAAACAGCATATATCACAGAGAGAAGTATGTTAAATATAAAAAAGACATCTGGGTACACAAAACCCAGAATAAGAATGTGCTGGTCTTGGTGTACATGATGGTGCCAGGACTGGAAAATAAGACAGTGTAGAATCCACAGAACAGGGGAAACATTCCTACAACAGGGTTAGGTCAGGCTGGGGTAGGATGGCAACTGTGTGTTAGAAAAAAGAAGTAGTCCACAAAAACTGACAGGCCACAGAAGAGGCATAATGATGACATAGTGGACTACTGAAGATGAGGAAGAAATTATGCATACTTACTAAAAAAGAACAGAACTTCCAGAGACAGGATATTCAGAAAGAAAAGACAGAAAGATTAAGAAAGAAATTAGAGAAAAGAAAAATATTTGAACAAGAAAAACTGTCAAATTATTCAAATAAAAAGTTGCATTCATTAATACAACATATCCATTGAAACATTATATAGACAAAGACACATTTGGCTGCCTAGAAAAAGAAGTGACAGAAGAAGAGTAAAAATATAAAGAACAAAACACAGAGATTTTTGAATGATATAAAAAATAATTTATTTATTTATTTTATGTATTTTATTTTACATTTGTTGACCGGGATAGTCCAACTGGATATACGTCCATTTTCAGCAGAGGCCCTGGGAGAAAAGCTCCACATACCAAAAAAGTGATAAACTCAGGCAGACATGTTTAGAAAAATATAGACAAAGAATACAGGCAGATATCAATATACACAATGCGCAGACTTACATCTGATTGGCAGACATGTATCAGAAAATGTGACCATAGAATACAATCAGATTTCATAATTCACAATGCTTATACATTCAAATGCTATGATGTATAGATACTTGGCTAAACAGCAGGTTGGGTAGCAAGACATGTATTAGTGAAGTTGTTAGTCAGGTTTGGAACAAGAGCACAGCCAATGAGATGTGAGGTATTTTTTGAGTTCTCTTTTAAATAGGGGTAGTGAGGTTTCCTTGGTAACGGTAGTAGGGTGTAGATTCCAAATTTTACTGGTTGAGTTGGCAAATATAGCATCGCCTGCAGAGTTGTTGGATTTTTGGGTCAGTATCAATAGTTTATCAGCTGAACGTAATGGTCTGGGGGCATTGTCAGGGGATGAGAATATTTTTGAGGGCAGGGGTGTTATCAGGTTGATGGAGTATTTTATGCACTACTATAAGCTGGTTGAACTGTAGAAGGGTATGATACTCTAGCCATCCCAGTGCTTTGAGGATCTGGCAATGGTAGGTCCTAAAAGCCATGCCAGTAGTGAATCTGGCTGTATGATTGTAACATCCTGATAATTTGTTGAGATCAGTTTTGGATAGTTTGGTGAGTACAGGGGAGGCATACATAAGGGTAGAGAGGAGGTGTCAATAGCTACCCTAGCAAGGGGGGTGAGGAAAGGTTTGGTTCTGTACAGGGAGTCATGTTTTTTGTTGATGGACTTAATAGTGTGATTTACATGTTTATCAAATTTAAGGTTGTTGTCTATTATTACATCTAGAAGCTTTGTATGGTCATCAGGGGAGATGATTATGTCTTGGCTAGATTTGATGTTGAAGGAAGGAGGAGAAATTCTATGGTTAGGGGAGAAAAGTAGTAGCTTAGTTTTGTTAGGAGTTAGAAACAGGAAGCGACTAGTTACCGTGTTTCTACTGTGCTGAAAGTGGTCTGGCTAAGGGTTAGAAGTTGTGTAGGAGAGGAGGCGGAGCATATTAGTACTGAGTCATCTGCATATTGGATGCAGGTTATTGCTGGGATGGTGGTGTGCTGATCATTGATAAAGACAGAGAAAAGAAGAGGACCTAGTATGGACCCTTGTGGGACACCTAGGGTTAGAGGAAGTTGGGATAACAGCTTGCTCTGCCATACGACAGCCTGCTGTCTACCGTTTAGGTAGGAGTGAAACCATTGTATTGCATGTTGGTCTAAACTGATTGTTTGTATGGTATTGAGCAGTAGCTGATTGTTGACCATATCAAAAGCTTTTGAGAGATCTAGGAAGAGTGCTGAAGATTGTTGTTGTTACAATGAAGATTGATGCCATTAGAGAAAGATAGAAGAGCCATGGTAGTACTGTGGAATGGCCTAAAGCCGTGCTGAGAGCCGGCGAGCTTTCCATTTTGAATAAGAAAGTACATGATTTGTTTGTGTATGCATCTTTCCATGATTTTAGCTAGTGGTAAAAGAATGGCTATAGGTCTAAAGTTAGATAATTCTGTGGAACTTCCTCCTTTATGGAGAGGTATAACATGTGACATTTTCCATATTGCTGAGGTGGATCCTTCTGAGATGGATCTGTTGATCAGAATAGAAATCGGAAGTGCTATGGCATCAGCTGCGTTTTGAAGATATTCAGCTGAAAGTGGTCAGCAACTAGTGTAGTAGGTTTTAGCTGTTTGAGTAAGGTCCAGATCAGGTTAGTAGGTATGGTTTGAAAGGTAAAGGTGTGTTGGGTGCTGGGTGGATCAGGGCTAGATGTGCGAGAGCTGGTGTTTGTGTCCGATGGAATGAGATGGGTAGCTAGAGACTGGATAGTTTCAGTAAAGAAGGAGCTGAAGCTGTTTGCAATTTCTTCAGGGGATTTATCAAGGGCAGTTGATGGGGTAGGAGTGGTGTAACGGCCTGGGTGGAGAAGATTGTTAATACCAGCCCAGAACCTTTGAGGTTTTAGCTGATATTTTTGTTGTAGGAGGGTTTAGCGATTTTTTTTGTTTAAAATGACACATTTTTTGGACTTATTCCTTAGCTGGTCCATAGGGGTTTTGGTAACATGCCACCTGGCCCAGGCATTGTTTCTTAGTTTAATTTTGTTTTTTTTTTTTCTTTAGATAGCCACGGTGCAACTGTGGCTTTTACACGGATGGTACGGGTAGGAGCAAAGTGGTTAAGGATAGCCAGAAATCTGGTACTGAAGTACTCAACTGCTTCTTTTAATGGGAGTCGTTTCAAGACATTCCAATTACATGCTTTGAGTTCATTTTGGAAGTTGTCAAAGTTAAATTTCCTGACGTTTCTTATAGTTTTGTAGGTGGGCTGGTTGGGAATGTCAGCTTTGAGCCTAATAATATAGGTAAGGCAGTGATCACTTAGATCATCGGGTAATGTACCTGACTTGTAATTTTGGGGGTGTCTGTTAAAAAGTATCCGATCAAGGATACTATCTTTGACCTATTTTTGCTAAATCTGGTGGGGGTGGCAATGATCCGAGTAAACATGTGCAGATTTAAATGGGTGGAGGGGGGTCTATATTACAACATCGAATGCTTAAAACAGTGAACGATGTGAAATCGACCCTATTTCAGTGAATGCTGAAAATGTCGACACCTCAGAACAGCTATTCCAACCAAAAAAAAAAAAAAAGCAGTAAACCATTCCAAACACATACACACTTACCTTAACCCTAATTCTAGCCCTCCCAAGAAAAGTAAACAGCTGAAAACACATATACACTCAACTCAACCGTCCATCTAATGCAAAAAAAAAGTAAACAGTTTAAAACATGTGCACTTACCTTAACCCGCACCCTAGCCCTAAGGTCAGTAACTGTTGCACATTTACATTCGGGAGCTATACTGGATAATGGAATCTCTGAGACCACACTACAGTGCAGAACATGGCAAAGTAACAAAGCAGCCAAGTGACTTCTTTCCCAGGGAAAGAATTCGCTGAACAGACACTTCGCTGTTCTGTCTGTTCACTGTTTAGGGGTTGATGAAAACGCATTCGACAAAATGTGTTTGTGTCGTTCTAATAGGAACCCAGTGGAGGGAGTTTCAGAGGAACAGGTGTTCCAATCAATGTACAGCTGTTTTGAGTGTGTACGTTTAACTCCCAGTGGGCATGGCTTCAGCCTTTAAAAAATGAAGTTATCATCTTACAATTCTAACAAATAGTCATTGATATAGGTCAAGTATCAATACAATTGTGTTTGCCATCATGTACGCTTCTAGATAAAATATTCTGATACCTTGTGTGTAGCATGGGTTTGGAATTATTAATAGAAATATGAACAAGCAATATTTGACACCTAGAGGCATAGTAGGAGGTAACTGCAGATGCACCTGGAGAAGTCACTCGGCTGTAATGAGTTAAAGTCCCCCAAGACAATGGTTTCCTGGGGATAGTTAGAAGCTAGCCAATGTAAAATATTTTTTAGAGTATTATCATTCTTGCTGGGTGGAATATAAATGCAGACAATGCATCTGCATTTATTTTTGTTTACTATTAGTTTGGTGATGAGAATTTCTGCATTGCCAAACTAGGGTGGCTGTTGGGTGTCAATTGTTATTGTTAGGGTAGACTTGTATAGTACAGCTACCCTGCCACCTTTCCTGGAGATCTGGTCTAGTCTAAGGATGTTGTACTGTGGGAGGGGGGGGTTATTTCATTATCTTTGCTTATTGGATTTAGACAGGTTTCTGTGAGGCAGAGGATATCAAGGGAGTGAACAGCTAAGAGTCCATGTAGGTTATGGATCTTGTTGTTTAGGCTTCTGATCTTGAGATGACAGACCAGAAATGAGTTTGGAAGTCTATCAATCTGGGTAGTACATGTTGAGTTGTTAGATGGTGTGCTTGGGTCTACTGTTGTGGATGGGCCAGGGTTGGGGCGGATGTCTCCATCCTTCAAAAGATTAATTTTTTAAGTTGCTTATGACTCTTAAAAAATGTGTTTATGATTTTTTCGTAGCTTTTGTTTTTTAAGCTAATGTAGTGGTATTTAGTCGGGTGATGGTAATTGGGGGTGAGGAATTAAGAGGGGGTGGTTATGTGGTGGATAAACATTAAATGTTGGGTTGGTGTCTCAGAGTTTGGTTATTGGATTTCAAGATGCTGTACATATTCATAGGAGCTTAGGTGATAAGGAATGAATAGCAGGGGTACTAAGGGTAGCAGCATTAGTGTTTTAGCTGTAGTCATAGTAAATTACTAGGGTAGGGTCTGCATTGAGTGTATGTGGTGGATAAAAGATTAGAGAGAATAGAATAGCTATGGGTGGGTTAATATGGATAGTGGGGTGGATAGAGGGTGTGTTATTGTGCTAGGAGTTTGCTGGGTTCTAGGAGCACGTGTAGTTGGTTAGCTAATTAAGGGGGTGTGCCAGTGGTACTATAAACATAGTACTACTGGTGGCACATGGAATATGGGGACATGGTGGGGCATGCAGCCGTGAGTGAAGAGAGCTGAGCGGGGCTAAACCAGTAATGCAGATGCCTAGAGGCAGCATGGGCAGGTATGAGTTACAAGCATACTTTTTTGTTTCTTTTTATATGCCCAATACTCTGTTCCTAAGCCCTACTGTTAAATGAGTTACAAGCACGCTTTTTTGTTTCATTTTATATGCCCAGTACTCTGTTCCTAGGCCCTACTGTTAAAAACTACACAGTTCCCTGCCTGCTTCTCAATTTACAATGCAGATACCCCATTTTCCAATTCCCTTTTGTAGCACTCTTGTATCACATAGTTTATTGATAAATACACTGTTTGGAGGTGCAGAGCACACTACACACATCTGATTAAATAGTAGAAAGCAAGCTGTTTTTACCTTAATTGGGGAAGGAAGAAGGCTACAGGAAAGTCTAACCCTTCCAACCTAATGCTTATCAGCATAAACAGATTACAAGCGGGAGTTATGGGACATGAACATGGAAAAGAAAAACATATCTGGTATGTTCTAATATTTATGCAAAGGAGAAATCCTAACAAATCAGTACAAAGCTCCTAAGATATTTGAAGAGACAGACAATGAAAAGTCCCATGGATATGGACAATTGTACAATACAAAAATATGGAGACTAAGCGGCAATGTAGTTAAGAGGATTAGTAACACAGAAGTCACACAAGTAGAAACTAAAGTTGTGGATTGTCTGTGAAGTAAAGGACTTAATGTGGAGAATCCAATGCAGGCAATATCACAACAGGATGGAATACGGAGCCCGCAGTTTAAGGAGCAGCAGGTGGAGCAGCAGGCATCTGAAGAAGATTTGCCATATGCTGATGCTCTGGAGTATTCTGTATGAGACGGGTAAGAAAGTCCAACTGAAGTCTCACAGCAAAGGAAGAAGCCGGAATCAGTGGCCAATGCAGGCAATGTTGTGCAGCTATCAGCCAATGAGGTCCAATATGAAGGAGCAAGAGATGAAACATGGTGCTTCTGAAGAGGATATATCACAGGAAGATGTTCTAGAACTTTATGTAGAATACTTAACAAATAGAGAGCAAAGAAGATACTCTCAGTCCAAAAGAAAATAATTTAAGGGAAGACTTGCTTGATTTAAAAGAGAAGAATAGACATATTAAGGAGAAATAAAATAAGAACCATACTGTTATAAGGCTGGTAAAACAAATGAATACAGTAATGAGGAATGTTAAGAGAAATGCACATAATGTAATAGAAATAAATAGAATATATTACCATGCAGCTAAACTAATAATGGAAATATGTTACCACAAAAAATCTCAGAGTAACAAAGGAAAGGAATGCAACAAGCAAAATGCCATCATGGAAGCATCAAATACCAAACACTATAAAGCATTTAAGACAAAACATATAATTTATAAAAGAAAATAGAAAGGGAACAGATCATCAAAAAATATATTTATGATGATAGATGTGGCAAAAGCAATGCCAATCTTCAAAACATACAAGGATTTATCATATACTATTGTCAATAATAAACAAAAAATAGCACAAACAGAAACACTTAGAATGTGTGCAGATAAATACAAAGAAAAACTAGAAAATAAGCAAGTCATTGATGACCCCATTTTTTTAAAGAACTGAGAAGCAAAGTAAAAGGAATAGAAACACCACTAAACTAAACCATGAAGGAATAGGCACATCTTTGAGAAGTATTTATGAAGATCTTGTTGAGCATAACAAAGATGCTAAATGGGTATAAGAATGAAAAGCAAAAGGAGCTCTAAGGTAAAGGATATGAAATGGGATGAAGCAGCAGCTACAGAAATTTTGACAACATTTAAAAAGTTCCTATTCGGAAACCTCAGTCCCAGACACACTGCCTTAACTTCTGGCTAAAAGTATTAACAACTTTACACAAAGATTTAGCCCTGAAGAAGAGTTACGTACATGTACATCTTGAACAGACACCAACAGGAACATGATACTCATCCTTAGGAGGTCAACTGCAAACAGGCTAAGAACTAAACAACAATAAACTGGTTTCTGCATATATATAAACAATATGCAATAATTTATGTCAACACTGTAGTCATATAGAAAAATAATTTTGACTATAGAACAACATTGTAACAGAAGAAAGTCATATGGAGCAGTGGATCATTTGTTTTTAAATAAGCCTTAATAGAGGGTTGTAAAAGGGGGAGATTTTTTAAGTATGGCATGGATAGATTACAAAAATTAATTTGACAGCATTCCACATTCATGGATAAAGGAATGTTTAAAAATGTATAAGATAAATCCCATATCAATCAATATCAATTACATTATAGTGACCATGAAACAGTGGCAAACTACTTTGCAGTTGAGCCATTACAAAGGACAAATTATTATCCCAGAGGAAAAAAAATCAGTGGGAGATATTCCAAGGTGATTCTTTGTCACGACTGTTGGTTTGTCTTGCCCTTAACCCATTAAGCTGTTCACTTAACAGATTAGGTCTTAGTTACAATGTGGCTCCAAAAACCAACCTTGTTTAAAGATTTCTTATCTTCTTTTTATGGATAACTTAAAACTGCATGGTTCATCAAATGAGGAGTTGAAAGAACCACTACAAATGGTTAAATTTTTCTCAGATGATACAAGAATGATATTTAGTCTTGATGAATGTATAAAATTAGCATTTAAAAAAGGAAAGCTACGGCACAAAGACAATATCACTTAAAACAAAGAAACTGTTTAAAACACAAAGGTAGCGAGAATGAGATGGAGCAATAAAAATTAATTCAAACTGACTATTTAATTAGCGCTTTCGGAGTGGACAATACCTCTCCTTCTTCAAACAAAACAAAAGGCCAATTGAGTAGCATTTTATACAAAAATGTATAAAACCAATCATTCAATTAAAATAAGCATAACACTGTGAGTATTCTTAAAAGAGAAACGTGAACACACATTTCCAAGTATACAAAAAGAAAACATAACAAATCAATGGCTTGTTTAAATTCATCTCTACATCCGAAAATGTAAAACTATGCAATAAAAGCATTCCCTTAAATGTTTTATAACTATATATTAATGCTACAAAAAATACACCGAGCCCATAGACATTGCCAACATCCTAGCTGACAGGTTCAGTGCAAACTCCCCCCCCTCCCCAACAAAAGGGCAAATATCTATCCCAACAGAGTGCTGCCCCCCTGACATCTCAGATGCTCAGGTAAGAGCCGCCCTCTCCAAAGCAAAAAACACAGCATCAATGGGACCAGATGGTGACCCGGGCTGCGTCCTACATGAACTCCAAGAAGAGCTAAACCCAAACATAAAACTACTGTTCAATCTTAGCCTTACTACAGGATATGTACCCAAAGAGTGGCGTACAGCAACAGTGGTCCCTCTCCACAAAGGTGGTGCCTCAACGGATCCTGGAAACTATCGCCCCATAAGCCTGACTAGCTTGGTCTGCAAAGCTATGGAAAGGATCATCATGGACCTCATAAATAAAGATATTGGGGACCTACAGACACTGGATCCTACCCAGTTTGGCTTTGTTAAGAGCAGATCCTGCCTCTTAAACCTGGTCGATTTCTTTGAAAGAGTCACCAAGGCCATTGACGAGGGGAATGTGGTCCACACAGCCTACCTGGACCTCGCAAAAGCCTTCGATACAATACCCCACTTGGGCATTATAGATAAGCTCACCAGCTTAAATATAAACCCCTATGTCACTAGATGGTTTGCAAACTGGCTCAAGAACAGAACCCACATGGTTAGAATTGCTGGAGCCATGTCAGACTCCAAACCAGTTACAAGTGGCATCCCACAAGGCTCAGTCCTGGGACCTCTCTTGTTCGGTATATATTTCTCAGCGGTACAGGCCAACACGGAAGGACTGTGGCTGACCAAGTTCGCAGATGACTGCAAACTGGGTGCCATAATCAACTCTCCAGCCGACACAAGCATCCTCCAAAAGGGCCTCATAGAAACAGACAACTGGTGCCAGAGCCATGGCCTCAAGCTAAATGCCAAAAAGTGTATAGTCATCCCCTTTGGCAAAAACAAAGTGCCCACAAATTACCACATAGGTGGTAATCCATTAAGTACAGAAGAAGTCATTAGGGACCTGATGACCCAAGTTGATAGCAATCTCTCATTTGACAACCACGTGGCCAAAGTGGTTAGAAAAACATTTTATATAGCCCACCTAATCATGAAGGGATTCACATCTAGATCAGGGGAGGTCATTGTGCCTCTTTACTCATCCCTTATCAGGCCCATAATTGAGTACAATGCCCCTTTTGGGATGTACCTTACCAGACACCTGCAGCAACTGGAAAGACCCCAAAAGTACCTCACCAAGAGGATCAAAGGGCTCAAACAGATGCCATATGCTGCCCAGTTAAAGAAACTCCAGCTCTACTCAGTGGCATACCGCCTGCTCAGAGGCGATCTGTGCCTGACATATAAAGCCATGTCCAACCCGGAATTAATGGACATGCTGCACCTCAGAAAATCGAATCCCATCGAGCTCTGGCTCGAAAGACTTGAACCTCAGCACTGAAATAAATAGGACATGCTGGAGGGACAGATTCATAACCCAGAGGCTCCCTTCACTCTGGAATAAAATCCCAGTCCAGGTTAGGCAGAGTCCCACATTGACTCTCTTCAAGAGGAATCTTGATGAGTGGATGGGAGATCGTAGGTTTACCCCGGCTATCACTTCTGTGTCACTGTTAGACAGAGGCACAGTATACTAACCTCAAAAAAAGGCATAGCAAAATTAATTTAAAATGGGTGGCGAAAGCCAAACACACTCTGGCTAGGCTTATAAATGCCCTAGGGCAGATAGCCTAGTATGAACCTATGAACCTATGAACCTATTATGAATCAAAAGAATCTGATATCAATGTCAATGTTCATAGTATAACCTGAAATAATACTTCTGGACTGTATAGTTAAAAAACTTATAAGAATTAATAATATATCCAAAGATGACTATTTGATATTTAAATTAGATATTAATTACTATCAATAAGATGGTGTACTAGGAGTATGTAAAAAATGGTATCTTGCAAGAGAACACATTCATATATAAATAAACAGGAGAAAGCTTGAAATAAAAACTAACAAAGCTGTAAACAGAACAGAACAACTACCTCCTTGGGGCAAGGTATTTAAGAATGCATTTAACAGAAACATATTCATTAAGCCCTGGAGGTAGATAAGCTACAGTTCTGATTTGCCAAAAGAGCTCTTCCATTTCTAATTTTAATTGCCAGGGTCCACCTCTCTGGACAATTTTTGTGTGTTTTAGTATGGCAAATTTAAACTTATGTTCCGGAAACTCTATAATGTGCCTTGCAAGGGCATTAGTGGTGTCATTCTTGCTGATGGCATACTGGTGCTCATAGATGCGCTGGTTAATCTTTCTTTCAGTTTTCCCTATGTAAAAAGCAGTGCATCCTTGGCAACAAGCTGAATAGACAACTCCTTTGGTCTCACAGTTATACTTGCCATGAATTTTATATTTCCTACCTCTGATGTTGACCTGACACTCAGTACTTAGGCGCCTACACTGTTGACATGCCCCACATCTAAACATGCCTTTAATCCTACTTTGTGCAACCTTATTCGATCTTTCTAGAAGTGCTTTAAGGTTGGCACCTTTCCTGTAAGTTATTTTAGGTTTGTCCCCAAACAATTTCTTTAGCCCACTATCTTCAATTATTAGGGCCCAATTTTTGTTTAAGATGTCTCTTATTAAGAAATAATCAAGACTGTATGTACACAGGAAACTAATATGAAAACTTTGTACATCACTCTCTGTAATTCTATGGCATTGGCTATTAACTTCATCACTAGTGTGAAGGGTATCACTAAACAGAAGTGGTTTAAAGTGACCTATTTGGCGCTTATAGGTGACTTCGGCAGAAATTTTGCCACCATAGATGAAGGGTAACCTGTATTGATGAACAATTTAGATCCCAAGAGTTCACATTCATCAAAAAATCTGTCTCATCAGAGACCATCCTAGCCACCCTTACCATCTGACCCTTAACAACGGCTCTTTTTTGATGGTAAGGGTGACAATTAGTAAAGTGCAGGAAAGAGTTGGAATAAGTGGGTTTCCTATATATGGTACTTTTGTATCTGGAGTTTGACATGTCTTTGAACAAATTAATATCTAAAAAATTGATGTTGTTCTCATATAAATTATAGGTAAATTCAAAAAAATCAGTCATGGAAGAAATAGTAGTAATGAAATCCGGAACTAGGGCACTGGGACCTTTCCAAACCAAGAACATGTTGTCTTGGTAATGGGTGTACCAAGTGACATTGTTCTGAAACAGATTGTTTTTAAACAGCAAGGTCTTCTCCTAGTGTGCCATTATACAATTGGCAAAACTCCCTCCACAGGGTGACCCCATGGCCACCCTGGTCTTCTGGAGATATATTTGCCCATTGAACAACATGTAATTGTTAGTTAAGACAATCTCCAGCAGAGTTCCAACTAAGTAAATGGTGTTATCACTTACATGTCTCAGTACCATAAATTCTCTAATCCATTCAAGACCTACACTTTGAGGTAAAACAGTGTAGAGGTCCCTAACATCTATTGTAAGAAAATTATATTATTGATGGAAAGGGATTTTGCTTACCTCATTTAGGAAACTCCAAGAGTCCTTGCAAATTTGAGACTCTTGTTCAACTAAAGGTCTTAGAATACTGTCTACATATTTAGCGCACCCATAGGTAATAGAACCGCGCCTGTCAACTATCGGTCTAAAAGGGGGGTCATTGATTTTCTTATGGATTTTAGGTGTACCAAATAGGGCTGGTGTTCTAGGGGCTATCATGGTCAAATAGTTATGCAAATCGATATCAGTAATGCCTTCCAGAAAGAGGTCATCCAGAATGCACTTAAGTCTTTTGTGGGCGATATTTACCTCATTTGCACTAACTAATGTGTAAGTTCTGGTAGTAAGATGTCAATTTCATGTTTTCAACATAGGTGTTTTGATCCATGAAGACAAGCCCACCCCCTTTATCCGGTTTCATGACCCTTATGTTACACTCACGTAGTAGATTGATGAAGTCACATTGGTTTCTGTTGATGTTAATATTAACATTCCTATTAGTTGAATTATTGGTGCCAATAGCCCTTAAATCAATCTCACACACCTTTTCAAAAGAATTTAGGTTTGAATGTAAAGGTGGATTGAAAAGACTTGAAACCCTAAGTGAATTAGTGAGGGTAGAATCCACCCCCATTATGGCATTTACATTCAATTTACAGACAAATTGTTTCAGATCAATTATAGTTTTTACAAGATCCATATTAGTATTCATAACAAACGACGAACCCTTAGAGAAAAAGTCAACAATGTCCTGGGGTATATCTAAAATAGTATAGTTGTAAATTTTAAAATCCCCTTCTGAGCTTGAAAGTATTTGGGGATTTATAGAAGGAAGTTGAGTTATCTCTTGTGTTGGTTCCGTCTGTTATGCGTACGACCCTGATTCCTGTTCGTCTTCGGATTCACGTGATGACCATTCTGGTTCCTTGGAAAACCCTGTTGGTGACTTATACCTGGTTGGTTATTATCGTAACCAACATCCTGATGTTGGGTGTGAGAATTACTATTATAAGCTTTATTGTTGTTGTTGTTATTTATTCTCTCACTTCTACAGAGGGGTTGTGCTTGTTCTGTATTGGTAATGGGTTCTCCATTGTGGGGGTTAAGATTATCCTCTTGAGTATTGTCAGTGGGTTTTAAGGGAACCCCATTAGTATTGACAGACTGAGAGATAAAAGGTGGACGAGGGTATGCCCTGTTGTTAGCGTACTCATGTAAATATCTTGCAATTTTTTTCTTTTTGATACCCAGCATTTTTGCCATAGTGGCTTCAATGCTGGTAAAAATCCGAACATAATCGTGCTTATAATGAAGGAATTCACTGCTAGATTTAATTGTGTATTCGAGTACTTCCAGCTCACTTTTTAGATTGCCCACTTCAGATTTTTATTGGCTGATAAGTAAAATTATGAACTCGAACCCTTGTTTGTCAAATAGGTTCAAGAGTTCACAATGGAATTGTGAGCCTTCCAGCAAGCCTACAGGATAACGCCATTGCTAGAGACCCTTAGGGATAAGTTTCTTCCCTAAACATTCCTCCAATTAGGCTTTTTCTAACTGTAACTTCCTACAACGAAATAGTTTGTGATCAAAGTCATTGATAAGTTTGGTAATGTTACTCACCATCAAGACCTCTTCATGAGGAGTGTCATTCACAATGTTGTCATCAAAAAAGTTGTTGTTGTTTAAAAAATTCCCAATAGTAGGAGCAGAACTAATTTCTGCATCCTGAGTGTTATTACCGCCATTGCGGTTGATATTCTGTTGGAATCCTGTCCCTTGGTTAGGTTGAATATCACTGAATACTAAGCCTGCGCCGGCTTGGATGTCACTAGGTGCTCCAATATTGAATACGGCAGCTAAAGAGCGGTTCGGCTCCGCTAAAGCACGTTGACTTGTTTGATTGCCAAAGTTGCTTGTTGAACCAGTATTTGAAATAGCATACATTCTTTGAGTGAGACTATCAACCCGGCCCAATAAGATTTGAATAAGGGCCGTAAGATTACCGACGGCGTTCGCTTCTCCAGATGCAGCCTTATTATTGCTGTTGGCACTGTTGTTCAGCTCTTCCTGAGTAAATAGTGAGCCTTGAGGTGACGCTCCAATTTCGCTCGCCATTAACACAAACTGCTACAATGAACTTAAAACAAAGAAACTGTTTAAAACACAAAGGTAGCGAGAATGAGACGAAGCAATAAAAATTAATTCAAACTGACTATTTAATTAGCACTTTCGGAGTGGAAAATACCTCTCCTTCTTCAGACAAAACCAAAGGCCAATTAAGTAGCATTTTATACAAAAATGTATAAAACCAATCATTCAATTAAAATAAGCATAACACTGTGAGTATTCTTGAAAGAGAAACGTGAACACACATTTCCAAGTATACAAAAAGAAAACATAACAAATCAACGGCTTGTTTAAATTCATCTCTAAATCCGAAAATTTAAAACTATGCAATAAAAACATTCCCTTAAATCTTTTATAACTATATATTAACACTACAACATTATGAATCAAAAAAATCTGATATCAATGTCAATGTTCATAGTATAACCTGAAATAATACTTCTGGACTATATAGTTAAAAAACTTATAAGAATTAATAATATATCCAAAGATGACTATTTGATATTTAAAGGTTGTGTGTGTGTATGTAAATACATTCATAAGTCAATATAGATCGTCATATATTTATTTGCAATGCAGATGGCATGGTTGTCTATATTTGTTTATGAAAGTATTTACATACACAACACCCCATGAACAGTATATATTTGTTGCACACAATGTGTTTTAATAATTGTCAGTGTAATGTTTTCAATACCTTACTTACAAGTATATATAATGGTATAAGTACATGTTACTGCTTTCCTTCTTCTTCTTGTCATCCCCTTTTGGTACCTTAGCACTTTCCCCCTCTGCTCTCTCTTCTCTCCCCCCCCCCTTCAATACACAGTACTTATGCAATATCACGTACAACCTTAAGCCGTTTCCATGGTATTTGTATGCTAATATGTACAGTTCACACACAGATATTTTCGCCTTCGTTGTAATCTCATAAGTATGTGTGGTTACAGTCTTAGCGTAATCTCATAAGTGTGTGTGGTTACAGTCTTAGCATTTATTAAACTGATGTACATGTAATTGTAAGACAAGCGACCACACAGAAGCTATCACATTAGCATTTTAAATTCAACAAAACACATTCTAAAGTTATGCATACGATGTATAAAAGATGGGTGATGTCCTATGCAAATATACATAGTATACACTTGTCGCACACAATGTGTTTTAATTGGTGTAGGATGCAATGTTTTCAACATTTTACTTACAGGTACACACAACAGCATAAGTAGAAGTGATGCTTCTCCCCTGTTTGTTATTCTTTTATGGAGCCTTAGTTTCCGTTCTTTTATTTTCTTTTATTTTCCTTTCCCTCAGTGCACAGTACCTACATAATATCATGCACAACCTTAGGTTTACTGCACAGTACTTGTATGATAATAAGTACAGTTTTATACACAGATAATCTTTCCCTGTGTTTTAACCTTGCAAGAATGTGCGGTTCTGTTTGCGCATTAAATCCATGCATATTTAATTTAAGGTAAGCGAACACATAGGAGCTGTTACATCAGCGTTTTAATTACAAATTTAATATAATAAAAAAGATCTTACAGTTATGTATATAATGGTAGAAGATTCTTGATGTTCTGTTTATTATATTTTTTACAGGATCCGGGTTTCAGATCATCAAATGGTTTTATGTAGTTTTAACTGTTTTAAATTATCAGCCCCGGCGCTTGTAGTTTGGCACCAAAGCATTTATTTAAACTTAGCTGTTGCTTTGTTACAGTTGTCTGAAGAAGTTCCACAACTTGGTGGGATGAAAAGCGCTTAACAATATATCTTTGGTGAATAAAAAAGTTGTTTACAGTAAGCTTATTGTTCGTTTGGGTGTGAAGTGCTTGAGCCCACAGCATTCGTGTTTGCAACAAGTTTTCGGTTTGTCATTATCTACTACAATCCGCACAGAGATGCCATACGGGAAGTAGATGACATGTGCCATCATCACATGGAAACAGCAAGGATATACAGAGTGTCTGTGACAGTTGACAATAAAGTTATTGTAGCATTAGCCAACTTTGATATGATAACATTTCAGCTTTCAAGAGAGGACTTGTTAGGAGTTTTGCAGGCATTGTCCTCATGACTCCTACACCCATTCCTTGATAAATTGCTGCAGTATGTGTAGCAGCCTATGTGGTTTCCACAGACAACAGGGGAGAAACCACCACTATACAGCCATTATACAATACAACCCAATTCTCTGATTTCCTGGGAGTCATCAACTGCATCCATATTCCTATCATGGCTACATTTTCTCCACCTGCAATGCCATCCAATGTACAACTAGACGGATCGCCATTCCATCAACAACCAGGTGGTCTGCAATGCACATGGGTTATAACAAAGTGTCTGTGTACCATTCAGGCAGTTGCAATGAATTCCACAACTAGCTCTAGCACATGTGCAACTTATATCAGCTTTTTAGGTGGGTTGACAGTTGGGTTCATAGCTTCACACTTTCCCACACAAACAGTGCCTGCTAGACTGGTCTCCTGAACATATACTGCAGGCTTCTCATAATGGTCTAAACTGTTGTGGCTGCAGGGAATGCAGGATACATTTTGAAACTGTGGGTAATAATACTTTTTGGCAATCTTCAGATCAACAGTTATAGCATATAACACCACACTGTTTGAGGCATATTACATCCTTTAAAGTGAATTTGAACCATTGAAGACCTACGTCTACTGCTTGGATACAGCTAGTGGAGTATTGCACAATGTTCTGGAGAACTGTGGTAAGATATCTGTCATCTGCACCATGTTAGATAACACAGTGCTATGAAATTAGTTTGAAAAAGGTACACTCTAGCACTTCTGACATACCTGTGGTAGCAGAGGTACACAGTAGCAGTTCCTGATGTTGCTGTGGCAGCAGAGGTACACCATATCACTTTCTGACATACCTGTGGCAGCAGAGGTACACCATATTACTTTCTGACATACTTGTGACAGAAGGGGTACACCATAACACTTCCTGACATTCTTGTGGCAGCAGAGGTATGCCATAGCACTTTCTGACATATTTGTGACAGCAGAGGTACACCAAAGCACTTTCTAACATGCCTGTGGCAGCAGAAGTACATTGTAGCACTGTCTGACATAACTGTGGCAGCAAAGGTACACCATAGCACTTCCTGACATGCATGTGGCAGCAGAGGTACACTGTAGCACTTCCTGACATGCCTGTGGCAGCATAGGTACACTGTATCACTTTCTGACATAGCTGTGGCAGCAGAGGTATGCTATAGCACTTCCTGACATGCCTGTGGGAGCAGAGGTGCACTATAGCACTTCCTGACATGCCTGTGGCAGCAGATGTACACCATAGCACTTCCTGACATGCCTGTGGCAGCAGAGGTACACTGTTTCACTTCCTGATATGCCTGTGGCAGCATAGGTACACTGTATCACTTTTTGACACAGCTGTGGCAGCAGATGTATGTTATAGCACTTCCTGACATGCCTGTGGCAGCAGAGGTACACTATAGCACTTCCTGATATGCCTGTGGCAGCAGAGGTACACCATAGCACTTCCTGACATGCCTGTGGCAGCACAGGTACACCGTATCACTTTTTGACATAGCTGTGGCAGCACAGGTACACCATAGCACTTCCTGTCATGCCTGTGGCAGCAGAGGTACACCATAGCACTTCCTGACATGCCCGTGGCAGCAGAGGTACACCATAGTGCTTCCTGACATAATTGTGGCAGCAGAGGTACACCGTAGCACACCTCTTGACATGCCTGCGGCAGCAGAGGTACACCACTGCACTTTCTGACATGTCTGTGGCAGACAAAGTACACCATAGCACTTCCTAACATGCCTGTGGCAGCAGAGGCACACCTTAGCACTTTCTGAAATAACTATAACAGCAGAGGTCCACCAAAGCACTTCCTGACATGCCTGTAGCAGCGGAGATACACCATAGCACTTCCTGACATGCCTGTGGCAGCAGAGGTACACTGTAGCAATTTCTGACATAACTATGTCAGCAGAGGTACACTACAGCACTTCCTGACATACCTATGGCAGCTGAAATGCAGCATAGCACTTCCTGGCATAACTGTGGATGCAGAAGTACACAATAGCACTTCCTACCATACCTGAGGCAGCAGCAGTCAAGGAAGAAGAGGATTTACAAGAACAGTCATCACAGATCCCAGCTGAGGTGGTCTGCCATGTGAGGAAGATGCAGACATAATACATAATGGCATTGCAAAGAAGAATGTCTGGTCTGCAGTTATGGGCCATAACAAGACAGACAGAGATCAAATCTGATGCTTGTAATAGCACAACCAAGATATATGTTACAGGACACTGAATAGCCAAGTTGGCCATCAGACATTATCATAACTACACAGGCCAGATGGATGAGCATTGCACAGTTACCATCATTAGTATAGATTGGACAGAGCTGAAGATTGCCAAAAAAGGGATATAACACAAGTCAACAAATTTAGCATAGGTCAATGGGCCACAAGTTTAAGATACTGTAGCCTGCATACCACAATAGTTTAGGGGAGTCAGAGTTCACATTACCAAATGATGGATGGGAGCTTCCATGGATACAATGCTGGATCGGTGTGCTGCATGGCCATGTAGTATAAGGAGACTAGAGTGATTATGAGCAAATGATGGCATGCCATGTCAGTAGTGTGTACTGTAAGCCTACTATGGCACCCATTTGGCATTTGTTTGGAATGTTGGCATTCACAACACTGAGTAGAGACACATCAGTTGAGGTTTAGTATACTGGTTAAAGTGTTTACATCGCAGACACAATGTACAGGATATGATTCTCATCTTTGAAAGTGAAATTGGATAGGCTTAAAATGGTGCACAAGGGCCGATAGCCCAGTACTTACCTGGGAACATGCAAGTGTTTCTCATGATAGAGATACAGGGGAGTATAAGAAATCCAATGGTGCTAAACTCTGGGACCCTGATTGGCTTGCTAATGGGGTGTAACCACTGTGCAGCTGGAATTGCATCATCCATGATCACATGATTATCCATGACCAAGGGCAGAGACAGCAATGGACAATAGGGAACATGAAGCTATCTCAGAGCAGTGTGTGCCATCAGTCTGAACCTGGCATGTCATTTTGCAATGAACATCCATCCCAGCACATGGCCATGGTGACCACTTATCCTTATCTTCTTTAGTTCACCAATGGCTCACAAAGACCACTAATGATCTCAAAGAAATAACTTTTCCACATGTCTACATACAATGTCACTCTGCAGGCATTGCTTGATGTCCTTTATGATGTCCTACTGCCCATACAGCAGTTCCAGTTTTTCTCACAGGCCACTCAACATACCCATCATCTTTGACATGGTGTGAATAATAGCCATCTGTGCCTTTATCACTGATGTACACATCCATTGATTGAGTCTAAGTGTGGCAGGCAGGTCTGGGAACTTCCTGCAGACATGGTATAAATAGCCTTCTGTAATATGTACACACACACACACACACACACACACACACACACACACACTGGAGATAGTGTACACCTCTGATACCAACTGTGGTGGCGACACATGTGTAGTAGTGGTGGAAATCACATAGATGTAACTTCCCTCACTGAACACAGAGGATGAAGTCTGATCTTCCTGTCCATCCATGATCATATCTGGTGTGGGTGATCTGAGTGTGCTCTCCACTCTTAAAGCTGCTAATAGTGCCACTTTGGCTCAAAGCTGAAGTATGCATACAATGTCATCATTGTCATGTACCAGTAACCAAATGCCATCAGCTATGTTCCAGCTGGTAGTGCTGTAGCCTCTCCCAGGGGAATCTTTGAATGCATACAAGTAACATACATACTGCAAAGATGAATTATATTTCTGACTCCCGCAACATTATTACAAACAGACTACTACATGCCAATCTTATACCTAGCCTGTGGGCACACACATCCCTTGTGGGGAAGGTTGTTATTTTTGAAGTCCAGATGCCCCAGAATGACAGATATGTACATCTTTCTGAGAGTTAGACATTCATGGTTACAACTGTCTGTACTAAGAATTGCACATAGCTAGTGCATCCTTTACAGACACTCAAGCAGTCATCACCAGCCCAACTATCCCATCCAAGCCATTGCCTGCAATGGTAGGTATGAGAGTTTTCTCACCTTCCCTGGAGATGCATACCAGGAAATATTCCACCTCTTTGAGATGACTCTGTACAGATGGTAAAAAACGAACTAAGTCACACAAAACCAAGAAAATATATGTGCAAGCACTGAAGCCCAATAAACTCTCCTTTAACTGGAACAAAATATTCCTCCAATTGTAGATAAAAAGTTCTTTTATTACTTTACCATTAGTTAAAAAGTGCACGAACAGTTGATAAAACAAAATGTAAATCCAACTTGCAAACTCAAGTAGATCAAGCGCTTTCACCTGTTACCATGACAGGCTTTTTCAAGATGAACCACCTACAGAACCTATTATGCTTATATACAAGCTTTTAAAACCAATTAACCAATTGAAGCAAGCACAAAGTAAATTACACCAATTTGAAAGACAAAAGCTTTGCTTGCTACTTCGATTGCTTGTAGTACATAATTTTACCGTGTTCTACTTTAAAGCTTACATTGAGCGTATTTCTACTCATGAAACGTAATAAAGTACGCTTAAAATACTTATTCCACATTGGTATTGTGCCACAATCATTTGAAACCATATAACAAGTGAGCATTGATAATAAAAAACCTTTAGATGCCTGGTTAACAGTATTCCTTGAATTATTTACGTTCCCCATTGTTGTTTATAATGTATAAATGTTTACTCCTTCCAAATAGGTCATCGTTGTTAATGTATTTAACAAGTATATATCCTATAGATGTATGTATACAATAATTTTTATTTTTATTTTACTAAACTTGGACAATTTTGTGAAAAATATTATAAATAAAACCTTTTCAGAGGTTTCGTTGTCAACAAAGTGTAAACCGAAGCTTATTAAGGACTACGATGTGTATCGACAGTACATTACTTTACTAATGTTATAATTTAATACACTTATAAAAACCATTTTATTAAACATGTTAAGTATGAATTTATGAAATAAATAAAATAAAATAGACATATAAACATTATAAATACAATTGTAATAAATTAATATATCCTAAATTTTATATTTTATGGACATCTATTAAATAAATAATTAAATGGGATAATGAATAAATATATGAATATTATATTAATTTAAAAACCCTGTTTAAATATAAATGTGAATATAAATATGTAAATATAAATATTATATTATAAATATATATATATGTTGTAAATGTCTTAAAAATATGTCCAAGATGTGTTTAGTTCATGTTGTTCTGAACAAAGCCTCGGCCAAAAAAGGCTCAAAGAACAAATGAGCCGTAAATGTGTATAATTACATTAAATGACAATATATTTAATATTAACAGATATTTTTAGTCATATAAAATGACATATCTTTATCTACAAGTTATTTAAATATACCAAAAAATTGTTTGTTAAAATCTACTATGTTTATGTAGATAAAATTCTTAAAAGTTTGTCATGGTTACAATTTTGCCCTCCTTAATTTAAGGAGGCTAGTGATACTAATAGCTTCATTAAGTCCAGGGGGTTTCGATGCATTTAATTTTAACTGCCAATTCAGTTCTTTAAACTCTATAGAAGTTTCCCAATCTCCCCCCCTGGGGTTGAGAGGAACCTGCTCAATAACCAAAAATTTTGGTGTCATCTTAGGGCAGTTAGCGAGATGTTTAACAAATGCGTTTGTTTCTTTCATTTTGCCAATATCGTAAAGATGTTCGTAAATTCTTTTACGTAATGTTCTTTCAGATTTGTCCACATAGAAACTATCACATTCTTGACAAACACCTAAATAGATGACACCCTTTGAGCCACAGTTACAATAACATGTTGATTTTAAGGTAAATTTCCTTGATTTAATATAATAAACATTGGTTTCAATAATAGAGGAACATTGTTTGCAACTATTACATTTGTAAGTTCCAACCTTACCGCCTCTATAAACCATTTGTGATGGAAGTTGTTTTTCAAACATGTCCTTTAAATTAATATTTCTTGCATCTACGAAAGTTGGCCTTTCTGGTATCCATTTCTTAATGTCTTCATTGGAAGTTAGAATAGGCCAAAATTTACTAACCATGTTTTTTATTTTAGTGGTGTCATTATTAAAAGTGCAACTAAAAGTAGTTTGGGAAAAAGGGGTATTCAACATAACTTCAGATGTGGTATTTTGTGTTGACATTGGCTCTGTACCTGTGCCCAACAATGGACTGTATATGTCAGTTCTTTTTAATAAAACTTCTTGGTACATTTCTTCTATTAGAGTCAAGGGATAACCTCTCTCAAGAAATAGTTTTGTCAACCTTTGGACTTCATCAGAAAACCTCTTATCAGTGTTACACATTCTGGAGGCCCTGATGAATTGGCCTTTCACAATGCCTTTCTTCTGTGAGAAAGGATGGGCACTAGTGAAATGGAGATATGTGTTGGAGAAGGTTGGTTTTCTATAAATTGAAGACTCAAATATTTGTAATTCCACATTTTTACACGGTGACACATCAAGGTAGTTCATCTGATTCTCGTTAATATTAAATGTGAATTTTAGAAAATCAGTAGTCTCATTTATATAAACCAAAAAAGCATCCAAACTTGTTTTAGTACCTTCCCATAAAATACATATATCATCCAAATATCTTTGGTAGTGCAAGATGTTATTTTTCCATTGTGATGCAAATATAAACTCATTTTCCCAATGGCAAAGGACAATATTTGCGTATGCTGAGGCACATGGTGAGCCCATGGCAACCCCTTTATTTTGCTTAAAAAATTCCCCGTTGAAATAAATAAAATTGTTATTTAAAATAATGTCCATAAAATCTGATAATAAATTAATAATGTTGTTACTAAAATTCGAAAATTCAGTTAAAATTTCATTGAACCATTGTATACCAGTATCATGTGGAATGCTTGGGAACAGTTCTATTACATCTATTGTGACTAAAAAATTCACTTTAGAGAAATAGCTCTCTTTAATGTTTTTAGGAATTCCCATGAGTCTTTACAAATGTGTTGCATCGATGTAATAACCTTTTTAAGTGTTGAATCAACAAATTTGCCCAGGGGTTCTGTGATGCTCCCTGCACCTGCAACAATAGGTCTAAATTTAAGTGGTTTTAACCCCTTGTGTACCTTGGGTATCCCAAAAATTACTGGTGTGAGAGGTTTGTTAACTATTAAGTAATTATAAAGTTTTTCGTTAATAACACCTTGTAGTAACATATCATATAAGGTGTTTTTAATCCTAGCATATGCAATATTCAGTTCATTTAATGAAAGTGTGCTGTACTGTTCTGTGTCCTGAAGCATATTATAGATAGCTTCCTCATATTCATTTTTATACATTAAAACAACACCACCCCCTTTGTCTGGTTTCATTACCCGTATTTGCTCATCCCTTAACTGTTTAATAAGGGTAAAAGAATTTTTTGATAAGTTATGTGTTGGAACCTTCTTCTTGGGTAAATTTCTTACTTCAGCCTCTACCAAGTCTTCAAAAATTTTTATAACGGGGTGCAGGGGTGGGTTGAATGTACTTGATCTGCTAACCAGATCTTTTGGGAAACTTTTACCTTTGAAAAAGATGTCCAAATTCAATTGTCTTGTGTATAATTTAAATTCTAAAATTGTTTTTGTAATGTCTAAGCTTTTAGAAGGTACAAAGTGAAAACCCTTTGTAAATAAATCAAAGTATGTATCATTTACTTGGTTTTCTGTAAAGTTAAAAATAGTAAAATTGTTCTTGGTTTCAATTACACATGGAGAAAAATGTGAATCAAATGCAGTGTTTTCATTAGTATACAACAACATCATCTGCGCTGTTTCCCCCATGCTTGCTGGTTCTGGAACTGTGTTCTGTTCCCTTGCCTGCATTGGGGAAATTGAAAACCCTGATTGTCAACATTTTTTGGGGTATTGTTGTTCATATTACTGTTATTAGAATGCTTTTGGGCAAGACGCTCACTACGCCTTAAAGTTTCAGTCAATGGTGTGTCACCATTTTGATTTTCGAAAGGTGGGGGCCCTCCATTTCTATTCATATTTCTAGTGGACCAATTTTGTTTAGTTATGTAACATTCAGCAATCCCATTTTTATAATCATTCAAGTCTCTTTCTAGTTTCTTAACTTTTCTTTCCATAATTTTAAAACAATATTGATCCACTTCATAAAACACATTACTGTAGTCTTTCTTAATTCTGGGAAAAGAAATGTCAGTATTCATAGAGTCATTAATCATATTAAGTTCTTCAAGTAAAGTGTCCGCTTTCTTTACATAGTCTTTAATCATTAAATGCAACATTTCAAGACCCGTGCAGTCAAATAGCTCGGAAATTTCCTTGTGAAGGTCTGAGCCTGCAATTGCATTATTTGGAAACTTGTTAATCCGTAGACCCCTGGGTACTCTTTTTACTTTAATGCATTCTTGTAAATAATCAATTTCTAGTTTAGTTGCTTTAAAAGAATACAATTTGTCGCTAAACAGTGAGAAATCAGAGTCTATTTTGTTACTATTCGTAACATTACTATGCACAGTACCTGTAGAAAAAGCGAACTGCTTATTAGTCCAAACATCGAAATTAAATGACTTCTGCGTATTCTCCGTTGTAGGGTTAGCCAGTTGTTGCTGGGATGAAAAGTCTTTTCTGTAAGCAGTAACGGGTTGTTGCTCCGTACCATTAGAGGAAGGTGGTTCACGTAAAAAAGAAGAAGTGTTGCTCCTGTTCGCGCCAAATTCCTGCTCCTGGTTTGCAGCAATTCTGCTGCCGGAGTTAGTGTTACTGTCCTTGATAGAATTGGATAGCTGAGTAATCAAGTGAATTACTTGCCGGAATTCGGATCTGGTAACCGGAACATCATCTGCTACATCACTAAGTAAAAGCGGTGTTCCCTGGAAGTCGGGAACCTCAGTGCCTTCTGCCATGACCAACACCAAACGAAGTAAAAAACGAACTAAGTCCCACAAAACCAAGAAAATATATGTGCAAGCACTGAAGCCCAATAAACTCTCCTTTAACTGGAACAAAATATTCCTCCAATTGTAGATAAAAAGTTCTTTTATTACTTTACCATTAGTTAAAAAGTGCATGAACAGTTGATAAAACAAAATGTAAATCCAACTTGCAAACTCAAGTAGATCAAGTGCTTTCACCTGTTACCATGACAGGCTTTTTCAAGATGAACCACCTACAGAACCTATTATGCTTATATACAAGCTTTTAAAACCAATTAACCAATTGAAGCAAGCACAAAGTAAATTACACCAATTTGAAAGACAAAAGCTTTGCTTGCTACTTTGATTGCTTGTAGTACATAATTTTACCGTGTTCTACTTTAAAGCTTACATTGAGCGTATTTCTACTCATGAAACGTAATAAAATACGCTTAAAATACTTATTCCACATTGGTATTGTGCCACAATCATTTGAAACCATATAACAAGTGAGCATTGATAATAAAAAACCTTTAGATGCCTGGTTAACAGTATTCCTTGAATTATTTACGTTCCCCATTGTTGTTTATAATGTATAAATGTTTACTCCTTCCAAATAGGTCATCGTTGTTAATGTATTTAACAAGTATATATCCTATAGATGTATGTATACAATAATTTTTATTTTTATTTTACTAAACTTGGACAATTTTGTGAAAAATATTATAAATAAAACCTTTTCAGAGGTTTTGTTGTCAACAAAGTGTAAACCGAAGCTTATTAAGGACTACGATGTGTATCGACAGTACATTACTTTACTAATGTTATAATTTAATACACTTATAAAAACCATTTTATTAAACATGTTAAGTATGAATTTATGAAACAAATAAAATAAAATAGACATATAAACATTATAAATACAATTGTAATAAATTAATATATCCTAAATTTTATATTTTATGGACATCTATTAAATAAATAATTAAATGGGATAATGAATAAATATATGAATATTATATTAATTTAAAAACCCTGTTTAAATATAAATGTGAATATAAATATGTAAATATAAATATTATATTATAAATATATATATATGTTACTTGTAGATAAAGATATGTCATTTTATATGACTAAAAATATCTGTTAATATTAAATATATTGTCATTTAATGTAATTATACACATTTATGGCTCATTTGTTCTTTGAGCCTTTTTTGGCCGAGGCTTTGTTCAGAACAACATGAACTAAACACATCTTGTCTTTATTATGTACAGCAATGGACATATTTTTAAGACATTTACAACATATATATATATTTATAATATAATATTTATATTTACATATTTATATTCACATTTATATTTAAACAGGGTTTTTAAATTAATATAATATTCATATATTTATTCATTATCCCATTTAATTATTTATTTAATAGATGTCCATAAAATATAAAATTTAGGATATATTAATTTATTACAATTGTATTTATAATGTTTATATGTCTGTTTTATTTTATTTATTTCATAAATTCATACTTAACATGTTTAATAAAATGTTTTTTATAAGTGTATTAAATTATAACATTAGTAAAGTAATGTACTGTCGATACACATCGTAGTCCTTAATAAGCTTCGGTTTACACTTTGTTGACAACAAAACCTCTGAAAAGGTTTTATTTATAATATTTTTCACAAAATTGTCCAAGTTTAGTAAAATAAAAATAAAAATTATTGTATACATACATCTGTAGGATATATACTTGTTAAATACATTAACAACGATGACCTATTTGGAAGGAGTAAACATTTATACATTATAAACAACAATGGGGAACGTAAATAATTCAAGGAATACTGTTAACCAGGCATCTAAAGGTTTTTTATTATCAATGCTCACTTGTTATATGGTTTCAAATGATTGTGGCACAATACCAATGTGGAATAAGTATTTTAAGCGTACTTTATTACGTTTCACGAGTAGAAATACGCTCAATGTAAGCTTTAAAGTAGAACACGGTAAAATTATGTACTACAATCAATCGAAGTAGCAAGCAAAGCTTTTGTCTTTCAAATTGGTGTAATTTACTTTGTGCTTGCTTCAATTGGTTAATTGGTTTTAAAAGCTTGTATATAAGCATAATAGGTTCTGTAGGTGGTTCATCTTGAAAAAGCCTGTCATGGTAACAGGTGAAAGCGCTTGATCTACTTGAGTTTGCAAGTTGGATTTACATTTTGTTTTATCAACTGTTCGTGCACTTTTTAACTAATGGTAAAGTAATAAAAGAACTTTTTATCTACAATTGGAGGAATATTTTGTTCCAGTTAAAGGAGAGTTTATTGGGCTTCAGTGCTTGCACATATATTTTCTTGGTTTTGTGGGACTTAGTTCGTTTTTTACTTCGTTTGGTGTTGGTCATGGCAGAAGGCACTGAGGTTCCCGACTTCCAGGGAACACCGCTTTTACTTAGTGATGTAGCAGATGATGTTCCGGTTACCAGATCCGAATTCCGGCAAGTAATTCACTTGATTACTCAGCTATCCAATTCTATCAAGGACAGTAACACTAACTCTGGCAGCAGAATTGCTGCAAACCAGGAGCAGGAATTTGGCGTGAACAGGAGCAACACTTCTTCTTTTTTACGTGAACCACCTTCCTCTAATGGTACGGAGCAACAACCCGTTACTGCTTACAGAAAAGACTTTTCATCCCAGCAACAACTGGCTAACCCTACAACGGAGAATACGCAGAAGTCATTTAATTTCGATGTTTGGACTAATAAGCAGTTCGCTTTTTCTACAGGTACTGTGCATAGTAATGTTACGAATAGTAACAAAATAGACTCTGATTTCTCACTGTTTAGCGACAAATTGTATTCTTTTAAAGCAACTAAACTAGAAATTGATTATTTACAAGAATGCATTAAAGTAAAAAGAGTACCCAGGGGTCTACGGATTAACAAGTTTCCAAATAATGCAATTGCAGGCTCAGACCTTCACAAGGAAATTTCCGAGCTATTTGACTGCACGGGTCTTGAAATGTTGCATTTAATGATTAAAGACTATGTAAAGAAAGCGGACACTTTACTTGAAGAACTTAATACGATTAATGACTCTATGAATACTGACATTTCTTTTCCCAGAATTAAGAAAGACTACAATAATGTGTTTTATGAAGTGGATCAATATTGTTTTAAAATTATGGAAAGAAAAGTTAAGAAACTAGAAAGAGACTTGAATGATTATAAAAATGGGATTGCTGAATGTTACATAACTAAACAAAATTGGTCCACTAGAAATATGAATAGAAATGGAGGGCCCCCACCTTTCGAAAATCAAAATGGTGACACACCATTGACTGAAACTTTAAGGCGTAGTGAGCGTCTTGCCCAAAAGCATTCTAATAACAGTAATATGAACAACAATACCCCAAAAAATGTTGACAATCAGGGTTTTCAATTTCCCCAATGCAGGCAAGGGAACAGAACACAGTTCCAGAACCAGCAAGCGTGGGGGAAACAGCGCAGATGATGTTGTTGTATACTAATGAAAACACTGCATTTGATTCACATTTTTCTCCATGTGTAATTGAAACCAAGAACAATTTTACTATTTTTAACTTTACAGAAAACCAAGTAAATGATACATACTTTGATTTATTTACAAAGGGTTTTCACTTTGTACCTTCTAAAAGCTTAGACATTACAAAAACAATTTTAGAATTTAAATTATACACAAGACAATTGAATTTGGACATCTTTTTCAAAGGTAAAAGTTTCCCAAAAGATCTGGTTAGCAGATCAAGTACATTCAACCCACCCCTGCACCCCGTTATAAAAATTTTTGAAGACTTGGTAGAGGCTGAAGTAAGAAATTTACCCAAGAAGAAGGTTCCAACACACAACTTATCAAAAAATTCTTTTACCCTTATTAAACAGTTAAGGGATGAGCAAATACGGGTAATGAAACCAGACAAAGGGGGTGGTGTTGTTTTAATGTATAAAAATGAATATGAGGAAGCTATCTATAATATGCTTCAGGACACAGAACAGTACAGCACACTTTCATTAAATGAACTGAATATTGCATATGCAAGGATTAAAATCACCTTATATGATATGTTACTACAAGGTGTTATTAACGAAAAACTTTATAATTACTTAATAGTTAACAAACCTCTCACACCAGTAATTTTTGGGATACCCAAGGTACACAAGGGGTTAAAACCTCTTAAATTTAGACCTATTGTTGCGGGTGCAGGGAGCATCACAGAACCCCTGGGCAAATTTGTTGATTCAACACTTAAAAAGGTTATTACATCGATGCAACACATTTGTAAAGACTCATGGGAATTCCTAAAAAACATTAAAGAGAGCTATTTCTCTAAAGTGAATTTTTTAGTCACAATAGATGTAATAGAACTGTTCCCAAGCATTCCACATGATACTGGTATACAATGGCTCAATGAAATTTTAACTGAATTTTCGAATTTTAGTAACAACATTATTAATTTATTATCAGATTTTATGGACATTATTTTAAATAACAATTTTATTTACTTCAACGGGGAATTTTTTAAGCAAAATAAAGGGGTTGCCATGGGCTCACCATGTGCCTCAGCATACGCAAATATTGTCCTTTGCCATTGGGAAAATGAGTTTATATTTGCATCACAATGGAAAAATAACATATTGCACTACCAAAGATATTTGGATGATATATGTATTTTATGGGAAGGTACTAAAACAAGTTTGGATGCTTTTTTGGTTTATATAAATGAGACTACTGATTTTCTAAAATTCACATTTAATATTAACGAGAATCAGATGAACTACCTTGATGTGTTACTGTGTAAAAATGTGGAATTACAAATGTTTGAGTCTTCAATTTATAGAAAACCAACCTTCTCCAACACATATCTCCATTTCACTAGTGCCCATCCTTTCTCACAGAAGAAAGGCATTGTGAAAGGCCAATTCATCAGGGCCTCCAGAATGTGTAACACTGATAAGAGGTTTTCTGATGAAGTCCAAAGGTTGACAAAACTATTTCTTGAGAGAGGTTATCCCTTGACTCTAATAGAAGAAATGTACCAAGAAGTTTTATTAAAAAGAACTGACATATACAGTCCATTGTTGGGCACAGGTACAGAGCCAATTTCAACACAAAATACCACATCTGAAGTTATGTTGAATACCCCTTTTTCCCAAACTACTTTTAGTTGCACTTTTAATAATGACACCACTAAAATAAAAAACATGGTTAGTAAATTTTGGCCTATTCTAACTTCCAATGAAGACATTAAGAAATGGATACCAGAAAGGCCAACTTTCGTAGATGCAAGAAATATTAATTTAAAGGACATGTTTGAAAAACAACTTCCATCACAAATGGTTTATAGAGGCGGTAAGGTTGGAACTTACAAATGTAATAGTTGCAAACAATGTTCCTCTATTATTGAAACCAATGTTTATTATATTAAATCAAGGAAATTTACCTTAAAATCAACATGTTATTGTAACTGTGGCTCAAAGGGTGTCATCTATTTAGGTGTTTGTCAAGAATGTGATAGTTTCTATGTGGGCAAATCTGAAAGAACATTACGTAAAAGAATTTACGAACATCTTTACGATATTCGCAAAATGAAAGAAACGAACGCATTTGTTAAACATCTCGCTAACTGCCCTAAGATGACACCAAAATTTTTGGTTATTGAGCAGGTTCCTCTCAACCCCAGGGGGGGAGATTGGGAAACTTCTATAGAGTTTAAAGAACTGAATTGGCAGTTAAAATTAAATGCATCGAAACCCCCTGGACTTAATGAAGCCATTAGTATCACTAGCCTCCTTAAATTAAGGAGGGCAAAATTGTAACCATGACAAACTTTTAAGAATTTTATCTACATAAACATAGTAGATTTTAACAAACAATTTTTTGGTATATTTAAATAACTTGTAGATAAAGATATGTCATTTTATATGACTAAAAATATCTGTTAATATTAAATATATTGTCATTTAATGTAATTATACACATTTACAGCTCATTTGTTCTTTGAGCCTTTTTTGGCCGAGGCTTTGTTCAGAACAACATGAACTAAACACATCTTGTCTTTATTATGTACAGCAATGGACATATTTTTAAGACATTTACAACATATATATATATTTATAATATAATATTTATATTTACATATTTATATTCACATTTATATTTAAACAGGGTTTTTAAATTAATATAATATTCATATATTTATTCATTATCCCATTTAATTATTTATTTAATAGATGTCCATAAAATATAAAATTTAGGATATATTAATTTATTACAATTGTATTTATAATGTTTATATGTCTATTTTATTTTATTTATTTCATAAATTCATACTTAACATGTTTAATAAAATGGTTTTTATAAGTGTATTAAATTATAACATTAGTAAAGTAATGTACTGTCGATACACATCGTAGTCCTTAATAAGCTTCGGTTTACACTTTGTTGACAACAAAACCTCTGAAAAGGTTTTATTTATAATATTTTTCACAAAATTGTCCAAGTTTAGTAAAGTAAAAATAAAAATTATTGCATACATACATCTATAGGATATATACTTGTTAAATACATTAACAACGATGACCTATTTGGAAGGAGTAAACATTTATACATTATAAACAACAATGGGGAACGTAAATAATTCAAGGAATACTGTTAACCAGGCATCTAAAGGTTTTTTATTATCAATGCTCACTTGTTATATGGTTTCAAATGATTGTGGCACAATACCAATGTGGAATAAGTATTTTAAGCGTACTTTATTACGTTTCATGAGTAGAAATACGCTCAATGTAAGCTTTAAAGTAGAACACGGTAAAATTATGTACTACAAGCAATCGAAGTAGCAAGCAAAGCTTTTGTCTTTCAAATTGGTGTAATTTACTTTGTATCTGTACAGATGGTCCACTTCTAGTGACCAACCTGTCTCTGGCAATTTCCTGGGCCTTTGTCTTGTCATTCTTTAACATAGCATTGACTCTGTGACTCACTTTTCCAGTTGCCCTATTTTGGCTGCTCAATGTACAGATGCCCTGCACCAGTCCTTGATACATCTGATCACAGAAAGCCTTACTAAGTTTACTCTTCTCAAGGTTACACATGCCATTTGTGTACAGTGCTGATAATAGCATCATTGTCTCCTTGGCAGTGAACTTTTCTAGACTTACTCCTTTCTGATGACAAGATGTCTATGCCTGATGGTTATGCATTTGGATTGCTATGTATGTTCATGACTGCCCATGCCAGCCAGCAGTTGACCATATCTCCTACCCCAGAGCTGTGTGTTACTATAGTATAGACATTCTAATGTTGTATCATAGTGTGGCAGCAGTGAGTCATACCTCTCAACTGCCCAGATTTTTGTCTTATATTTTTGGCCTGTCCCTCATAAAATTTGTGGTTTCTGCAAACTATTGAGGATTGAAGTCACTAAATAATAGTAAATAATGGCAGACATTTGAGCTTCAGACTTCATTTCTTTTAGAAAATGCATAGGTTCATAGGTAGGTACTAAGCTATTGGCCCCAGGGCCTACATAAGCCTAGCCAAATGGTATCCTGGCTTTCGTCACCCAAGAAAATTATTTTCCTGTGTCCCTGTCGAGCAGAGCCACAGAAGTGATCCCCGGGGTGAATTTCCTGTCTCCCATCCAATCATCAAAATTTTTCTTGAAGAGTGCTAAGGAGGGGCTTTGTTTGATATAGATAGGTAGCTTGTTCCAGAGTATGGGAAGTCTCTGGGACAGGAATCTATCCCTCCAGCATGTTCTGTTTATTGTGGTGACAAGGTTTAGCTCCCTAGAGTGTGTAGCTTGGAGAGATTGGGATTTCTTTAAGTGGAGCATGTCCAACAGCTTTGGGTTTGACGTAGCTTTGTATGTTAGGCAGAGATCGCCTCTGAGTAGGCGATACATGACAGAGTAAAGCTGGAGATTTTTGAGACAATCTGCATAGGACAGCTGTTTGAGGCCAGTAATTCTCTTTGTGAGGTATTTCTGTGGCCTTTTCAGTTGTTGTAGATGTCTTGTGAGGTACATACCAAAAGGGGTGTTGTACTCTATAATGGGTCTAATGAGTGATGAGTAGAGGGGAACAATGACCTCTTTTTTCCTGGATGATAAACCTTTTGTGATGAGGTGTGCCACGTAGAAGGAGTTCCTGACTATTGTGGTGATGTGATTATCAATAGAGAGACTACTGTCCACCTGTGTCCCAAGGTCTCTTATCACATTTTCGGTGTTAAGTAGACTACCACCTATGTGGTAGTTCATGGATACAGAGTTTTTACCAAAAGGGATGACAATGCACTTTTTGGCATTGAGCTTGAGGCCATGGCTTTGACACCAGGCATCTGTCTCAGTGAGGCCCTTTTGTAGGATATCCACATTGTTAGGGGTTTTGATTATGGCTCCTACTTTGTATTCATCTGTGAAATTTGTTAGCCGAAGACCTTCTGTGTTATCCTGTACTTCAGAGAAGTAGATACCAAACAGGAGTGGACCCAGGACTAAACCCTGTGGTACTACACTTGTCACTGGTCTGAAATTGGATTTAGAGTCTGCTACTTTCACAGTGTGGGTTCTGTCAGTGAGCCAATTGGCAACCCATCTTGTGACATATCGATTTATACCTAGTTTAGTGAGTTTATCTATAATTCCAGAGTAGGGGATGGTGTTGAAAGCCTTGGCGAGATCTAGATAGGTTGTGTGAACCACCATACACTCATCTATGGCTTTGGTGACCACTTCAAAGAAGTCTATCAGGTTTAGGAGACATTATCTGCCTTTTACAAACCAGAACTAGGTAAGGTCCAGAGTTTGGGGATTAACTATGTCATTGTTTATAAGTTCCATGATGATACGTTCCATATCCTTGCAGACCAGGCTCATCAGGCTAATGGGATGGTAGTTCCGGGGTCTGTGGTGGCTCCTCCTTTGTGGAGTGGGAAAACAGTTGCTGTGCACCATTCAGTGGGCACAAAGCCTGAGGTGAGGCTATGATTGAACATGGTACTTAGGTGGGGTGCCAGTTCATTCTGTAGTTCATGTAGAATACAGCCTGGGATGTTGTCAAGTCCCATGGATGCTGTGTTCATGGCTTTGAAGAGTGTGTCTTTTACCTGTGCAGCCATGATTACAGGAATTCTGCATTCTTCCGGTATAGAGATGGTCCCATTAGGGGTTAAGAGAGGGGTAAAGTTAGCAATGAACCTATCTGCCAGGATGTTGGCAACATCAGTTGGTTCTGTATATTTAGTGCCTTTGTGCTGTAACTCAGAGCAGATCTGAGTGTTGCCATTGAGATCCTTGACATAGCTATAGAATGCTTTGTGGTTGTCTTTAGAATCAGTGGCAATTTTGTTTTTGTAACTAGCTTTGGAGGATTTTAAGAGGGTTCTCAGCTTCTTATTGAGGCTGACCAGGGAGTTCCTGCAATCATGGGATTTTACTCTTTTTGGCAACAGATTCTTTCTTCTATTGTAGAGTTTGTTTATGGCAGGGGACCACCAGATTGGCTTCCTTTTTTTGGAGGATAGCATCTTAGTTCTGTTAGGGATTGCACGATCCATGCATTTGTGTAAGTGCTTATAAAGTGCATTTGTATAGAATTCAGCAGTTGTACCTCTATTGTCCATCAGCATGGGTGTCGTGAAATTTGCCACTTCTGTCTTAAGCAGTGTGAAATTGGCTTTGGAAAAATTTTTTATGGTGGTTTCCCTAATGGGGGGGTCGGGGTGGGATGTGGACGTCTAGGGTGATTAGCTTTTGGTCAGATCTGACCAACAAGGAATTGACCTCTGGTGTGGAACACCGGTTGCCCATGTAGGTAATGACCAGGTCTAGGATTTTGCAGCCCCTGGTGGGGGTGTGGATAAGTTGATCCAAGGCGTTGGAATTTATGAATTCCAGAAAACGTTGAGCACAAGAGTTGGTACATGAGTAGTTTTCCCAGTTAATGGTGGGATAGTTGAAATCGCCCATCATTAGGGTGTTAGATTGTACCCTAATATTTTCCAGTGTATCAAAAAATGAGGAGTGGGAATCCTGGGGCATGGTGGGGGATCTGTAGCAAGCTACAATTTGGATTGCGGTCTTGCCCAGAGTTAGTTGCACTTGGATAATCTCGGATGCATTATGCTGAGCAACTAGCCTGGAGGTGTGGATATCCTTAATGAATATGGACATGCCTCCGCCTTTAGTGTTTCGGTCCAGGTTAGGTGGCCGAAAGGTGTGGTGTGAATTATAGCTTGGTAATGCAGGGGTGCTCTCTGGAGCCTTGAACCAGGTCTCTGTCACTGCATAGATGTCGATGTTCTCCATTTTAAGGAGTGGCTTGAGTGAGTGCATTTTGAGGATTAGACTTCTAGCATTGAGTAGCATTACCCTCAGATTTTGCTTGCTTGTACATGTTATGGTGGTGAATTTGTCATTTGAACCTTGCCTAATAAAGGTACTATAGGGGTGGCAAGAGCCTTAGCCAGTATCTGAAATCCCGAGGGCAACAGGTTCAGGCCAACTCTGGCAAAGCACCATGGTTTGTTGATCATGTCATCCTAGGCAGACAGATACTGGATCCCCTTAGAATGACACCAGAAGCTTAGCCAACTGTTGAGGTCAATCATTTTGTCCTTGTACTGTGGTATCATTCTGGGTGATGGCAGGATGCCTATCATGGCTAGGGTCATACCTGCCTGGGCTACAAGATCAGACAGCTCCTCCCTGTCTCTTTCCATGTAGAACAGGGAGGTATGTCTCAGGTCATTCACACCAACATGGACAATGACAGAGTCATATTTGTACTTGTTGTGGAGTGACCTGAGTGTGTGCATTATGGGGCTAGCAGGAGAAGGAGTAACTTTCTCCTTGTTTAGCCTAGTGAGTGGAACATCAGTGTGCCTATGACTAGACTGTTGGGTACGTTTTTATGCCTTATGGGCTGTGGTTGAGTGGCTCACTGAGTTTGTGGGCTATGTGCCATTTGGGTTGTTTTGGAGGGGTGGAGGTTGCTTGCATTTCTGCTTTGGAGTTCCCTGTTGCTTGGGTAGATTTTTATTGAGAGCTTCCGTGAATGTAGGTGTGTGTTTTGTGTTTCTATGGGTGTGTTTTGGTGGTGTAGGTTTTGAGGGACTATGTGATGAGTGTGGTATGGTGAAAGTGTTTACCTTCTCCTCTTAACTGTCTAGTCCAGTCTTGGGTGAGGAAAGCTTTGCTACCAGTTTGGCTATATATGTGCATTTCTCACAGGTTGTAGTGTTGGAAGGTAGGAGGAGAGGATTGTCTGTGTATATGAGGCAATTGCTGCATTGCCCCGAGATACCCAGATTCATCAGGTAGACAGGAGAAAACACCGGGAGCTGATCATTAGACATGCCTGGATAGGTGCTTATTTATTAAGTACTAAACACTATTTTCCTCTAGACAAGTGAGGAAAGTTGAGTGCTGCAGTAATTTGTAGCTTATTTAGTGCTTACGAGTTCTGAACAAGTGCTGAGCTCAAAGAAACAGATCTGAGTGCTGAAACTAAAAACTGGCTAGTTCTAAGAAACGAAATTAAGCTAGAAGGCTTCCTTCCAACACAGAAAGGTTTGGGGGCTCAAAAGCTAACAAACAGTCCTGGATACAGCAAATCTGTATCTGGACTAGACGACTTACAGGAAAGGCAGGAAACAAGCTTAGAATTTTTTTTAATTTAATAATTCAAAACCTGTTATTTTAACAACTTTCTAAGGTTATAGGAGCAATATTTAAAATTTGCCCTTATTTTTGGGCATTTGCCCCCCATTACTTCTGTCTTTGTTCAGATTTCTTGAGCTGAGAGGTTATGAGATATGGTGAGCATGTTAGCATACTTATTGTCCTTTG
Organism: Protopterus annectens; assembly: GCF_019279795.1. Taxonomy (NCBI): domain Eukaryota; kingdom Metazoa; phylum Chordata; order Ceratodontiformes; family Protopteridae; genus Protopterus; species Protopterus annectens. The sequence continues at coordinate 201,091,449 of NC_056729.1, forward strand.
TATCTATTCTGGTACCACAGTCTGTTCTTGGTGAACTGTAGGCCATATATCTCATGTAACATGTCACACTATCCTTGTAAATATGGAGTGCTATTTCAAACAACTTTCTTAGCAGAAAAATAAAGAGACCTCACTCTGTTCTTATACTCTGGCAGGGTTGAGCTCTCCAGCAGAATAGCAATTGTCCTGCCCTATCCCCTGAGCTCTTTCATGCTGAGCCCATGCAGTAGAAATGCAGCATGTCCTGTCCAGTCCCCTGAGTGCTAAGCAACCCTAGCAGGACTGCAACCTGTCTAGCACTATCCTCTGTGCCCTATCATACTGAAGCCCTCAAATGGTCTTCAGCCTGTCCTACCATCACCCTTTTGCCTCCGTAATACCTTCTGTGGAGGCCTAGTGAAGGATTCTAACCTGTGATGGTGTAGAGGGGTGCTTTTTTGTTACCCTGCACAAAGAGCACTGGATGATGATAACAGAGGTGAATTGGAGGCTGTGTCCTTGTTCTGACAACCTAAAGTGCCTCCTTGCACATTTGATAGAATCACATAGTCAACCAGTTCTATTCATCAGACCACCTTATGAGGCACCCACTCGTGATGTGAGGTGTGAGTGACATTTGACTGGATTCCTGACTGGACTGTTTTGGCAGGCCCTCATCACACCTCATTTTCTCAATCATTGTACCCATCATCCTTTTCTGTCCCTCACAATTAATTCATGTAGTTGAGTCCACATTGCAACCAGTTGTCCTTCATTTCTAAGTTCATGTGTCTTCATCTTTTCTGCCTTATGTTTAAGTACCTCCCCTGTCAGTCTTTTTTTCTGCTTTATATGTTTATTATTTTTTCTGTCTCTACTACCTCTCCCCTTACCTTCCATTCTATCCACAGTTTCCCCTGCAACCCTCCAACTCTACCTTCTGTAAAAATGTGATGCTAGCCATTAAAATATATTTATATATCTATATCTATCTATCTCTCTGTATATATATATATATATATATATATATATATATATATATATATATATATATATATATATATAGTAGGTGAGTCCAGTTTTGTGAAAGTGCAGTTATTGAAACACACACATTCGCAAAAATCAAGTCACTGAACCAGAAAAACAAATACAGTAAACACAGTTATGCAGGGGTGCTGCACCCCCCATACCCCCACTACTTATATATACTAACTCCGAGAGCGCACTACAGTGGAGCAAAGGGAATATTCCCTTATCTTTACTGTACTGTGATTTACAACAGCAAGCTATCTTTACATTATAGGTTCTTCTCCCATATACAACTGAAGAAGTTGTTGTTTGCCTTTCAGCTTTTCCTGGTAAGGGGTCGCCACAGTGGAACTCCATTCTGCTAATGATTGGCAGTAGATTTTTTACGAAATGCCAAGGTGCCAGTTCGACACCCAACCTTCAACGAAGGCATGCCCATTTACGCACGTATTTCTTTGGAACGCTACCCAACCACGGGGAGGACATGCAGACTCCACACAGAAGGCACTCCCAAGCCCAGCCAAGAATCGAACGGGATAACCTCTTGCTATGAGGTAACAACGCTACCGCCGTACCACCGCGGCATATATACAACTGAAGGAGTAATACACCTATAACACCACAGGATCCTGAAACCAGCGACCTCTCTTTGCTGAATTGATTTTCGCAAAAGTGCATTTTTGAATAACTGCACTTTTGCAAAACTGAATTTGTCTAATTGAACTTCAGTAAAGTGTGTTTTTATATATATATATATATATATATATATATATATATATATATATATATATATATATATATATATATATATATATATATATATATATACACACACACACACACACACATATATATATATATATATATATATATATATATATATATATATATATATATATATATATATATATATATATATATATGTGTGTGTGTGTGTGTGTATACTCTTCTTGGCCCACACCTTTCTTTCTTTCTTATTATCTTTCTGGATATTGATTTGCTTGTTGTTTTTCATTTTTATTAGTAATATCTCTTTCTTTATACCTCATTTATTTGCCAAACTGGCTAGACACTTTGCTATAGTGAACACGTATGAGTTGCCATAATGCCCACATCATGGATATAGTGTACTTATTTATGCATGTAGATATGCATAGCATTAGGCCTGCCACTTACCTGATGCTTTTACTTGGGCCATAAGACCACTTATAGCCCAGTTGTTCTGGCAGTGCAGTTACTGTCACTATCAAAGCTTCAGAGTTTCATTATACAGTCCTGCCCTTCACTGATGTGTGTGTAACCTTAATAGGTTGCTGCTCTCTTCATACTACTCAACATTGTGTCAGCACATTATTCTTTTTTTCTAAATGCCGCACCTCCATTATTTATTCTAACTGAACCCGCCATTGCCCCAGTTCCTGCAGCCTACCACAACTCACAGAAATATTGGAGCTGTGTACTTTAACCCAGCATACCTTAAAGTGCCGAAAACATGAGACAGAAAGTTCTGGAACACTCAGGACAAGACAGAAGAGGAAAATATGTCAGAGAACCAGAAAAAAGGGGCTGCAGGGCTGGAATTGCTGCAAAGCTGAAAAATAATCCTCACAGACCTGCTCTGCCTTCAATATTGCTAGCAAATGCATGCTCGCTGAACAGTAAAATGGATGACCTGAGGCTAGAACTCTACAGCAAAAATAAGAAGAGAAATACCTGTTTATTGATGATGACTTAGATATGGCTGCATAACAATACCAATGATAGTGCTGTTAGCTTAGAAGGATTCACACTATGTCATGCAGACAGATGTCAAGCTTTGTGTGGAAAGGCCATGGGAGGTGGAGTCTGCATCAAAGATGGTGTAAGAACTGTGAGATTGTTCAGTCACTTTGTTCTGATAATCTAGAGTTCCTGTCCTTGAAATGCAGACCCTTTTATGTACCTAGAGAGCTAAATGGAATATATGTAACAGTGGTATACATTCCACCCAGTGCAAACACCACTGAGGCCCTGAGAAATGTTTATTACTCTGTCTGTGAGCTGCAGAGAAAAAACTCAGACTTTGCACATGTGGTTGCTGGTGATTTTAATCAAGCGGATCTGAGAGAGGTGCTACTCCACTAGTATCCATTTGTAAATGTTCCTACAAGAGGTGCAAACATTCTGGGCAAGATATATTCCAACATCAAAGGTGCCTACAGAGCAATACAACAACCTAACTTAGGAAGCTCTAACTATCTTACCATCATGCTTCTACCAGCCAACAAACCAGCTCTGATCAGAGAAAGCCCACAGTTAAGCAGAACAGTGGCTAGAATGAAGGGTCTTTGGAATGTATCCAAGGCTGCATTGATAGTACCTGCTAGGCCAGTTTCAAAGAGGCAGCTATGTCAGATGAGAAGGTGAACATGGATGATTACATGGAATCAGTAGTAGCTGACATCACAAAATGTGTTGATGATGTATCTGACATCAAAAGTATCACAATCAGAGCAAACCAAAAGCCATGGGTCAACAACAAAGTCTATGATGTCCTGAAGGCAAAACATGCAGCATTCAGGGCCAAGGACAAGAAGGGTCTCAGAAAAGCTAGTGCAAACCTAAAAGGGGCATTAAAGAGGCCAAGAGGAAATATGGAAAGAAATGATAAAGTCAGTTTGCAGACATGAGGGACACCAGGAGTCCCTGGCAAGGGATACAGCAGTTACTGACTATAAAACTATGTCAGCTCAGTGTGAAGACAACATTGAATTCCTGGAGAGATTGAACTCCTTCTTTGGCAGATTTGACAAGAAAAACAATGTGGTTGCTACAAGACTACCAAAGAACTAGGAACAGGGGATGCTCAGCCTTAACTCCAATGAACTGAGATCTCAACTTAAGAAGTTGAATGCCAGGAAGGATGCTGGTCTTTATAAAATACTGGGCAAAGTACTTAAAGGCTGTACAGACCAACTATGCTCAGTTCTAAATTATATTTTCAACACCTCCCTTAACACTGTCATATGATCACCACTTCCAAATAGAACCACATTACATTTTCATTACATTTTCATGTCTCTAGCTCTTAGATATTGTCCTCCCACCACAGTCATGTCATAATTAATACTAAAGGGCTCAAGCCTTTCCTGACAACAGGCACACATAATTTACTTTTGAAAGAATACCAATGGTGGATGCTCTTTCTGATTCAAAGGCAGGCCACCCATGGTGATTCCATACAGTCAGTAGGATAATTGCAGTGTATCATCTCCATCGCTATGCTACATGTGAATGAGGCATTTTGGGGAGTGGTATATGCTAACTAACCATGTGCTCTGCCCTGGAAATACTAGCAGAAAGGGTTTTGCATAGCAAGTCAAAAGCATACATTAACACAACTGACCATGTTAATGAACATGGCCAAAATGTTATAGTCTGCCATTATAGTGAAGACATCATGGTGCAGGAAAGTGTTCGGACATTTAGAAGAGATGTAGTGGTGGGTGAGTATGTATGAGTGTGTGTATGTGTGTGTGGCTGCACATGTGCATGTCAGCAAGAAATGAGTGGTCTCAGGTGAGCCTGTTTGTGTGTGTGTGTGTGTGTGTGTGTGTGTGTGTGTGTGTGTGTGTGTGTGTGTGTGTGTGTGTGTGTGTGTGTGTGTGTGTGTCTGGAGGACTCAGTGTGTGTCTGCCTGGATGATCACAGTAGGGAGATAGTTAGGGGATTGGTAGGGTATGTTTTTGTGCACACAGGTGAATGTGTGAGTGTGTCAGTGAGTGCGATTGGGTAGGGGTGAGTATATCTTGTAAAGCGAATGCCCATGTGAGTGAGTGTGTGTGTGTGTGTGTGTGTGTGTGTGTGTGTGTGTGTGTGTGTGTGTGTGTGTGTGTGTGTGTGTGATTGTGTGTGTAGTGTGTGCACATATGAATGTCTGCAAGTGTGTAAAAAAGTAACTAAGGAAAACAAAGATAATGTAGGAATGAAGACCTCCATCTAAGGAACATTTTTTAACTATTATACCATTTTACTTAAAAGGTTAATAGAATAACAGGTTTGGTGTCGCAGTGCATTTTCTGTAGAATAAGAAGTATGAAACTCTATGTTCAGGAATCACTGACTAGCTGTAGTCCTTAGTGATTTGTTTATGAGGGACAAGGCAAAAATAACATGCAACATCAGGGACATTCTGTAAAATCAGTGACAGCTAAGAGTTATGAGTGGGAGTCTGCATGCTTGAATAGGTCCGTGTGCTAATTGGGGGTGGGGTCATGCTGAGTCACTATTTATGCATGTGCAGGAATGTCTGTGACTGTGTGTGTGCATGTGGTTTTGTGTGTGTGTGTGTGTGTGTGTGTGTGTGTGTGTGTGTGTGTGTGTGTGTGTGTGTGTGTGTGTGTGTGTGTGTGTGTGTGTGCGTATGTGTGTGTGGGAGGGGGGCAGAGTGAATAAGGAGGGTGCCTCTGCCAATGCAAAGTATGGGCTGCCAGTGGGAATTAAAACTGAAACATGCTGTTTAGCATTGGTAGTAATTAAATCCTATACATAGCTATGGAAATTAACCCAGCCACTGGGAATGCACAAGCCAGTGCATTTCTTTGTACCAGTCCCAAGCCCGGATAAATGGGGAGGGTTACTTCAGGAAGGGCATCCGGTGTAAAACCTCTGCCAAATAACATATGCACACAACAATACAGATTTCCATAGCAGATCGGTTGAGGCCTGGGTTAACAATGACCGCCACCACTACTGTTACTGTTAGCCAACAGGGTGCTGGCAGAAATTGGGCTACTGTTGGCCAAAGGAGGAGAAGGAGAAGAAGAGGAGGAAGGCATGCCCGAAAGCAGAAAGTGAGGAGGAAGGTTAGGAGTGTAGTAGTGTGGGTAGGAACTTTGAATGTTGGCAGTATGACTGGTATAGAGAGAGAGCTGGCTGATATGGTGGAGAGAAAGAAGGTTGATATATTGTGCGTTCAAGAGACCAGATGGAAGGGAAGTAAGGCCAGGTGTATAGGAGGTGGGTTCCAATTGTTCTATCATGGTGTGAATGGGAGGAGAAATGGGGTAGGGGTTATCCTGAAGGAACAGTATGCCAAGAGTGTTTTGGAGGTAAAAAGAGTGTCGGATAGAGTGATGTTTATGAAGCTGGAAATTGATGGTGTAATGATGAATGTTGTTAGTGCATACGGTCCGCAAGTTGGGTGTGCGTTGGATGAGAAAGAAATATTTTGGAGTGAGTTGGATGAAGTGGTGGTGAGTGTACCCAAGGGGAGAGACTGGTGATTGGAATGGATTTCAATGGGCATGTTGGTGAAGGGAACAGAGGAGATGAGGAAGTGATGGGCAGGTATGGTGTTAAGGAGAGGAATGTAGAAGGTCAGATGGTAGTGGATTTTGTGAAAAGGATGGACATGGCTGTGGTGAATACGTATTTTAAGAAGAGGGAGGAGCATAAGGTGACATACAAGAGTGGAGGAAGATGCACACAGGTGGATTATATCCTGTGCAGGAGGGCCAGTCTGAAGGAGATTGGAGACTGTAAAGTGGTGACAGGAGAAAGTGTAGTTAGGCAGCATAGAATGGTGGTCTGTAGGATGACGTTGGTGATCAAGAAGAGGAGGACAAGTGTGAGAGCAGTGCCAAGGATCAAATGGTGGAAGTTGAAAAAGGGTGATTGTGAGGTGGAGTTCAGGGAAGATTAAAACAGGCACTGTGGAGCAGTGAATAGTTACGGAATAGCTGGGAAACTACAGCAGAGATGGTAAGGGAGACAGCTAGAAAGGTGCTTGGTATGATATCTGGACAGAGGAAGGAGGACAAGGAGACCTGGTGGTGGAATAAAGAAGTACAGGAGAGTATACAGAGGAAGAGTCTGGCGAAGAAGAAGTGGGATTGTCAGAGAGATGAAGAAAGTAGACAGGAGTATAAGGAGATGAGGAGCATGGCAAAGAGAGAGGTGATGAAGGCTAAGGATAAGGCATATGGAGAGTTGTATGAAAGGTTGGACACTAAAGAGGGAGAAAAGGACCTATACCAATTAGCTAGATAAAGGGACCGAGATGGGAAAGATGTGCAGCAGGTAAGGGTAATAAAGGATATTGAGGGAATCATACTCACAAGCGAGGAGGGTGTGTTGAATGAAGAGAATGAGAGAGAGAGAGAGGGAGAGAAGGTTGGATGATGTGGAGATAGAGAATCAGGAAGTGAAACTGATTAGCAAGGAGGAAGTACGAACAGCTATGAAGAGGATGAAGAATGGAAACTCTGTTGGTCCAGATGACACACCAGTGGAAGCATGGCAGTGCTTAGGAGAAATGGCAGTGGAGTTCTTAACCAGATTGTTTAATGAAATCTTGGAAAGTCTGAGGATGCATGAGGAGTGGAGAAAAAGTATTTTGGCACCTATTTTTAAGAATAAGGGTGATGTGCAGAGTTGTAGTAACTACAGAGGGATAAAACTGATCAGTCACAGCTTGAAGTTATGGGAAAGCATAGTGGAAGCTAGCTTAAGAAGGGAGGTGATGATTAGCAATCAACAGTATGGTTTCATGCCGGGAAGGAGCACAACAGATGCAATGTTTGCTCTGAGACTATTGATGGAGAAATATAGGGAAGGTCAGAAGGAGTTGCATTGTGTCTTTGTGGACTTGGAGAAAACATATGATAGGGTGCCTAGAGAGGAGTTGTGGTATAGTATGAGGAAGGCAGGAGCAGCAGAGAAGTATGTAAGAGTGGTACAGAATATGTACGAGGGTAGTGTGACAGTGGTGAGGTCTGCAGTGGGAGAGATAAGGTGGAGGTGGGATTACATCAAGGATTAGCTCTGAGCCCTTTCTTATTTGCAATGGTGATGGACAGGTTGACAGACGAGATCAGACAGGAGGCCCCATGGACTATGATGTTTACAGATGACATTGTCATCTGTAGTGAGAGTAGGGACCAGGTTGAGGAGAGCCTGGAAAGGTGGAGATATGCTCTAGAGAGGAGAAGAATGAAGGTCAGCAGGTCTAAGACAGAATATGTGTGTGTGAATGAGAGGGAGGATAGAGGAATGGTAAGGATGCAGGGAGTAGAGTTGGTGAAGTTGGATGAGTTTAAGTACGTGGGATCAACAGTTCAGAGTAATGGTTAGTGTGGAAGAGAGGTGAAGAAGAGAGTACAGGCAGGGTGGAATGGGTGGAGAAGAGTGTCAGGAGTGATTTGTGACAGACTGGTACCAGTAAGAGTGAAAGGGAAGGTCTACAAGAGGGTAGTGAGACCAGCTATGTTGTATGGGTTGGAGACGGTGGCATTGACAAAAAGGCAGGAGTCAGTGCTGGAAGTAGCAGAGTTAAAGATGTTAAGATTTGCACTGGGTGTGACAAGGATGGACAGGATTAGGAATCAGTATAATAGAGGGCCAGCTCAGGTTGGACAGTTTGGAGACAAAGTCAGAGAGGCAAGATTGTGTTTGTTTGGACATGTGTTGAGGAGGGATGATGGGTACATTGGGAAAAGGATGCTAAGGATGGAGCTGCCAGGTAAGAGGAAAAGAGGAAGGCCTAAGATAAGGTTTATGGACATGGTGAGAGAGGACATGCAGGCAGTTGGTGTGACAGAGCAATATGCAGAGGACAGGAAGAAATGGAAACAGATGATCCGCTGTGGCGACCCCTAATGGGAACAGCCGAAAGAGAAGAAGAGGACGACATAGATATGGAAATTAGCCAATAATGAGGTCTTCACTGGAGCTAAACAAATCTCTGAAATGCATTTCAAACTATTTCAAAAACTACAACTTTTGGACACTGCAGTTTCCACAAATGCAGGGAACGTTTTCTGAACTGCAGCCCTAGTTTCTTCCACACAAAAATTGTCCTATTAAGTATTATACTTCTTATCATCTGTAAAACTAAACAAATGCATCAAATACCTTACCATAAATACTAAATACAACCTTGGGCAGCAACAACATTTTTTTTTGCCTGAAACATACTTAGAAATGGAAAGAACGACTTGAGACAACACTTTACCTGTTACTTTCTTCTAATAAAGAGATTTTAGTTGACTTCAGTAACATTGCTCATATTCAGTATAAATGTTATACCTAAATAAAAATGTTCTCTTACTCATACACATTCTGCAGCTCATATTGTTTTGGTCATATTTATCCACAAACCTGAGAGCTATGCAACTGCAAAATCCCTTTCATATTGTCCTATCCATGTCATACGTGATTAAACTGTGAAATGCAATCACTGGCAAACTGTGTAGGCAAAATCACGTGGGTGTTAGGCACTAGAATTCTATAGTTTTTCTAAAGTGATTTGTGTAAAACTTGCCACGGGCAAACAGATCTAAAATACTTAATGAGGGTGTTAGTGTTTAGCTGTGTTTTGTAACATTATACATGTTAAATGTTTGTGATAGCACATTACAAAGAAAAAATTGAGCAGTAAGATTTCTATATAACAATCATTTTTTCTTAAAAAGGCAATTAGATACAGTTATTCTAAAACTGCATATAGAAATTTTCAAACTTTCTTACAAATTTTTTTTGGAAGACAGGTAATATGACTACCACCTCTAAACTGTTAGGCCAGAATTTAGAAACAGGCTGTGCCACGAAGTGTAAGGCACATCAATAATGGCCTTTTAGTGAGATTGCACATAACAGTGTCAAACACACGTTAGCTACAATGACCAAAGGCCTTGTTATTAGCTAATATGCATGTCTCTTAGCTGTTTACTGATTACCAGAAGCCGTGAGAAGCACTGCATTGTAATCACAAACTGGAGTCCATGCATCTTGTTGGCACAGGCACCCCCTTCATTCATGCCCCACAGACAAATTCACGTTCAGACATATTGTAGATGTATTTTTGAAGGTTCTTCTGTAGTTTTACAGCACAATAAAGCTAAAATTTGGGCTAAAAAACGGGTTCACTTGCTACATCAAAGAGCACTTCATCTAGCATTCTGTGAATCCTGCACCAGTTTGTATGTGAGTAAAACAGAAAATTTGCTAACCTTATTTACCTACATGTTACAGCTATTAAAAACAACGATTTAAAGAATGCCTTAGCTAAAAATGCAGTTGTTTGCTTTAATTTTAGGAAATTTTCTTTTCATGGTTTGGATAGTGTTGCCATGTTTCCTAATACAAAATTTGAGGTCAAGGAAGCATTATGGCAGATGCGTTTATCTTCTAACACGCTATCAGGTTTAGTGATGTTATAAACATTAAATGCATTTTTAAAAGACAGAAGGGTTTATCTAGTTTAATTGATATATTTACTTAATTAGTTTGTTAGATGTAATGTATATTTCAACTTATATATATTTTTGTATTTGATTATTATTTATGTAATTGGTTTGTCATGTGGTTTGTAAGTGTATGTGCTGTGAGAATTGTGGGTCTGTTTTTGATGAAGTTCTTAGAGTTTACATTAAAAGAATAAAAGTGCTAATGGTGTTTGGCTTTGTTTGGATACTTCTGTTTCCCTTGCCAACTTAACTATTTATTGTGGTTGAGTTTTTTTTTTTTTTTTTTTTTTTATTAAGTATCCATTTTTTTTTTGTTTGTTTTTTTACCTGTCAGTTGCCATTAATGGGATCTCTCCCATTGAGGTTAATGGGTGAGTGTGAACTTTTGGCTAAGTTAACTACTGCTGCTTCTGGTGGTAATTTGCACAGCCAAGCGGTTTTCTGAATAGCTTGGCTGAGTAAAGCACTTATGACAGTCATTTCTGGGGGAGACCCCATGGCTAATTATCACATGCAACTTCCCCAGAATACCTCAATTACATTTTTCATAGACCACTGTGACAACCCACTGCAGTGCTTCTATGCCTCTTTAAAGTAAGAAACTGCTGTAGGAAGGTCTCTGATTTGGAAAATACTACCACCAGTAGTAAAGAGAGTTTAACAATGGAAGCAACATTTCTGAATCCCAGGACAGATTTGTAAAAAAACCTCTGCATATTAACCATGACACTTTTCAGGTGAAATTCCACATCTTACCTTTATAAAGCTTGATGTTTATTTGACAACAGATATCCAGAATTTTATCCAATCGATTGTCTAACATTTCCACATAAATTTTGAAGTCCAGCTGAAGTAAAGATATTTTTTTCAATTTATTTGACATTTGGTTAACGAGGTAAGTCTGACTGGGTATTGGCTCCATTTTCAGTGGAGGCCTAGACAGAAAAGCTCAGTTTACAAGAAAAATATAGCTATATAATCAGTCATACTGCATAATATAAGAGAAAGAAAGATTTAAATAAGTAACTTAGGAGAACGTAATAACATTTACAAAAACTAACATCAAGATGTAGAACATAAAATTGATGGTATATGGAAGAGATGGTATGTGGAAGTGACAAGATTCTTACTTGAATGCTAGTCATCTCTGACATTGGGTTAAAAATGATGCTGAATATATGGCAAAAGTAACTGTATGCACGACAGCTGCAATAAAGTTTTTTCTTACTTTCCTTATCAAGAGTCAAGATCCACTACATTATGCACACACACAGATCTTTGGACCACAACAACCAGTATGGTTCAATTATAGTTCATGTGGGTGTAAATGACCTGAGATGTATCTCCCTTGACTATATGAAGAGAGAAATGATGGCCCTTTCAGAATATGTGTCCCAGGCTTGCATGAGCCTAACATTGAGCAACATTTTACCTTCTCCAGTGATGATGCTTTAATAGAAACAGAAGCTGAATGATTTTAATATTTGTCTTAGTTTCTTGTGTCATTCTAAGGGGGTGCAATATTTGTCAGCATGGAAGGAGATGGTCAACAAACTATGCTGCTTTGCCAGGGATGGCCTGCACTACTCCTGTCTAGGCTTTCAGATATCAACTAAAACACTGTCCTCCCCTTAATGCCTTTTTAGACAATGCTAAACTGAAAGAACTTTTGGCATAACAAAACCAAGAAAATCTAAAGGTGTTACTGCTCAATGCTAGGAGTCTAAAGAAGAAGCTTCATTTACTACAAGCTTTCCTCATCCCAGAGAATGCTGACATATGTGCGGTCACTGAGACATGGTTTAAAGCTGAGGAGAGCATGCTGGCAGTGCAAGGTTATAATGTCTTCTACAAATTTAGGGCAACTACTACACAGACATGGACTAAAGGTGGTGGTGTCTCAGTTTAAATCAAAAGTAAATATACCTCAAGGCTGGTCAAACAGTACAATGCAATTGAGCTTCTCGACATTCAAATTACCATAGGCCAAATCATATATCACTTCCTTGCAAACTATAGGTCCCTATATGTCCCAGGAAACTCATAACCTGTATTTAGACTTACCGGAAATACTCATCATCCAATCCAATACCATATTCATGGGTGAATTTAATTACCCCATTGTTAACTGGGAATCATACACAACACCAAACATGCAGGTACAGATATTCCTGCATTTTGCAAATACAAATTCCCTGGACCAGATTATCAATATGTTGACTAGGGTTGCAAATATACCAGATATGGTCCTCACTGATACTGGAGAGCACTGCATACCCCCTTGTGTAATGTAAGAGATCAGATGACAAAATGGTCTCCATTGAAGTAAAAATAATAACCAGAACCCCAGCTAACACTCGAATGTTCAGGAATTACTCTAAGGCTAACTTCCTATTATTAACTATTATTAACTGATAACCTGGCAAAATTGCAAGACACTATAAGCCCTGAGAACACTGCTGCCTGTGTGGAACTGTCCACAGAAGACCTATACAGGCATGTTAATAGATGCATAGAGGCAGCTGTACCCAAAAGAAATAAGTATAGAGCTAACTCAAAAAAAAAAAAGCCATTTGGGTAGAATCACAACATTAATAAGAAGAAAGAAAGGCATGGCAAAAATTAGGAGGTGTAGCACCCAGCAGGATACAAGCACTCTCATCAAACTAATCAGATAGCTCAGAGGACAAATAAAGTCTTCCAAAGCCAAGCTTGGGTCAATTTGGCCTTCCTGGCCAAGGACAACAACATGGTATTCTTTAGCTATGTCAACAACCTCAAAGGCAATACACAGTTGTGTGCAGAGATCATTGTTAATGGAGCCACGTATACCGAGCAATAAGATATAGCAAACCTACTGCTAGACAAATTCATCTCTAACCTTGCCCCTCTCCCTCCCTCAACCTCCACTCAGGAAATACAATAAATAATAGATCCTCAGTGCTTTCTCTAAGGCCAAGAACATGGCATCAATGGGCCCAGCCCCCAGACAATATCCCAGGATGTCTTCTAAATAGCATGAAATATGACCTATCAGACCCTCTAGAATTGCAATTTAATCTTCACATCCTAAGAGGCTTCACATCTCACAAATGGAGAAGAGTAAAAGTCATCCCTCTGCATAAGGATAGACCATCTGCAGACCTGGAAACTACAGACCCATAAGTTTCAGCAGTCTCATATGCTAAGCCAATGAATTAATTATTTTGGAAAAGATTAGTAATGGTATAGGAGAACTCCATACACTGGATCCATCCCAATTTGGTTTTGTCAAGTGCAGGTCATGTCTACTTAACATGGCAGACTTCTTTGAGAAGGTCACCAAAGCAATGGATGAGGATAAAATGCTTCACAATGCCTACCTTGACCTGGCCAATGCATTTGACTGAAAACCTCACTGTGGCATTGTTGATAAATGCAAGATGTTAGGTATAAACCCCTATATCACTCAGTACATAGCCAGCTGAGTCAAAAAAGGAGCCAGGAAGTTAGATTGGAAAGTCCATCTCTGCAAAGAGGTCAGTCACAAGTGGAGTCCTGTAAGGATCAGTCCTGGCACTGCTCATCTTTGGCATTTATTTCTCTGAAGATAAGCCCAATGTCAAGGGCCTTTGGCTAACCAAATTTTGAGATCATCGCAAATTAATAGCAATCATAGAATCCCCTGCTGACACTAATGTTCTCCAGGAAGTTCTTCACTAAAAAAAAAAAAAACAGGGTGCAAGTAACAAGTCCTGTGCATACTGCCTCAAATCAATATCTATGTATGCTGTCTGTTGAGGGAAGATCTATGCCTTGATATAAGGCATAGTCTGACATCAGCCTAATGGACCTCCTGCATATCTGCAAAACAAACCACACCAGAATTACCCATTCTAAAAATGTAAACTTTGCCTGTGATATAAATAGGACCTGTTGGAGAAACAGGTATGTGCCCCAACAGGCTCCCCATTCATGAGAAGCAGAGTTCCTCCCTAATTCAATTTAAATGCAACTTGGATAATTGGATGGGGAACAAGAAATTGGACACAGGCAGCCTGCAAATTGTTCATCGCCCAGGCCCCTGCTTGTAAGTATCTCATCTCTCAAGCCCCTGCTTATACTTATCAAAGGTACCAGAACTTGTCAGAGATTTGGGATGCATGGCTAGTCTTTAACATGTCCTAGTGGTCATTAGCCTAGTACACACTTATGAGCCTATGGACCTGTAAATAATTCTCAAAGGATTCTCAGATAGCAGCAATATTAATGATTCGCATATAATTGTGACACCTTTACGATATCTCGAGAACCTTGCATGCCACAGAGAGAAGAAAAGATAATATATACTTTATATATATATATATATATGGGAGTGTTACAGAATCCTGAAAGCCCAAAATCCTGAAGACCAAAATCCTGAAAGTTCAAACTCCTGAAAACTCAAAATCCTGAAAACACACAGGATACCAACACTTACTATATTCCAGCACAAGTGCAAACAGAAAAAAATAAAACACAAACTATATTACTGTTCTCCAAGTATAAGCAGGGGGTCAAGCCCCCCTGAACCCCCCCCATGTAGGGGGCTGTGCCTCCAACACCCCCTGCTACTTAAATATATGATCTCCAAGATTGCACTTAGTGTAGTGAAGTGCAATCTCGGAGTTGATATATTTAAGTAGCGGGGGGGGAGTGGGGGGTAAGTGAAGTGCAATCTCGAACTTGATATATTTAAGTAGCAGGGGGTGTGGGGACGTGCAGGGAGGCTTGCCCACCTGCATATAGTTGAAGGGTAATATGTTTCTGTATGTACTTGTATTGTAATATAGTAAGTGTTGATATCCTGTGTGTTTTCAGGATTTTGAGTTTTCAGAATTTTGAACTTTTAGGATTTTGGTCTCAGGATTTTGATCTTCGGGATTTTGGGCTTTCAGGATTCTGTAGCGCTCCTATATATATATATATATATATATATATATATATATATATATATATATATATATATATATATATATATATATATATATATATATATATATAGGTTTACCGACATAATGTTGAGTTTCATAATGTCTAATAGTCATTTGGCTGAAAAATAACATCTCAACCCAAAACATTAAATTATCAGAATTGAAAAAGCAATGAGATCAACTCTACTATTTTGCATGGGAGCTGCTCCCCCTCACACCCCTCTAGTTAAAAATATCAACTCCGAGATTGTACTACAGTGCAGAAATGGGCAAATTCAATGATTTCAACATTGTGTGTTTAGACTAATTTTATTTCAGCATTTTGATCATTTAATATAGTGTGTTCAACCAATTCAGTTTCAACCATTTAGCATTCAACATTATGTCGGTAAACCTATATATATATATATATATATATATATATATATATATATATATATATATATATATAAATATTGATAGATATTTATGTGTGTGTGTTTATGCCAATCAGAGCAGAATAATTGGGAAATGGTATCCTAGGCAAGGTAATGGATTAGCCTCCTCACCCACAGCTATTCCAGTGTCCCATTACTTGGCTGTCTCGCCCCAGTTACCATAAACACTATTCAAACCTTTCAATGGGCATACCATTTTCTTTTTTTACTTTTACAATGATTACAGA
The DNA here is from genome assembly GCF_019279795.1 of Protopterus annectens. Classification (NCBI taxonomy): domain Eukaryota; kingdom Metazoa; phylum Chordata; order Ceratodontiformes; family Protopteridae; genus Protopterus; species Protopterus annectens. The sequence goes on from NC_056729.1 coordinate 201,107,300, forward strand.
GATTTCGATTTAATTTAAAACTTGGGCCCCAAACTGTTTTTAAACCATAGCCCTCTTGCACACATTTTCAAGGCCATGCATAAATGCATGTGTCCTTCAATTCACCTGTTCCCAATTGTTTTAAATTGCATTTCTTGTTTTTTTTTTTATCAATTATATTTTTGTCTGATACAATATTTGTCATTATAATTCAGCAATATCAATATTTACAATTAATGCCACTTTTTCAGCCATGTTCAAATCATATGTCTGATCATGTTAAAAATGGCCAAAGAATTCCAATTTGCTTCTAACAAATGCACACTAGTCCTGCAAAGATAGGCTTAACAATACTAGTCCTGCAAAAACAAACAAAACACTTTTTTTCAGCTCAGCAGTGTCAGTCATTATTATCTGCAGACGTGCCCAAATCCAGCAATCAGGACTACATTGCTGATGGTATCTTTCTTAGATATCTGAGTTAAAACTACTGATAACAATAATAGTGATCAAAGTCACCTATTTTAAATTTGTTTTGCACAAACAAACAGTTGTCGAAATATTCCAACTTAATTCATTCACACATATATACTAGTCCTGCAAACCCAAATTAAAGAGTGTCTGAAAATGACCAGATGATAAAGAGGATAAGGTACTTCATCCACAGAGATGACCATTCCCCTTCAGAGCTTATAACCACTTTGTTGACTGTGTATACCCTTATTGTTATGAAGAAATAACATCACTATAGCTTGTGTATGGGGCAGTATACTGTCTAGGAGCAACAGACTGGAATACACACATGACTGTGATATATTTTCTTCCCTTTTCTCACAATCACAGATCAGAAGTGTATACAGGTGACTAACTTTTGGAGGTAGGGGTAATTTGACATATCGTGAATTTGGAACTGTGATCAACAACTTAAAATAGGGTCTGATATATTGGTTGTCAGATGGATACAAAGATGGTAAGTGTATTTTAGGGGTAAAGGCATATGTTTCAACTGTCCAGATTTTTTGCTTCATATTTTTGGTCTGTTCCTCATAAAATTTATTGTTTTCTGACAAATCAATGAAAAGTGAAATAACTAAATAATGACATAGATTTCAGTTGCAGACTTCATATCCTTCAGAAAATGCATGCCAATGGAAAACCTATTTTTCTAGTGACTTTCTAAGTTTATAAAAGCAACATTTAAAATCTGTCACTATTTTTGGGCCTTTGTACTCCCATTAATTTAGGCTTTGTCCAGATTTTTTATGCTAAGAGGTTGAGAAGTACTGGTGGGGGTAAAGAGGCAAGCCGTATGATGTGCAACAGCAGCAACTTGAAATATATGACTGAGGCCATTTTTTCATTAATTTTCATCCCAGTATAATATCAGATGGACAAATGGAAGGCGACTATCTTTTTTTCCTTTTGACAGGAGAGATACAATTCTAATATGACCCTTGTATTCATATCCTTCAGAAAATGCATGGAAACAAAAACATTTTGTTTAAGCAACTTACTGAGTTTACGCAAACAATATTTAGAATCTGTCCCTATTTTTGTGCCTTTGTCTCACCATTAATTTTAGCTTTGTCCAGGTTTCTTGTGCAGTGAGGTTGAGAGTTATGAGAGAATAAGAAGGATTAACCACCTGATAAGATAGTCTAAGACAATATGCACACTGTCTGCAGAAGTAAAAGCCGTCTGAATAATTCCACATTAAAATAACCATTAATTATTCGGAAGTAGCTGCTGGAGACCAACATTACATTTCTTTGTTTGATCTACAAATATTGCACCTACTGTCCTTGTAGAATAAATTGCCTATATTCCATTAAAAATGGTGTGCTGGTGATATTAACAACAATTCAAGAACTAGATTAGCAATGTAATAGGGAATGGCTGGAAAACAGCAATAAAAAGTTCATAGCTACATAGACATGCAGTGCTAGAGACCATTAACCAAAGCCCCTGGCAGGTTATCCTCTTGAGTTCCTGAGCACCTTATAGCTGGCTATAACCTTCTATAGCTAATTCCCATGCGATCTCTCACACTCTGTAAATATTGCAAATAACATTTGATTTTTGACTTTAACTGTGTAAATTTGTTAAAATGTATCTGCACAATATGTTTCCACTATGGGTAATATTGCTCACGCTTTGTATTATTTGATATGTATTTGTACTTGGACTTTTATTTTTATTGGACTGCTATCTTTACTATAATCTGTTTCATGGAGTTTTTCTCTCCGGGCCTCCTCTAAAAATGGGCTCTCTGCACCCATTGGACTTCCCCGGTAATCAAACTGGAAATAAATAAATAAAACTTAGCCCAAATTCCCAATTGTGCCAAAGCACTGACTGGATAAATAACTTGTCCAACATCACACAGTAAGTAAATGAAGGTAGAAAGATTCAAATTTTACACTGTTGTTACAGAAAGTAGCTCATTCACACGTTTAAGCTTTAGTCCGATGTGCTAACTGCTAGACAAATGGTTTCAACTAAATGCAGAAACCATTTACAATTCAGTCTTGTACAGATGACTGTATCACAGTAATATGCAACAACAAATGCATAAAGGATACTGAATTTCAAATGATTCTTATCATCATTGCAAATAATGCAGCCTATATAACCCGGAAACTTTCCTTTCAACCTCTTAAATCAAGAAATCTGGAAAAGTCAAAAATAATGGGGGAACAAGACCAGAAAATAGGGACATATTTTAAATATTGCTCTTATAAACTTAAAAGGTTGCTAGATAAACAGGATTTGAGTTAGCATGTATTTTTCTGAAGGATATGAAGTCTGAAACTCAAATATATGTTATTATTTAATGACTTCTATCCTTCATAATTTGCCAGAAAACCACACATTTTAAGAGGACCATAGCAAAAATGTTTGGCAAAAAATCTGGACATTCTGCAAAAATCTGGACAGTTGGGAAGTATGCCTAAAAATATCAACTGTAGTGAAGGTTACTGCAAAAATATATTACTAAAATGCAACATTTAAACTATGGTATACAATCCAGGCCTATTATTGATTTAATTAATTTTTTACTGCAATGAATAAAGCAAAACAATTTCAGACAATATAAATTTTGCAGTAGCTTTTGTTCAACAACTTGCAAGTCATACAAAATTAAGAAATATTACTGCATATAGCATATCGTTTTTGGTGGCGGGAGTTTACATGCTTGCAGGACACCTACTGTACATCTCTTTTTTGACCCTCTGACATATTCTTTGTCATCAAGAACAGCTATTCTCTCAGACATCACTCAGTACAGGTCTGAACTAGATGAATTATTACTAATGCTACATTGTTGCAACATATACCACCAGAGTCAACAGACCTGAATCGTGGACAAATGGGGCCTTATGCAAGGTAATGAATCAGGTCCCCAGTAACCATACCAATATCCCTTTACTTGTCTGTCTCTCCCTATTTGCCAGTAACCCATCAATATGCATAGTATTTTCCTCTTCACCTTTACAATTGCCACAGAATTTTGGGGAGTTCATTTAAAACTTTTATTTCAAATTTTACAACAAGAATTGACAGCCATTTCCTAAACAAAACACTCTCATACTGAAAACAGATTAAGCATGAGCTCTTCTACTAAAGCTCACATTTAGTGAAAAAGCATCCAGCAACCTATTAACCTACAAGAGACATGCAGGGATTCATACTCAACTAGCACATTGTGACGTACTCACCAGCATTGATGTGAGTGGTATAGGAATTCAAAATGTGTAACACATTTGCTAACAGCATGGGATAGCCCACTGTACACAAGTTTTCAGGATCAGTCCTGTACATCCGCCTGATGAAGAAACTTGGCAGATCTACACAGAAGGCAAATGGCCAAAAAAAATCAAGTTGTGCTAAAGGAAGCAGCTGTTTAACAGCTTAAAGCCTACTTACTTCCAATAAGTGCAAGGCAAATTGGTGTAGTTCTGATAATGCATTTCACATCTATGCACCTGGAAGAAACAAGCAAAATTAAAAATGTATTTTTATTTAAAACTTTAACATTAAATTCATAGGCTTCATAGGATTCATACTGTCCAGTTTATATGTAGCTAAATAGTAATCAGAATGTTAACATTAAGGAAACCAAGGATCACATCCAAAGAACATGGTACAGATTATGTTGCTCCTGTTTATTATATTTTCTTTCCTTTACACCATAATAATTCTAATACCTCTCAACCTCTTAGTGCAAGAAATGTGAACAAAGCCTGAGTAATGGGGGAACAAAGGCCCAAAGATGAGGACAGATTTTAAATACTGCTCCAGGAAACATTGAGGATCCAAGCCCAAATTTCTATTTGCCCCAAAGCACTACCTGGTTGTAGGTTGTTCAAGGGCAGGCCATAAATACAAAGCATAATTAAAGATGTTCTGCAAAACTGAAAGACAGAAGTGCATACTTGAATTCACACAAAAAGGTTAACAGAATAACAGGTTTTGCATCAACTGACTTAATCCAGTGTGGTTTATTAAAGGAGATAGTGCAGGGTCTGGCATTTGGATTAAGGTTCTTACCTCCTATACCTGAGGTACAGGGTTTGACTCTGCAAGTTAGTTAACTAAGTGGGGCATTACAGACACACATACACACACACACACACACACACACACACACACACACACACATACACAACATAAATCTGCTGAAGAAAAAGGGAATATACCTGCATTCAAAATGCTGCTGAATTTAAAGGGAACCTACCCAAAATGTTGGTGTTTTTTTGAAAAAAAAAAAAAAAAACATTACCTTCTGTTTAGCACATTTCCTGAAATCCTGTACCAGTTTATGGAAGTTTCTGCATGCCAGCTCCTATATCTTTCACTGGCTGATTTTTCGAGCCAATGATAACTTGAACCGGCACATTCAAAGCAAGAAGTAAGAGCCAGATGCCATGTGGAGAGCAAGAAAAAATCAGGCATTACTGTTTTTTTTTTTTTTTTTTTTTTTTTTTTTGGATTAATGATCATTTTTTCTTTTTTTTTTCTTTAATTTAATGTTGTACAGCCATCCACCTCCAGTCAACAATGGGACCTAGATAGTTGACTAGGCCACCTTGTGTTGGATCTGGCCCTGCCGACAATTGATCAAGAATACCAATTCAAATGGATAAAAGCTATACAGCAAGTTGAAAATGAGTTGACTGCATATAATTGTTTTTTCAGTGCAAGATTGAAGTATAGTGGAGATTGGGGATTTTGCCCTTTCCCCACTGTATTGTGAGCTTGGAGTTGGTATATGTAGTTAGCAAGGGGTATGGGGTTGCAGAGGAGCTTGTCCCCCTGCAAAAAGTGTTTCTTTGCTTTTTTCTTGTTTGTTTGTTTCCCCATCAACTGATGATCAACCAGATTTGTTTTATCACTTGACATTCAATAATGTAAACTTTCAAAATATGATCATACACCAAGCTATATGCATTTATATAACAGGCTTTGACAAAATGAATACTATAAATTGTTTATTCTCAACAACAATTATGTTGACATCACAAGACCAAGCCTTTCAATTTTCTGACATAACTTGAGCACAGGTGCCCAATTATTGGCAGAAGCTTCATGTTTGTATTTATTCTTATACCAGCTGGTAGTACAAGTTTAGTTTCTATATGGGCTGTTACAGTAAAGTAGCTCACATAAAGTAGATTGTCTTATCTACACATGGAGAACAGTTTGCCACAAGCTGTAAACAAAAAACAAAAACATTCAGATTATCTCAAGGAAATATGTTATACATTCATTCTTTACTAGTATGCATCTGGATTATCAGAATAAGTAACATTTGGCTGCATTAATGACCAGGTGCCCTACAGCTGAACAGTCTGTTGAAGTAAATTCCATAAGAAGAAATTCTGCTATACTGTGAGGTACCAACTTTTTTCTTGTCATGCTGAAACAGATACTACCTGGCCTCATGTATAATTAGCCGGTATGCAGTCTTCATTTGATGATTCTGATTTAATGGTGTAAAACTTGAAGAAGATGTTGCAACTCTCATCTTCATGTCAGCTGTATATTGTTTATCCATTAAAAGACTATTTCTGCAAAAGTATGATGCTGTTAGCTTCTTAGAAAGCTTTTCACATCACAAAGTTTAAAAAAAGAACACCTCAATACCTTTCTTTAGTGAAATGGAACAGGAAATCTCCATTTTTGTCAAAAGCCTAGCTACGTCCTGCACCTTAAAAAGGTGCTAAAGGTTTCCTTTTTCTAAACATTGGAACACTGAATTCAGGATCAACTTTAATGGGGATGCCTAGCAATTCTCAGGTCTGGACCCAGATCTCTAGCTTTTCTTAAAAATCTTTTTCTGTCATTGTAATCTAAATATCTGAATATAAAATCAGTGGAAACAAAAGAGTTCTGCTAACTTTTCTTAGTATTCTTTCTTCTGCATGCCAGTCAAAACATTTTCATAAAAGATGAAACAGAAACATAATAGTTCTTATCCTTGGATAGAATTCTCTCAGCTCTCTCAATAATGGGTGGACTGGAAACTTCCTGTAGTATACATATTTCTTTTTAAGTGGGTCTGCTTCTTCCACTCTCTGAGGCAAATCTAAAATTCTTAAATTAGTGTATCTGGAATGATTTTTTAAGCCTTCTGACTTGCTTTTCAACAAATTATTGTAAGAAAGTAAAATCATTCACTCTCTGACGTGCATTTCCATTGTATCATGTTGCTCCTGTATGTCGCATTAATGGCGATTCGGGACTTGCTGCACCTGTTACAGTTTTAGTACAACAGTTCCTATATACTCGCTCAAATGTACATCCAAATTCAAGCTAAACTGACTCAGCAAGAAGATCAATCTGTCATTAAGTGCTGCTGCCGCATGTGCTAATTTGTGAAAAATCTGCATTTGACATTATTTACAAAAATCATGTTATCAGATATTGAGTTATATTGCATTCATCATGCCAGTGTCATTTCAAGTCCATTATTCTTTGATGCTGATGCTTTTTCCACTCTTCCATGAATGGCATTAGCTGGTTCTAGAACATACATTTAAAGACATATATGGTGATTTTCACATACATTTGTTTAGTCCTAAAGATGATTTTTCAGGTCTGGTATCAGGATGATTGGGGTCCCTGCTAAGGAAGAATGATCAAGTATGAGGACTGTTCACTGTTCTACAGTGAAAGAAAATGAAACATTACCTCTATACATGCTTTACTGATTCTCATCTCATTTAATGCATCTCCAGTCCCAAGGTAATATCAGCTCTTTTATGGCATACAACATAAGGTCCACCTTCCACTCTCTGACTTGATTCACAGAGTCACAAGGATCAAACTCTTTATTATCTTATTTCAGGAATGAACATTACCGCAGTGATCATGAGAACCTCGCCCTGTTAAGGCTGGCTTGATAATTCTAACATGCCACTGTTAATTTTTCTGCTGTCATATTGTTAAAAAATACTGCTTCTAGACACCATTTCAGAGCATTCCCACACACCTTCCTTTTTCACTATTGTCCTGATCACATTTAATTCTTTGCCTCAAGTTACCTGTGTGAGATATATTATCCCAGTCATAATAAACATATCTTGCTAATTGTGAACAAGAGATATTGGTCTCTTTCTATTCAGAAAGGATATGCCCTTTTGTAGTGAGATCTACAATGTTGCTGTGCTCATGGTTAGAATAATTAGTGATTCATCTGCATCTGCAAATGGGAGTGGTTCTCATCTGTCTTTACTCTTTACTGAGTTCACATTTAAGCCATACAGGTTCTGCTCAGAAATCATGCTTGTGGTCTAAACAATTATTGTTTAGACATATCAGTCTCCAACACTTGTTCTAGCTGTACATTCTAGTCTTGGTTGAAATGACCCTTTGATGACCCTTTGGTCCCATGCTACTACCTTCCAGGAAATGTACCCTACCTGCAACTTCCAAGTTTGTCTTTCTGGCTATGTGCTCTCCATTAGTCAGTCCTCTCACTTGATGTAGTTCTGCACTTTCATTCCCCTCAGTTCATCAACTGCATTAAATTAATAAATGTAAAAAATAGGCAAATTAGCACCCAAATAAACACCAAGAAACAGGACTCTGCTGGCTGGTTTTGCCTCCTTGGTACCTTGGAATTGTTTCTTGGTGCATTAAATTAATCCCAAATAAAGGAACTATCAAAGAAGGTCTTCAGTGTTGGATGTACTAGATTCATTCATGCATGTCAGTTAGTCTACAAGGAGGACCCTTCTTGACTGGTGAAACATGTCCTACTTTTATCACTTTATGGATGGCCAACTCCTCCAAGTAGCATTGTTTGTTTTTTTTTCTTGTAAATTATAGACATATATACTAAGACAATATGTGTTAACTATTGGAGGTTGCAAATTTTAATTGGCACTTTTGATTTGAATGAAAGAGGTTTGGTTCTGGCAGGGTGGGAAACCTTGTGGGATAGGTGGACAAGCACATGCATGTAGTCTATAAGTGACATCACAGTATTCATTATCACAAGAAGAAGCCTATTGATAAAGTTAGGAAACGGCAGAAGAAGATGTCAGTTACTCATTGATTTAGATAAGAAACCCAACCATTGGAACTGCTAAGGGAAATCCTCTTCATGACAATTAATAATGTAAGAACATATATATTATTTTCTGCATCATCATTAATATAATGAAAAAAGAAATATAAAAAAATAAAGTTATCAAGTGTTCTTTTGCATGGCTTAATACTCTCATGGAACTACAGAGTTTTAAAGAGCATAGTAACATAATTTGTTTAATAGGAGTTAGAGTGCAATGCAGAAGGCAACATTTTCTATTTCTATACAATGTTCTTAATTAGGACAGATAAATAGTGCCGAAAAATGCTGGGTAGAAGTAATAAACCTTTAGCATTGTAAAAGAAAACCAAATGAGTCAAGAAATAATGAAAGTGTTTAACATGTACATTTTCTAATGTAAGAAATAACCATGAGCAAATACATCTCACATTTGAAGCAAGTCTCACATAGTCACATAACTAAGGAAGAGAAGTGTAACTGTTGCACAATAAAAAAGACTTAATACACTTGATGGAATAGAGTTTCTATAAGATATTGTTAACCTGCTGTTAAAACTCAGCCTGCGGTAAACACGTTCTTAATTGTTAAATATTGTCTCGCAGTTTATGCTCCATCAGTAGAAATAAACATTAAAGTAAGTTCCTTTAGTAACCAGGAAACACAAAATGTAGATCTGAGTTTGCAGGCTTTGGATTTACTAAGCTCTGAGCACTGAAATAAAAGCTAAAAGATGTTAAGGAAGTTATACTTCTCAGTCTGATGGCTTGCTGAATGATGTGTTGGAAAATAGCTGTACATTTGTAATAATCACAGCAGAAGAGAACCTAAATGGAGTTTGCCTGGCAGACTGATTCACCTTTGGGCTATGCCTTTGAGTTAGTTTAGTTTGCAGATTGGGGGTGGGGAAGGAGGGCGGTGGGGACTGAGTGAAGTCACAGGATAAGCCTGCAAAGGGAGAGAGAATATATAAGATTAGGTTTAGTGCTGAAATAGCCTATGGTGCCGAGTAGATCTGTGGGGTTGGGTTGAATGGCCCAGGTATATATAGATATATATATATATATATATATATATATATATATAGATATGTATATATATATATATATATATATATATATATATATATATATATATATATATATATACATATCTATATATATATATATAGAGAGAGAGACAGAGAGAGAGAGACAGAGAGAGACACACACACACACACACACACACACATACACACACACACACACACACACACACACACACACACACACACACAAAATGGAAGGGTCATGTGGTGACTGGTTGCTGATGAGCTATAGCCTCAGGCAAAAGGGTGCAGGAACAAGGGCAAGTGTTGCAGGAGGCCATCCAGGTGGAAGCATCAAGAGAGGGAATGTAAGAGATGATGTCATTCTGAGCTGCTCGTCAGAGAGGCCTTTGAGTGTACTACTGAATGAGCCAGAAAAGCTCAGAGGGGAATAGCACAGAGGAATGTAGATGAGACACAGGAGCCTGCAGGACAGGTGCAGAGGAAACTGTCTGAGTTGTCCTGAACTTCTCAGTAGCTATCATCAGGTACTGATATTTGTATGTTGCTGAGCAATGGAATCCAGGTAGTGTGATGTCAGATGCTGATTTACTTACATTGGTAAGTTTCTCGAATTTAGAGGATAGTTGCAGATTGCAGAGCTTGCTGGGAGCCAGGAGCAAAGAGGGCATGTCTGTGAGTAAGGCTGCCCGCCATACCTCTCAAGTGTACCTCATTACGAGGAACGTACCTCATTTGGGGGTCTTAAAAAGTTCATGTTCCTCGAAGGTCCTCAAAGTTCCACATTGAAAGTGTTAGGAACTTTTTTTAAGTGAAATCCATGGTAAATAGAAATTAATCATATTAATTCATTAAAGGATCTCCTTTATAAGTAAAACCAGCATATTTTAACCATTCTACATCCTTCCTAGTTGAAGTTGTTAGTAAGCCATTAGTATGTGTTCCACATTTTGCCCATTTGTTTCACATTATGAAGGCGAGTGTTCCTCATTTTGGGGATGGAAGGTTGAGAGCTATGGCGCCCACAGGCAGTTGCAAGGGGGTGCATTTGCACCCCTCTAGAACCAGCTGACTGGGAAATTCATTTTCTTTTAAATAAAAAAAAAAAAAAAACAAAACATTTTTTTAAAGGGTGTTCTACGTTAAGAACACCCTTTGCATCCAGTCGCACAGCCACTTCTGCTTTTGTGCAACTGACGGTTTACATCTTCATTTTCTGCTCCCGTGCAATTTGAATTCGAAGTGGACTATGGGTGAAGGTACAAGTGCAAGGTAAGTGTGTGCGTGCGTGCATGTGTGTGTGTGTGTGTGTGTGTGTGTGTGTGTGTGTGTGTGTGTGTGTGTGTTTAAATGTTTAATAGATTAAGAGGTGTGTGTCTGTGTGAGAAATAGGTAGGGGCATTACCATAAAAAAATGAATGGAGATAACTATTTAAAAAAAGATCAGTCATGCTTCATTCAGACGTACTTTCAGTTAGTAATGCTTGCTGCTTGAGTACCCATTCTTCTTGGTAGCAAGGCCAGAAAGGAGAAATGAAAGACTGCTTTAGCTGCATGCTTGCCTGAGGCCATCTAGTAGATTAGATTGAATGTTCATAACATACGTTTTCGTTACTCAAAGAGCATCAGACTTATTGGTTGTCTGGACCTCAAACAGTTGCCAATGAACTTTCGCGTAAAACAGACGGACAGTATTTCATTCATTATGTAGTATGCAATCTTTTTTAGCAAGGCTTATAATGAAGCTCCTGTTATTAGAGATGGGTGCCATAGAAAATGTTCTAATCCTTGTAGGTGTCCTTATGTGACACATCAGTAAAAACAACGTTTATTTTGTAATGGATTGTGCTTTTTTTGTTCTGTGTACGATATGGGCAATTAAAATGTATGTAAATATCATGAGTGAGGATCACTGGCTCACACAGGGGAGCTTAAAGAAGCAAACAGTCTATCTGACAAAGTAATGTTTGCAAGGCTGAATGATTTTCTTTCATGGTCTATTCTTTGTTAGCACCGAGGCTGTGCAAATGAAAACTGGAGCTGAATTTAAGTCTTTAAGTATTCTGTTAATTCACTAGCATCACTTAAGCTTGATTCAGTCATGCTCTTCTGTTACTTTTATATTGGTGAGACAGGTAGAAATCTCCACCCTGGAATAATACAGTATCTGCATAACAGTAAACACAATTCGTCTGATACCTCAATAGCCAAGCATTTTGCTGAATTTCATAATCTACAGTGAAATGATTTTAGATTAAAGATTGTCATTTCAAAGGAAACAGAATCTTTTGTACACAAAGTAACTGGAGAATATATTTCACTGCAGTGCACAAATAACCCATGACAAGAACAATTATTTACTTAAGTGCTGTAATATCCACTTTTGTCTCACACCATGCCATACTGTTAAAAATAGTTACTACAGATGCACAGGAAAGCCTAATGGAAACTGTATTCACCCAGATAGAGCTTAGCACCGTTAGAGTTTGGTTTGGACATCTATGATAGGCAGTGCAATATCACACAGTTCTCACAATACTATTCTTCCTTATGGAGATATATTGCTACTTCTGTAGGCAGTGCAATATCACACAGTTCTCACAATACTATTCTTCCTTATGGAGATATATTGCTACTTCTGTAGCTTTACACGTTACCATGTGTGACATCCTGATTATTTTAATAAATAATTGATTCCTATACAGTTTTAATATGATATACAAAACAGCCTGTCATTATTTATACTGCACATATTCACAATATTCACAATATTTCTACTGTGCGTGGTTAGAATATCTGTTTTTTTTTTTTTAATTAATATTCTAACATCAACATAGTCCAGTGATCACAGCACAAACCGCACATTAAAAATAATGAAATATTAAAAGTAGAACTAATTAAGGAAACCCATATAGCACTGCTGTGATCTCTGTAATATGTTGGCATTAGGACGCACATTCCTGGTTGATAAGAAAACATACAAACTGGCAAGAAGCCAAAAAGGAACAGAAGTAATCTGTTAGTAATGCATTATTGCCATTGATGGATTCATGAGGTGATGTGCAAGAGCACTGCAAATTTATTCCTTCTGGAGGGAGCTCCATGTGCTAGACTTTTTCATGGTCAGATTAAGGATAGCAGTTTGCTACTGATCGCATTCATTGGTACCATATCACTTCCTGTCATTGTTATCAAAATATATCTCAAGTAAAGCGGTGCTGTATTTCATGCTGGTTTTGTCAAAATTATTGTTCTGCAAATTGTTTGGGTGGCTATGGTAGTGCAGGCACTGTGCTGGCAACTAAACACTGTAAAACTCCACTGCCAATCATGAGTGGACAGGTGATCCGCTGTGGTGACCCCTAACTGGGAAAAGCCAGAAGAAGATTGTTCTGTAAATTGTTTATTTTGCTGCTTTGTGATGTATCTCTGTCTGAAATTATTATTCTGTTACTTGTACTTTCATTCATGCTGTTTTGTTCCCCAGATAGCCTTTCTTAGTTTTATTTATATTTATATATGTTGTGCACCACTATCTTCTAAGTTATCACAGCTATCCCAGGCAACAAGACCCCTGTCCTCTCACCAGATCTCTTTGCTATATGTTATAGTCATTATCTGTGATAGAAAATGGCCTCCTGCTACTGTTCATAATTCAGTGTTTTGTGTTTGTCTTACTAAGCTTGCCATTCTTGATGCTCCTTATCTTTCTGACTACACTATCTGGGTTTGTTTGTTTCAGTTTTCCTTATAACAAGTTTTGTAACTGTTCTGGTTCAGCAGCTTTCATCTTTGGCTTTCAGGTTTACGTGGTCCATTCTATTGAATTAGATTGCACTAAGATGTGGCAGTCCTTCACTTCAGTGCAATGCATGTGGCCTCAGGCTTCCTCCCCTGCTAGCATCAAGGTAAGTCTAGTGAGTTAGCTTCCAGATATTTCTGTTAGTGGTCCTAGACTTTCTTCACCAGGTTCCTTTCAGGTCCCATTTTCTTGCTGACAGCAAGGTTGGCCCCAGAGCTGCTGCCTTTGACACTCTCTCTGGTGGCAATACCATCAGTGTTATAAAGACCAGAATGATCAGGGGTCACACTGGCATCAGAACTGAGAATCCACTCTTTAAATGTTAATGTAGAGTTTGTCCTGATAACAGAGACATTGTTTGGTGATTTGGGGTGTAAGAGCCCTGTGAGAATGTTACTGACCGCGGTGACAGAGAAAGAGGGAGGTAGGAGTGTGAATGTGTGTGTGTATGGGGGGGGGGGGTCATACTGTGCAATTATCCAGAGTTTTGCCTCATATTTTCAGTTTCTTTCTCATAAAATTGTGTTTTTCTGTCAAATCATTGAGGACTGAACTCAGAATATAATGGCAGACATTTGAGCTTTAGACTTCATATCTTTAAGAAAATGCATACTAATGCAAAACATGTTGTTCTATCCACTTTCTAAGGCAGTAGGGGGATGGATGTGTATGAATCATACCTCTCAACTGTACAGATTTTCACAGAATGTTCAGATTTTTGCATTATATTTTTGGTCTCTTCTTCATAAAAATTCTGTTTTTGGCAAATCACTGGGATGAGCTAAGGATTAAAGTTACTAAATAAATGACATGCATTTGAGTTTCAGATTTGATATCCTTCAGAAAATATATTCTAACACAAATTCTGTTATTCTAGCAACTTTCTAAATGTGTCCCTAGTTTGGGGCGTGTGTGTGTGTGTGTGTGTGTGTGTGTGTGTGTGTGTGTGTGTGTGTGTGTGTGTGTGTGTGTGTGTGTGTGTGTGTGTGTGTATATAAAAGGGAGGTAGCATAGTCCTCAGCTGTCCAGGTTTTTGAAGAATGTCCATATTTTTGCCCCATATTCCTCCTAAAAAGGATTGAAGTTGCTAAATAGTAGACATCATATCCTTTAGAAAAATGCATACCAACACAAATTCTGTTATTCTAGCAATTTTATAAATTCATGAAAGCAATATTTGTAATCTGTCCCTGTTTATGTTAGGCTTTTTCCAGATGTCTTGCAATAAGAAGTTGAGGTGTGTGTGGGGGTGTGTGTGAGAGAGAGAGAGAGAGTCCGACAGAGTCAGAGAGAGAGAGAAAAGCCCTAGTAGGATCTAGCAGGTGGAATTTATTTTCAAGTGTATTTTCAAGGAATTGTGAGCTTCAAGGGAAGCAAAGGTTACTGCTGCTCATGCTAAGTCTGCTTAAAATGTGTAACTGTTTTGTTTAGCAAATGATATCATTATTGTGGTATAGAATTTTAAAGCAGTGTTAGTACAGCAGGTAGCATACTTGCATCTTGATGCTAAGGGCTGTAGGTTCTATTCCTACAGCATATACATTTGCATTTTAAGGGGGTATGGTACTGCAGTCCTTAGTATGTTCTCCTTTGAATGAGACACCTAATAACTATGAACCTGTTTTATTAGCTATGTTGCAATATCATTTCTTGTAATGTAACATGGGCAATTTATTCTTCAAGGGCAACAGACACTGAATTTGTAAATGAAACTCTGAAATATAAAGTTGTTCTAGCAACAACCTCTTCATTGGTTTCAGATCTCTTTAATCTGGAATTATTCAGATGAGTTTTACTTCTGCAGAGATTCTACATATTGATTGATATTGGTGGATTGCATGACAGAAGTTTGAGTGGCCCTTTATGGTTGAAATGTTCTGAATTGGGCAGGTTGTCATTATTGGTTCATATGATTTGTTTCATTGCTTAAAGGAAAAATGTTCAGAACTATAAATTTAAAACACACTCTAACAAGTGGTGATGTATTATACAAGGGATATAATTCAATTATTATATAGCATAATTAATACAGTCAGGAAGGTGAATCAAAGAACTTTTGCATGGTTCTTAAAATGTGTGCAAGGAGCCCATGATTTGAAAAGAGCCCAAAGGTACACTTACCCTGCCACTGGCCAGATGCATTTTCTTTGAATGTGGGTTTCAATGCTGTTTCAGTGAATGTGGGTTTCAAAGGTAGAGAAGTTTTAATGCTAAGTCTGTTTTCATTGTAAGACTACTGCTTTGTTTAGGTTTAGTAAAAGTCTATCAGTGTTTGTGTTATAAAATTTGAAATAAAAGTTGAAATCCAAATATCTGTAATCATTGTAGAAGTAAAGCATGAAACAGTATGCACACTGAGAGATTTGAACAGTGTCTATGACAAATGGGGAGAAATATCCAATTAATGGGACACTGGAATGGCTGAGTGGGTGGGGCTGGGGACTATGTGGGCAGGGAGGCTGTGTGGGTGGAGGGGGTGGGGCTGTGTGGGCAGAGCTCTGGGTTTGCACCCCCCCCCCTGCAAAAAATCCTGTGGTATCTTTTGTTTGTGAGGAATCTGTGGCAGGACAAATGGGCATAGAATTGACAGGGGCAGGTAGTGCTTCAGGAGGAAACCTAGATTTCCAGATGTTGTGAGGTATCAGTGGTTAGAACTGGGGAGTCAGGTAGCAAAAGGCAGTGAACTAAGGGTTTTTCAATCTGGTAGAGCATGGTATTTGGTAAGATGGTCTTTATTATAGCACACATCTCACAAGTCATAAAGGACAAGATATGGAAAGGAGAGTCTGTTGAGGTTTTCAACCTCATAGATGCAGAGCATGTGCAGTGGTTAGTGGAAGCTGAGTCTATGGGGGTTAAGGACCTCATGGGGACCATGGCTGCATTGACAAAGAGAGGTGCAGGGTGGAATAGGCCATGGACATGGGACATTTGGGTATTGGGATTTGTTTATTTTATGGACGTCATACTCAATAAGGAACCCGAAAAGGCATTATTGCTGTTGTCTTATTTTTTAGCTGTGACAGAGTCACAGAGGCTTAGGCATGGTAATGCCTGGTTATGGTATGATCAATGCTTTTGCAAGCTAAAGAAAGTCTACAAGTCATTGGTCTGGTAGCATAGACATTTTGATATTTGGATGAGAACCATGCCCGATGGGTCAGATAGCATAGTTAAGGAACAATTGGAGGGAATGGGGATCAAGACGAAAACAATCTGGGTAAGTGCTCGTGGCCTACTTGTATGCTCCCACGTGTGTGTTTGAATCATTCAGGTCAACATTTTGTGATCAAATGTTGGAGGAAGGATGCATTGAGTGGACAGACAGTTGATGATTATGGGTCAGGGAAGTGGGTGGAGAATGGGGGGTGGAGGGTCAGAGGAGCGCCAGGGGAGTGAATCCCTTTTGAGTTTACACCAGCCATGGGGCCGGTGCATTCTTCTGTTAATAGCAACCAGTTTGAGCAGCTACTGCAGGACTAATCTGATAAAGAAGTGGCTCAGGAGCTTAGGAGGGATCAAGGTGATTATGTGATAAAATCAAAGGTGGGTGGTTCATTTAAGATGTGTTAGAATTTGAAGCCAGTGGTAGGGAAGGAAGAGGTAGTTCAGAAATTACTGAATAAAAAATGGCAGTGATCAGATTTTTAGGTCAGTTTAATTCTCCCCCTTCTAGCATTTTGAATATATAAGTTTTTTTCCCCCACTGCTTTCCATAAATCTACATTGCCTTTTATAATCCTCCAATTGTCCTGGATTGCTATCAGGAAGATGCAGCTGGGGGCTAGGCATAGGAGGTTACTTTGTTGGCAGATACTTTTCTGAAGCATGGCCGGAGGAGTGGGATGATGACCGGTGAAAATATATCACTTTTTGGAATAGATGCTAATTTGGGCAGAGTTGGCTGTGTTGGACAAGGATTTTTGAAACAAAAATGTGATTTAACATTCAGATAACTTAGTGGTAGTGCAAGTTTTGATTAAGGAGAAGTAAGACAAAAATTCAGAAACCCAGCTGGGATAATAATGCACTTAGGAGGTAATAATACTGGTAAAATTCCTATAAGGAAGTTGGTCTGGAGAGGTGCCGAGAAGTTTAAGGCAATGGAGCTGACTAGGAGGTTTCTTAACCATAGGGAGGCTAGGTCAAGTAGGGCATTGAGCTTTTTGTTATGATGCACTGGGACTTTGTGGATAGGGATCTAGCATCATTCCAGATTGATTGGGTACATCATAGTAAGATTGGTTTAAACATGTTCAATATGCAAATGTTATTTTTGCAGTTGTTCTGTAGATAGACACTAGGTATCAAAAGGGGAAGAAACAGGCTGCAATCAGCCTGGTAGGTGGAAGAAGGTCCATAGTAGTTGTTAAGGGGTAGTCCATTGTCCCACCCCTCAACTGGAACTCTCATTGGCTCAAGTGAATGGTGTAACACTTCCCAGTGGAGTTAATTTTGGTTAGTTAGCAGTGAGATGCTGCAGTAAGTTGTGATGAGCAGTCAAACACTCTACCTAGTTTGTAAGATGCTTTTCTGAGTTGCTATGAAATTACCTGGCTATACCTCATTCCATACATTCTGACCCCAAAATGAGGTCAGTAAGTGTAAGGTTGGTGGAGTCGCTGTGTTCATTAAGGACAGATACACCTCCAGACTGGTTTGCCAGCATGTTACACTGGAACTACTCCAGGTGCAACAGACAATTGGCAAGACATCCATCCAAGTTATAGGCAGCTATAGGCCACCCCATGACTCAGGGCACCCACTCCTCTTACCTGGATCTACTTGACTCCAACAAGGTACCCCCCTAACACCCTGATCCCTGGTGACTTCAGCTACCCCACCATAGTCTGGGTGAACTATTCCTGCACTAATACACTCACTCAATGATCCCTTGACTTCATAAATTCTAACACTCTAGACCAGCTCGTCTCATCCCTCACAAGGGGAGATAACATTCTGGACTTGCTCTTCACCAACATGGGTGACCGCTGCACCACTCCCATAGTATGTTCTTCCCTGCTGAGATCAGATCATCGGAGTCTCTAATTTGAAGTTTCTATCCCACCCAACCCCCCCCCAACCATAATCAAGCTAACAAACTTCTCAAAAGCTGACTTAAACCTTCCTAAGGGAGGGTATCTGTAGCTTCAGACCACCGCCCACCTCAGTGGATGCAGACAACTATGCTGAACAGTATGCCAGTGCAGTATACAAGCACCTGTACAACTGCATGGACTCAGTCATACCCAATAAAACTAAAACCTGCTTCTCAAGGAAACACAGAACTGTTTGGTGGACATCCTCTATCAACAGGCTTTACAACAAAAGGAAGAAACTGTTGTCCGTGGGCGAAAAGGAAGAGATTCCAAATTGGAAAAACTCCCTCCTTAGCCTCAATAACCAAATTAGATCAGTAGTGAAAGCCTCCAAACCCAATTATGAATAGTACCTAGCCTCTGAAACAAAGGGAAACTACAAAGCCTTCTTCAATTACGTCAGTAGCCTCCATGGCAAAACCCAGGTTTGTTACAAATTAGTACTTAAAAATATCACTTACACTGATCCTGTTGACTTAACCAACCTGCTAGCAGATAGTTTCAGCACAAATGTCACCCCTCTGTCCACACCAAAGGCCCTTTTGACATTCCCACACCTTGCATCTCCATAGATCAAGTTACTAAAGGCCCTATCCAAGGCAAAGAACACAGCTTCTATAGGATCTGATAGTATCCTAGGCTGTATTCTGCACCATCTCAAGGAAGAACTGACTTCATCATTGAGCACCCTATTCAACCACAGCATAAGTACAGGCTACATTCTAGCAGAGTGGAGAACAGCCATTGTCATCCCCTTGCACAAAGGTGGTGCCACAACTGACCCTGGAAGCTATCGCCCCATTAGCTTGACAGGTCTGATCTGTAAAGCCATGGAGTGTATTATTATGGATCTCATAAACAAGGACATAGGCAATCTCCAAGCACTTGACCCCATCCAGTTTGGATTCATCAAGGGCAGATCTTGTTTGTTGAACCTGGTTGACTTATTTGAGACTGTTACCAAGGCCCTAGATGAGGGAAAGTCAGTGCATACAGCTGACTTTGACTTGGCAAAGGCCTTTGACACAATCCCCCACTCAGGCATCATTGAAAAACAGAACTTGCTGTAAATCCCTATCTCTTCAGGTGGGTGGCCAACTGGCTCACTGACAGGACCCTCAAAGTCAAAATAGGTGCCTCCACCTCTGATAGCACAACTGTCACTAGTGGAGTTTCCCAGGGATCTGTACTTGGACCCCTACTATTTGGCATCTACTTCTCAGAGGTCAAGGCAAAGACAAAAGGCCTGTGGCTGACCAAGTTTGCAGTCAACTGTAAGTTGGGTTCTGTCATTGACTCCCCAGATGATGTTATCATACTGAAGAGGGTCTCACAGCAACTAATGGCTGGTGTCAAAGTCATGGCTTCAAGCTAGATGCAAAAAAATGTATCACCATACCAGCCGGCAAAAACATGACCCCTACTGATTACCACATCAACAGCAACATCCTAAGCACACAGCCTGTGGTAAGAGACCTGGACAATCAGGTTGATAACAATGTCACATTTGACCATCATGTAGCAGCAGGGGTTAGAAAAGCCTTTTACTTGGTTTATCTCATAAATAAAGGTATTGTATCCAGAAAAAAGGAGGATATTACCTCTCTATACTCCTCCCTCATTAGACTAATAATTGAGTACAACACCCCATTTTGTATGTACCTCTCCAAACTTCTGCACCAACTGGAAAGGCCATTGAAATACCTCACAAAAAGAATCCATGGCCTCCAACACCTGTGCTATGTGGACAGGCTCAAATCACTATCACTCTAGTCTGTATTGTACAGATTGCTCAGGGGTGATCTGTGTCTCACCTACAAAGCAATCTTGGACTCTGTCCTACTGGAGATGCTCCATATCCATAAGCCTAACTCCACATGCATTACCCGCTCAAAAGGCCTGAATCTAATTTGCAACATGAACAAAACCTGCTGGAGAAACAGGTTTGTCTCCCAGAGGCTGCTCTGTCTCTGGAATAGACTTCACATGCATGTCAAACAGAGCAGCTCACTGACCCTTTTCAAGCACAACTTTGATGAGTGGATGGGAAACCTCAAATTTGTCCCAGGGGTTCCATCTGTGTCCCTCACTGACAGGGGTGACAGGTGCTGACTGAAGTTTCTTTTTGGGGATAAACTCTTGGCTAGGTTTGTAAGGGCCTCAGGGCCATTAACCTAGTAACCTCCTATGATCCTATGAATTGTTATGGAGAAGGTGAAGGAGAGTGATCAATAACACTACCGACCGGTTTTTATCATATAATGATATTGAATGTGTTTTACTCATTGTTAATAAAGCTGGTTGATATTGATGTGCTGACTTATTGTAATACAGCTGGTCGCAACGTCATCAGAGTCAGCAAGGGATTTTATTGGACTGATGGAATTAACCTAGTGACAAATTTAACTATCCAAACTCTAGCATTTAGTACCATTTTTACATAAAATAAGCTTGACTGGTTTAGTTTTACCTGTACCTTCATGACTTTTAGCTTTTTTTTTTACCAAATACTGAGGAGCACTACAGTCAAATAACAGTATATAAAGCACTGACTTTTATTAAAAAAATGTTATATTAAACAGCAGAGCTACTTTCTGTAGTCATTTTAATATATTGTGGGCTATACTGAATTATACTCAAGCAGTGGGTAAACTACAGAGCTTCTTTTTGCAGTCATTTTAATTCATTTTATGCCAGATAAATGTCCCTTATGCAATATTCCACTCATTCTTTTAAGCTGTAAGATTTGATCTAGTAATGTTCTACTGATTAATGAACTAAACTTGGCCTCCTCTTTGCAGTCACAGTGCCACGAAGTACCTGCTGTAAATCTGATTTATTAAAGCCTTCTGGCATTTCCTGTAAGGTATGTCTTGCTCTTGCAATTGTAGTTTTGAATGAGCTTTCCAAATATTTCTGCATTGGGTGTCTGTGCCAAAAATCAAAACTTGGGGCTAGCTCAGGCATTTTTCGGTGTATTTTGTTTTTCTTTAATGTGAAAATATTTTTGTTCTGGATAGTATTCAACATCTCAGTGAGGAATCAAACATCATCCAGATTAGAAATGAATGACTTCATCTCCAAAAAATCAAGCCCCTTAACTTTCACTTCTGTTACTTTTAATTCCTCATAATGCACAAACATGCAAACTACTGAGAACAAAATTTGTCGATATATATATACCTAGCTGATAAACCCCAGCACTGCTTACGTCTTTAAAAAAATAATCACTGATTACCGATTGTAGAGTTGCAATTAATCACAATATTTCTCACAAGCTGTTTGTACAAAGTGCATGACCTCTCCTTTCCCCGCAAAGTTGCAGTTTGAACCATCTCTTATAAACTGGAATAAATAATAATGGTAATCTTACTCTGAAACATTTGTGAAAGGCTTTCTCTAAACTGATTCTTTCCCGTTAGAATAATTTGCATGAAGAAGTTAGAAACAAAAACTTGCAACTTCCCAAATCAAGCTGAAGGAGCACAGATTTAATCGTTAAGCATATGCTAATAATGATGATCAAGGATGTTGGATTAAAACAGTGTATACCTAATTTCACCGAAACTATATTTGCTTATTTGTGTGCATAGAAAGTTTATCTTACATTGCAAAAATTGATTTATATGATAAAAGATAAAACTGTTAGCTACTTCTAATGCACTCGCTCTGTAATGTGTTTGTGTTTTAAACTTATTTTAATATAATTTTGCTGTGATGCCATTATGATATTTTAAACTCATATGGAAATTTTCTGCATACATTACTGCTCTAAAATGAGTGTGGGACATTGCTTAAATGGGTCTCAGGGTCAGTCCACTCACCTTGTTAACAAATTAATAAATAAATAAAATAAATTGGAACTTCTGGCTCAAATGATTGTGGTTTACTTGATTATGAATAAAAATATTGCAGATCAGGAAGCTGCAAACTGATTAAACTTAAAAGCATTTTTACAGTGAAACAGATATCCTTGCACCAATATTGTGGAGAGATTGCCCATCCGCATAACTGCCTTAGCTATGTATATAGGGGATCACACACAGAATGGGTGAAAGTGAAACCTCATCCCACATGCTGTGTTGTCTCACCATTTAGAAACACAGTAACTTCCTGGTCGAATAGCAGATGACTCATGTCCATGTGATCTGTGAACTGGCTAAAGACATATTGTCAAACATTGCCCAATCATTCAACACGCACGGGATGATTTATGAGAAAGTGTTATATTGGCTATTGGAGCTGCTTTGCCACCATTCATAGAGTTTGTATATTGGACTCTGGGAATCGCTTTGAATAGTATTTCTGTTACTTATCCAGTGAATGACTATGTGGTGTGCCTCCTGTTAGCCTCAACCAGTTTCTAGAAATAAGATCATATGGGTTAAGCAATGAAATAGATTATGAAAAGTATTAGAAAAGATGTCTGAGGGGGTAGAAGGGAACAGGGATAACAAAGAAGTTAAAAAAGTTGGAGGAGTACTTTTCTGCAGATCCCTTATTATAAAGTGATATAATAGGGAGGTTATTTTTTGTACTTTAAAACTTTAGTTTCTACAAAAGAAAAGGATATGCAAGGGTGAAGATATTTTTGTCTTGGGGGAACTTTGATTTATGTTCTTTCACTGAATGATTAAAAAAAAAGAAAGCAGAAGTTGTTCATAAAAAATGAAAACAGAACTGGAATTTTCATGTCTGCATGATATAACTAGCTATGAGATCATATCCATAAACTATATTTTAATTTTATGACAATACCCCTCCAATTGTGCTACTTATTAATAGCATGATCAGACAAGGACTATGCACACATGGAGTTAAGGAAAGCTGATTAGAACCAAGTGGTGGGAAAAGTACTTAGTATCTAGCTTCTGATTATCTCAGGCAGGCAAAAATGGAAGCACGTTTATTTGGTATTCTGACTCAGTGTAGAACAGTTAGAATCTGAAAGAATATCTTTTTTTTTGCCGTCTTGGTTTCTGTGTAGAACTAGTGCCAATATATCCTCTAAATGGTCAATAATAATTAATTAAGCTGTACTACTATAACATGTAAGAATCTTTGTTACTGAGCTTACATTTTTCAGTGCTTACACTCTCAGCCAGTGCAACTGATTGTTCTTCACTTTTATGTCCAGCTAAAAATCATGGGTTAAAGACATCCATTGCAACAGTGCAGCTGTTAATATTATTCTATATCAAATTATTTTAACAGATGTACTAACATTGTTTACTGCACTAAATAGATAAGTATCTCTTCATAAGCTTTCAGAACTATTCCAGTTTTTAGCTCAGTTTACTTTTGCTATTTTCAAGTTCTTAAATAGGCACATCTCCACACTCTTAGATTGCACACCATATGATTTCTCTAGGAAAAAGACCAGAACCATAGCTAGGCCATCTGCCACTATGTGCAGATGCAATAGCTCTGAAACTGTTGCTGTAAATGTTAACGAACATATGTGACTGCAAATGCAGTTTTGGCATTCATTTATGAAGCCACAATATCATTCATAAAGCAATGCTAGAACTGCACTACTTCGTACTCAGCACCCCCAGTTGCTCCTCCTAACACCTTCTGCTAGCAGCAGCCTCTTCCTTTGCACTGACCTGAAGGACCAGATCATCATTTTACACAGTGAATGGATTGTTTAATTCCCTCGCTTCCCCTGCTTCCGCTATGGCAAGAAATCATTAGAAATGAAAAAAATTCAAAACTTTAACAATGGAAGATTTCGTACAAAACCAGACTGATGAGTTTGAACCGTATTTTGCAAATACATGTTGTTATTCATTTATGCCTTACTCTCATTGTCTGACTGTTCGTCATTATGAGTTTGAATTATTTTTTTCTTTTTGTTTATTATTTATGAGTGAATGGTTTCAATAGAAGTATAAATTTATAATACCATCTCTGCAGCACAAGCAGGAATCAAGAACTAGACATACTTGCATATAAGTATATCTAGGGCATAGGTTGCCTAGGTGGTAGCCAGTAGTGTAACCATGAGAATATAAACAATTGGTCATCATAGTTGTACTAGCGGATAGATGTGTACTAAGTCTTCACAAGCCAGGCTTATGCAGATGGCACACATCATTTCAGTGGCAACTTCAAAGTCCACATTGTCCATGACTGCTTCTGCCCCTCTGTGTGGATACTGCAATAGTCATGGTCTCTTCTAGCTCCACTGTGGGCACATCTCTAAGGGCAAGACAAACAGGGCTCTAAGTTTCAGTAATATCACATTCCCCTGTAGCCCTAAAATGAGAACTCCTTCCTCTGCCAGGTCATTGAATCATCTATGTCACCTGTCAACTGGAATGCTACCTGATGAGTCCACAGCATGGTTACCAAACAAGCTCATGATATTGTACACCATCCTTTGGACAGATTGCTTCTAGACATCAGAATGTGGGGAATGTGTTGCACCCAGCCAGAATTTCACATGTGGAAGTTCCACTCCATCACTTTTGAGATGGATTATGTGATCCCTCAGTCCCTTGAAACTCCCAACCATGACTCTTAAACCTATGCTAACATTGCTGTGACCTATCACTGTTCCTCAATGTCCATGATGATGACTGTGTCAAACCCACTCCTCTGGCCGCTGTGGGTGAGGGAATATCTGAAGCATACCATGGAATGTACTATATCACATAGCTGTCTGCATTATTTCATGCATCTGTTTTATTTTATGTTTGTCTTGTCATAGCCCATAGCTATGGTCTAGACATTGCCTGTTTGCCAGTGACACAGACTACTGTGGCCACCTCAGCCATGGTACCATATCATTCATTTTCTCAAATTCTCCATACTCAGCTCCTTATCTGCTGTGGCCATATGTATTTCTGTCATTGCTGCAAAGTTCCAACAAAGTAAGTTCTTTCATTAAAACATATTATGTAGCATGGCACAGACCACAAAAATGATACCGCAGATCTCTACAGAATATTGCTCTGGATCACTAAATGAACCAACACACTAGAAATAGACCTTCAGAACTCTGAACAACTGCTGAATGTTGTTCTATATCTATGACAGCGCACTGTTCTATGTTATCTCCACCATGGTCAGGGGTTGTAGATGGGGCCACACACCAAGGTTTAAAAGCATATTCAGCAATGCATTACACTAGACAACACTATGCATGGTCTTTTACTTTCATTCATTGAGTTAGACTATGTGGGGGACTCTGTGAGTGGCAGTGTATGCACTTACCAACTCAATGATCATGTTTAAAGTCACCCTGCGTAAATTTCTGGTAATTGTGACATGTATGGCAGATATGGGAATAATTGGAATTGCTTGGATTGTGCAAAAACACACTGGATATAATAGCCTATGCACTGTACAACATCTGGCAGCTGATGGAGTAGAACCCTCCCAGCTAACAGACTGAACACTGTGTAGGGCAGATGTGACCATAATGACAATGTGGATGCAGTCAATGACCCTGAGAAACTAAGTAAAATGGCCTGTTTTACAAAATGTTAAATATTGGTGATTCTCTCATCTGCTCTCCATGCGAACCAGATATGCTCTACCATATGCTGTAACATCATGTCATGGAAGGGTTGTAGGATTGTAATATGGATGCCTATGAAACTCCTAATGTGCCCCCTATTGGATGCTGAAAGGTCTTAATAGCAAGGTTGGCTCCACACATCCTCTTGCTTTCACTTGAAGATGCCACATGTCTGTTAACTCCATTATGTTGCCTCACTCTACACAGTAGCATCTGTTAATGTCCCAGTTACATAAATGATGGCATGCTGGCTGATGGCAGATGCTCCAGTTATTAGTAACACCATAAGTTACTCTTTTCAATCATAGCCTAAGCACCATCTTCATCCTAGTTGAATAGAAAATGGCCACTGATATTTCCCTGCACCTAGGTGGTGCTTCCACTGACCCTGGAAACTATAAGCCTATTAGCCTTATCTGCAAGGCCATGCAGCAAATCATCATGGATGTTATCAACAAAGATATAGGTAATCTCCAAACACTTGACCCTACTCAGTTTAGATTTGACAAAGGGAAATCATGCCTGTTAAACCTAGTGGACTTCTTTGAGACAGTCACCAAGGGTCCTGAACAAGGGGAGGTCTGTGCAAAAACATACCTAGACTTAGCCAATGCATTTGACACTATCCCCCACTCAGGCATCATCGACAAACTTACCCAGCTAGGTATTGACCTTTATATTGGGAGGGTGGCCTAATGGTTAAGGTGTTTGCCTTACAAACACAAGGTGCAGGGTCTGAGTATCACAAGGGATAATTGGCTAAGCTTAAAATGGCTCACAAGGGCCTTTAGCTTAGTACTAATCGATGAACCTATGAACCTATATTGTTCGGTGGATTATAACTGGCTCATTGATGGAAACCATATAGTCAAAATAGAGGAATCCACCTACAACAGCAAACCTGTAACCAGTGGTGTTCCACAGGGATCAGTCCTGGGACCTCTACTGTTTGGTATCTATTTCTACGAAGTACAGGCAAAAAATAAAGGTCTGTGGCTGATAAAGTTTGCTGATGACTGCAAACTGGGAGTGGTCATAGCATCTCCAAATGATGTCAGCATCCTACAAGAGCATCTTACACAGACAAATGATTGGTGCCAAAGTCATGGCCTTAAACACAATGCAAAAAAATATATTATCATCCATTTCAGTAAGGACAATGTTCCTGCTAACTACCACATCAATAGCAGCACATAAGTACACACTCATTCATGAGAGACCTGGGCACACAGTTTGACAGCAACCTTAGCTTTGACCACCATGTCTCCACAGTGGTAAGAAGGGCATTCAATATTTCTCATCTCATAAGTAACGGTATTGCCTCCAGAAAAAAGAAGTTATAACCTCCCTGTGCTCTTCCCTCATTAGGCCAATAACTGAATACAACAGCCCTTTTGGTATGTACCTTTCCAAGCACCTACAGCAATTGGAGAGACTACAAAGGTGCCTCACAAGTAAAATTCTAGGTTTTCAGCATCTGTCCTATGTGGATCATCTGAAATTACTGTCACTTTATTATGTTTCATACAGGCTACTATGAGGCAGTCTCTGCCTTACATACAAGGCAATCTCTGACCCTGCTTTATTGGAAATGCTGCATTGCCATAAGTCAAATGATACACAGGTTACTCGCTCTAAAGACCTTAACCTGGTATGTGACATTAATAGAACCTGCCTAAGGGACAGATTTGTCTCTTAAAAGTTATCATACCTTTGGAGCAGACTCCCACTTCATGTCAAACAGAGCACTTCACTGGCCTTCTCCAAATGCAATCTGGATGTTTGGGTGGGTAACCATAAATTCACCATGGGGATTCCACCTGTGTCTCTCTTGGACAGGGGCAATAGGTGCTGATCATGGAAATAAGGGTAGAACTTGGCCAGGCTTGTAAGGGCTCTACAGCCCTTAGCCTAGTAGCTTCCTATGATCCTGTATGAAAGACAGTAATTTATAAATTCAGACACTACAGGTGACCACTAAGATATGCTGCAGAGATACTCCAAATATTACTGCAAGCAATATACCTGCACACAGAAAAAAAAGAGGTTTTCAGAATAGCTCTTTGCTGCAGTTCATTGTACTATTTTCTATGTTTCTGAATCATGCTGCCATGTTTAATTTCATGTGCACATGTAAAAGCTCTCATTAGCATGTTGCCACTCATTAGCATGTCATTAATGTCACTATGCAGTCATTAGCATTGTTTACATGCTGCACTATTTGCCCTGTGGCTCAGGTCTACTATTTGTGCCTTTGAATTGCCCTTTCCCTTTGTGACACTGCACACCCTGCTATTTCATGTAACTCATTGCACTACTTATTAAAGCTTTGTGTGTTTTATATGCATTTGTTAACAGATTATTTAATGCTTTAAAGGATTACCTACTGTGAAAGTAATGCCCATATACTGTTGAACTCATCTTTTTATTTATAGTATTGTGACCATTGAATGCAGAGCCGTATCTAGGAAAAGGGAAAAGAGCAGCTGACAAGGCTGCCCTCTGTCACGGGGCAATCAGCAGGTGTTAGTGTTGGAGGAGTGGAGTATCAGCATTACTAAATGAATGCCTATACTATATTTATGGCTCAGCTGCAGCTGTAGCAAACTGTTTCTTTCATTGTTACAGTATGTTATAGCTATTTAGTTTAAAAATGAATCTTGCATTAGTGCAAGGCTGGACAAAAGCATGTTTTGTTTTGTTTTTTAGCAGAGAAAAAAGAATGTCAAAGGTAAGGTGCCTCACAAAGTAAGAAAACAGTCCAAAATGAGAAAACACAAAGTGAGGCTCACCACGACAATCGAAGCAGACCATTAAACTCTTTCATGTATTGAAATCTAAATATGTATATATTTTTAGACAGCTTTTAAATATAATTTTTATATAATATATGATTTGTATATGCCTATATCTTAATATTTCATAAGTTGTTATGCAAGCTATAGAACACATTTCAGAAATCACATATATGTATTTTTGACGTTGGTAATATTTTTGAACTTGTAGCTTTAAACTATTAATGAGATTACTAATTGATTTCTATGTTTTACTGGCTGGCTGTTTTACAAGTGGTATTTAAACAGTTTTAACACTTAGTTTTAAAGTCTGACGAAGGGTCGATTGAGACGTGAAAGCGCTTACTGGATTATGTTTTTTTTTGGAATAAAGAGTTTAACGGTCTGCTTCGATAGTCGTGTTGAGCCTCACTTTGTGTTTTCTCATTTTGTTTTGTTTTTTGCCATTGACCTTTGAACTGGTCATCTGCACAGGGTGAGCAAGATGCAGTGATCACTGAATGTTCGGTTTTGCTTCTGTGTATTTTGAGAGTGATCATTCACAATATTTTGCCATGTTTTATTTATAAAATTAAAGTATTAGTGCTATTTTCTAATAAAACACATTTTGATTACCATTTCTAATAGGGTCTATGTTATAACAGCAACGATCAAAAGATTGAACACTGTTATATCAATCACAAAAGAACAAAAACAAAAAAGAGCGAACAGCCAGAACAGTGAATTTATTCCCCAGGAAAAAATTTGCTGTTCCCAAAAAAAAAAAAAAAAAACACACTAAACACTATTTTAAGTGGGGGGGGATGTGCCCCCCTACTTAAATATAGCAACTCCAAGATCACACTACAGTGCCGAAAATGGCAAAGTGACAGAAGTGGCCAAGCGACTTCTTTCCCAGAGAAAGAATTTGCTTAAAAGCCGCTTCATCAATTTGCGTTTTCATTTACAGTTCGACGAAGACGCATTTGACATAATGCGTCTTCGTTCTTCTGACAGGAACCCTTCTAATACTATTGGCTATTATTAGCCAATAAGTCACTAAGTTAAAAGGCCATACCCAAAAAAGTTCTGGATGCTAGAAAGAACTATGGTGTTAACTGGAAGAGAACAAAAAGTCACTAGAGGCTCGAATGAGTTAAAACAATAATACATTAAAAGAATATAACATAAAACAAAGAAAGAAAGTAGAAAAGCAGAGTTTATGATAGTCAGTATTAACAGTTTTGTTCATTTTTACAGCAGGTCTTAAGTATATTTTTATGACTGGGAACTCCCATGTTCATCAGGTAACAAGGAGCATTACAATTCATTAGGGAACTCTATAGCTGATAGTGAACTCTACAAATGGAGTATTCGTGGGTATGGACAGAGAAGAATATGCAATAATTTACTGATATTGAGACCTTCATGGCCAGCCAAGGACAGCAATGATTCAATTAGGAGGAAAGAACTTGTGTATGGTCAGCAAGGTTGAGGGGGTATGACCATGAAGGACCAAATGAAGATGAAAGCCAACTCGAAAAACAAATTTCCAGGTGCCAATCCAATAACCACTATGAAACAGATAAAATTTAGCACTTTCATTCACTCATTTATTACGTGAACTTCTTCAGAAAAACAGTGTGCAGGATTCACGATGGCTTGCACGGAGTCTAAGAGTAGTGTAAGACTCCATGCAGTTATCGCGATCCAGGAACAGCCTATATGTGCGTGTAAGAGAGCACCTAAAACGGCTCTTGCACGGACAGGGCATGGATATGCTAATTACCTCACTTGCAGCCGAAAGGCATACAAATGAGGTAATTTCGCGATCCAGGAAGCAGAAACCTGCCCATGGAAGAGCCGTGTTATCTGCAGAAATGTACTCAGTTGATAACTGAGTACCGTTCTGCAAATAACACAATGGAGCCTTGTCAGCTCCAAATAAAGGTTGCAAATGTCCCAGGCAGCATGCCAATGGTCAAATATGTGGCCACTGGCAACGTAACCTGATGCAAAACTAAAATAAAAATGTTTAAACATAGCGCAGCGCCGCGCAAACGGGCTGCGCTATAAAAAAACAGAAAAATAAAAAAATGAAATCCACAAATGTGGGTTTTATGCAAAGCATGAATTTACAATGTAAGGGAATAGCAGGCTGAAAACAACATGGCCACCGAGTAGGGTTTGCTAAGGGGGGAAGCTGAGTGTAAGACATGTAACTAAGCATTAGTAGGCAATCCCATGTAAATGAGTGGTAGGATAGTGAATCGTACTGTCACATAGGAAATGAGCACATTCTGTGCAGTGTAGGAGTAGGATAAGGGGGAGTAACAGAGTAGGAGACAGGTGGCATCACAGGGGGGAATGTATGAAAGAAATGCAGCTCATTGGAGCACAGTGGCATGTGAAAGATGTCAGTCGCACATCATGGAAAGAGGAGTGTCAACAAGTAGGCATGGGAAAGCCAAGAAATGGAAGGTGTACACTATGGATAACATCAAACTTTCTTGCAGGGCATGCATGCGCGCGTGTGCGCGCTGGTAGGCACGAGTAAGCTAGAGTGCGCACGTGTAAGCGTGAGTGCACGCGTTTAAGGCAGAATACGCATGTAGGAACCTGTTTAAACACCTGTAAGCTTGTTTGCGCTGGTGTGCAAACGTTTAAACCCGAATAAGCAGATTCTAGTCTGTCTAAGCATGTGTGCGCGCATGTTAGCCGCTGTGAGCGTGTTTTGGCTGGTATGCGCGTCGCTCCCCCCTGAGGAAACAGAGGGGAAAAAGGAAGCATGAGAAATAGTAGGAAGCTAGCAGGGATTACTGGCAGAGCTAGCAGGTGAAAACAATCAGAAGCAGGCAATTACACAGGCAGAACAGTAGCCCAGCCCAGCACTTAAAACTCTGCAAACAACAGTGCAGAATGTTTCTCTCAAGAGACACTGCAACAGAGGAGTAAGCTATTAGAAGTGAAAACTGAAAAAGCTTCACTCAGACCAAAAATGCTAGGGGCTGCCATAGCTGTTATAAGGAGACATATGCAACTTGCTGAGGGTGGTGACTATGCAAATGCTGCCGGACAACCCACAGTGAGGAGATGGAGAAGAGTGTACAGGCCCAGGGTCACCTACCAGGGGTTACATGAGCTGGAGATAGTGGAGCGCTATAGAGTGGACAGAGACCTCCTACAGCAAATTGTTGAGCTGTGCAGGCCACGCCTCACACACAGAACCACATAGGGGAACCCATCCCAGTGGAAACCAAGGTATGTGTTGGCCTAAGAATACTAGCAACAAGTACCTTCCAGAGACCAACTGGTGATATGATGGGGATATTACAGGCATCAGCATCCAGGGTACTGCACCAGTTCCTGGATGCCATGTCAGCACATGTCGGTGATCATGTATATTTCCTCAATTTCTGTGAGGTATTGGCCAGCAATATGCATCTCTTCCAGCAAATAGCAGAATACACTGAGGTAGTGGGTGCAATAGACTGCACGCATAAACGCATCAAAGCACCAGCTGGTGAGCGGGGTAGGGCCTACATTAACCGCACGGGCTTCCCCTCCATCAACTGCCGGGTCATGTGTGATGCCCAGGGCATAATAATGAATGTGTGTGCTGGCTGCCCTGGAAGCTACCATGATTCCCATATCTGGCATTTGACGCAGCTGTACCAGACATTTGCCAATGGGGACATTCCACATGGTCACTTAGTGGGGGATGCTGGCTACGGACTGGAGCCGTGGCTGATGACACCCATCAGAAATGCACACACACCTGAACAAGAACGCCATAATGAGGCACATGCACAAACACGAAATGTAATTGAGCGTGTGTTTGGGCTGCTCAAGTCAGGGTTCCGGTGCCTGGACACATCTGGTGGAGCCTTGCAGTACTCACCAACTACATGTACCCAAATTGTCATGGTATGTGCTATGCTACATAATATGATTCTGCAAAAACAGCTGCAGCAGGACCAGCATAGGGCTGGGCCAAACAGCCCCCCACCATTGCCAAGCCAATCACAGGCAGAGCATGACTCAGAGGAGGAACAACCTGAGCCTGCCCCAGTAGGCAGAAGGAGGCATGCCCAGTATGCCTTGGCCTTGGCAAAGCGGCAACGCATAGCACATACACTGGCTCAGTAGGAACCCTGGAAATGATACCTCTCTCTGACTCACACATATAGTAAAACGGATGCCTAAGTTGACACAACCTGCTTTCAAACATGTACAGGGAGTGTAGTATGTGCATCCAACATAGACAGCCCTGCAGCACCACATGAGGCATGATTGCCATGTGTTAAGCAATGTAACACCATGTAGTATATGCAAACTTGATGACCCTGACTAACATCCTACCCTCACCAAGCATGATGCCACAATATGAAGATGAGATGATCAATTACAATAATTGGCTTAAGTATTGCTGTTAGTCAAAGGGGATCCAATGCGTGCCAGACTGGGATGACATGCTGAGCAAGACACAATGCTCCACCTGCTAGGGATGGCGTGCACCTATCACTCCTGGCCTTTTGGATACTGGCAAAGGCTGTTGTCACCCCCACCGTGCCTTGAATAGGTAAGGCTCAAAACACAAACCCACCTCCATAGGTATCACAAAGGATAAGAACCTAGACGTAATGCTACCCAATGCCAGAAGTCTAAACTGCAAGATGCATGCAGTCTAAACTCCCCACAGCATGGAGAATGTTGATATCTGTTCTGTAAC
Organism: Protopterus annectens; assembly: GCF_019279795.1. Classification (NCBI taxonomy): domain Eukaryota; kingdom Metazoa; phylum Chordata; order Ceratodontiformes; family Protopteridae; genus Protopterus; species Protopterus annectens. Next base: position 201,140,816 of record NC_056729.1, read on the forward strand.
AGAAAACTGGGTCAAGGCTCACAAGAGCACCCTAACACTACCAGGTTACACCTCATACCATGCTTTACAGCCCCAAAACATGCAACAAACTACAAAAGGAGGGTGACTATCAATAATTGTCAAGGATAACCACACCCCCATGTTGGTACCACAACAAGAAGCAGCATGGACTATCCACGGTCAAGTAACAGTGGCTAAAACTGCCTCCCAGTTTGTAGCCTGCTACAGACTACCCTCCTAACGCTAGGAACTGCACTTGGCCTACGTCAGAACACATGAAAATATCAAGCTCTCCAAACAACATTATATTGGGTGACTGAAAATACTCAAACATAGACTCGGAGCATTTTTCTAGCTCCAACACCCTAGGGCAAAGGTTCCTAGAATTCATAAACCAAAATGCTATGGAACAACTTACCACTCCCACAAGAGGGGTAAGCATACTGGATGTGATAATCAGCAACATGGGTACTCTATGGCCAGATGAGAAGTTAATCCCTCACTAGTAAGATTAGACCATAGAGTAATCACACTGGATATTCACATCCTGACCCCAGTCCCTGGGCAGAAAACTACAGTGAAAAACATGTGTAAAGCAAATGTAGCACTCCTCCAAACTGATGTGGAATCCATTAAAGGCCCTGTGCCTGTGGAAAATATGGGCCACACCTCAGAACCCTTTATAAATGCATTCTATGAACACTTTCAGGAATGCATGGATTATGCAATCCCAAATAAAACCTAGACCCAATACCATACACGCAGGCATCTGGCCTGGTAGACCCCAGCCATTACCAAACCATGCAAAAGAAGGAGGAAGCTACTACATGATAGAGCAAATCCCAAAAAGGGAAGTAATCTCTGATCAGTATTATGGCAATAAAATATGGCCACACATAAAATCCACTAAGGCCAGCTACAACATGTTGAATCTGTGAATCTTGAGGCGATGTTACACCTGCCCCATGTACACAGACAACCCTTTCCTCCCCCCAAGAAATACAAATATATGTGAGAGATGCAACCATTTATCCAAACTGGAGGCTGAGCTCTCTCAACTCAGTACTGTCAAAACTAGTCAGGAGGAGAAGGTAACCACACACACCACAAACCCAGTCTTACATAGACCTATCACAACTGCAAACCAAAGACATAAACACACAAAAACATTCCCGGAGGCTCTAATTAAAAATCCACCAAATCAACAGAGGCCTCCAAAGCAGACACCCAAGCAACCACTACCTCCAAACATAGCACATGCAACACATAGTACACAAAGTCAGTGTGCCAAACAGTCACAGCCCTTAAAGACAAACAACATGCCTGATACACTTGTAATAGTCAGACACACTGATGTCCCGCTCACCAGACTGAACAAGGAAAAGGTTACAGTAAGCCGCCTGTAGGCCACTACAATCCGCCACATAACACAAGCACACAGGTCACTCCAAAGCAAGTACAAATATGACTCAGTCATTGTCCATGCTGGTGTGAATGATCTGAGATGTACCTCCCTGGACTACATGAAAAGAGACATAGAGGAGCTCTCCGGTTATGTAGCCCAGGCCGGTATGACCCTGACCCTGAGCAGCATCCTACCCTCACCAAGAATGATGCCACAGTACAAACACAGAATGATCAGCTTTAACAATTGGCTCAATTACTGGTGTCATTCCAAGGGGATCCAACGTCTGTCTGCTTGGGATGACATGCTTGACAAGCCACGCTGCTTTGCCAGGGATGGCTTGCACCTGTCACCCCTGGGCATCTGGATATTGGCTAAGGCTCTTGCCACCTCCATAATGTCTTTTGTAGGCAAGGCTGAAAAGACAAACCCACCTCCCTAGAAAACATAAGTGGAAAAAACATAAGGGTAATGCTGCTCAATGCCAGAAGTCTAAACCTCAAGATGCATGCTCTCGAGGCCCTCCCCAGTATGGAGAACATTGATGTCTGTGCAGTGATGGAAACCTGCATCAAGGCTCCTGAGAGCACCCCAGCACTACCAGGTTATACCTCATATCATGCTTTTCTGCCCCAAAACCTGGACCAAACCACAAAAGGAGGGGGAGTATCCATATTTATCAAAGATACCCACACCTCCAGGTTACTGACAATGCACGAAGCATCGGAGACCATCCATGTGCAACTAACCGTAGGCAAAACTGCTGTACAGTTTGCAGCATGCTACAGACCACCCTCTCAAACCCAGGAACCACACTCAGCCTTCCTGAAGACACTGGAGAGTATGAATGTCTCTCCAAATACCAAACAAGGTACTCACAAATTACCACATAGGTGGTAATCCATTACGTATGGAAGAAGTAATCAGGGACCTAGGGACACAAGTGGACAGTAACCTCTCATGTGACACTCACATTGCCAAGGTGGCTAGGAAGACCTTCTATATTGGCCACCTTATCATGAAAGGATTCACATCTAAATCAAGAGAGGTCATTGTGCCCCTATACTCTTCTCTTATCAGGCCCATAATTGAGTACAATGCCCCATTTGGGATGTACCTTACCCGACACCTGCAGCAGTTAGAAAGACCTCAAAATTACCTCACCAAGAGGATAAAGGGTCTCAAACATTTGTCATATGCTGCCCGGCTGAAGACACCTCAGCTGTATGCAGTCACATACTGCCTACTCAGAGGCGATGTATGCCCGATGTACAAGGCCATGTCCAATCCAGAATTAATGGACATGCTCCACCTCAGAAAATCCAAATCCATCAGAGCAGCAAGAGCGAGAGATTTCAACCTCAACACATAAATAAATAGGATGTGCTGGAGGGGCAGATTCATAACCCAGAGGCTCTCTACACTCTGGAACAGAATCCCAGTCCATGTTAGGCAGAGCCCCTCACTGACTCTCTTCAACAGGAATATTAACGAGTGGATGGGAGATCGTAGATTTACACTGGGGGTCATCACTGTGTCACGTCTAGACAGAGGCACAGTAAAGTAAACCCTAAATGGGCATAATATTCACATAGCAAGGGGTGGCGAAAGCCACACACACTCTGGCTAGGCTTATAAATGCCCTAGGGCAGATAGCCTAGTATGAACCTATGAACCTATGAAGATACAAATTGTACAGGACACTAAGGATAATCACAAGGCTTTCTTAACTGATGGTAGGAACCTTGGTGGGAATTCACAGATATGCTCTGAATTACCCAAATATTACAAACAATACACCAAACCCACACACATTGCCAACATCCAACCTGACAGGTTCAGTGCAAAATCCCCCCCCCACCAAAATGCCAAATATCTATCCCAACAGAGTGTTGTCCCCCTGACATTGCAGATGCTGAGGTAACAGCCAGCATCTTCAAAGCAAAACACACAGCATCAGTGGTACAAGATGGTATCCTGGGCTGTGTCCAACATGAACTCCAAGAAGAATGGAACGCCAAATAACACTACGGCTCAATTTCAGCCTTACCACAGGATATGTACCCAAAGAGCAGTGTACAGCAACAGTGGTCCCTCTCCACAAAGGTGGTGCCTGAATGGATACTGCAAACTATCACCCCAGAATCCTGACAAGCTTGGCCTGCAAAGCTTTGGAAAGGATCATCATGGACGTCAGAAATAAAGATATTGGGGACCTACAGACACTGGACCCTACCCAGCGTGGCTTTCTTAAGGGCAGATCCTGCCCCTTAAACATGTTTGACTCATTTGAAACAGTCATCAAGGCCATTGATGAGGGGAATGTGGTCCACACAGCCTATCTGGACCTTGCTAAAGCCTTCCATACAATACCCCACGTGTTCATTATAGATAAGCTCACCAGCTTAAATATAAACCCCTATGTTAGTAGATGGGTTGCAAACCAGCTCAAGGACAGAACTGACATGGTCAGAAATGCTGCAGCCATGTCAGACTACAAACCAGCTACAACTGGCATCCCACAAGGCTCGGTCCTGGGACCTCCCTTGTTTGGTATATATTTCCCATAGGTACAGGCCAACATGGAAGGACTGTGTCTGAACAAGTTTGCAGATGACTACAAACTGGGCACCATATCTGACCCTCCAGCTGACACAAGCATCCTACAAAAGGGCCTCATAGAAACAGACAACTGGTGCCAGAGCCAGGTCATCAAGCAAAATGCAGAAAAGTGTATAGTCATCCCCTGTGGATAAACAGTAAGTGCCCACCAATTACCACATAGGTATTAACCCATTAAGTACTTTAGAAGTAATAAGAGACCTGGAGACACAAGTTGATAGATATCTTGCATTTGGCAACCATGTGGCTGTAGTGGTTACAGAAACATACCATATACCCACCTAATCATGGAGGTAGTCACATCTAGATCAGGGGAGGTCATCGTGCCTCTTCAGTCATCCTTCATCAGCCTCACAATTGAGTACAATGGCCCCTGTGGGATGTACCTCAGCAGACACCTCCAGCAATTGGAAAGACCCCAAAAGTACCTCAACAGGAGGATCAAAGAGCTCGAACAGATGCCATGTGTTGCCTGATTAAACAAACTGCAGCTCCACACAGTGCCATACTGCCTGCCCAGAGGCAATCTGTGCCTGATGTATAAAGCCATGTCCAAGCTGGAATCAATGAACATGCTGCACCTTGTAAAATCTGAATGCCAGTGAGCTATGCACATGAGAGAACTGAACCCCAGCACTGACATAAATAGGACATGCTGTAGTGATTGATCCATAACCCAGAAGCTCACTCCACTCTTGAGTAAACTCCCAGTACAAGTTAGCCAGAGAGTCCCTCATTGACTCTCCTCAAGAGGAATCTTGATGAGTGGATGGGAGATGGTAGGTTTACCCTGGGTATCACTGTTATGTCATGGGTAGACAGAGGCACAGTATACTAACCTTGAAATATATCATGGCAAACTCAGGTTACAATGTGTGTTGAAGGACAAACACACTCTCTGACTAGCATTAGGAATGGCCTAGGGCACATAGCTAGTGTTTGCCAATGTCCACCCAAGTTGCGGAATACACTACCAATATTGGACAAGCCTGGTTTAAGTAGTCCATATCTGAACAAAATGCAACATGGTCATATGTGCACAACTGGCCTTTAACCAGTCTGGTGTGCTCACTATGAATATTTAAAGCAGTGATAGGACTGAAACCCAGGATACTGTCCACCACAGTGAAAGTACTGAACCAGTACACTATACGATATTACAGTGTTTGGTCAGTATGAAAGGATGTTGACAACTGTATGCAAACTATCCCATGGAAACCCTGCAGGCACAGTATAATCCCTGTTGGGTTCAGACACAAAGCAGTTGGGCAGTAAGTACACAACATGACTCCCAACACACAACTATAAATGTGAAATATTGTTGAAGTTCACACGCAACCAGAAATATGGTGGACTGCATATTTCAACATATGGAAAGCTCACACTGGGCATGCTCGCACACTTTGATAAATGAGACATATGTCAGGCAACAAGCCATGGAAAGCCTTAACTGGGCATGCTCACACACTTAGGCCATGTCTCAGTTTAACAGTTGGCCACACATATCTGGTATTTGTATGTGTTAATCCAGGAACCTCCCACAATACAGCAATCTGCCCAGTGCACACAGTTAAAAGACTACAGAGACATAAGTTAAATAGTGGATCCCTCTCATATTCAAACATCTTCCACAGATACACAAGTTTTTCATAGAAACAGGGAAAGCTATGGCAATAAACACCTGCAAACAGTTTATTAGCAACAAATATTGTGCATCTGAAAATTAAACATATGGGTGTAGAGGTCAATACTAGGCTGTTTGCCCTAGGGAATACAAGCTTAGCCAGAGTGTGTTTGGCGTCTGCCTCCCCAGTACAGTAGGCTACTGTGCCTCTGTAAAGTAGGTCACAGAAGGCACTGTTTAAGGCTAGTGTGCTGTGCCTCCATCAAGCAGGGACACAGTGGAGATCCCAGGGGTTGAATTTGCAATGTCACATCCATGTGGCTGGTGTTTGCTGGAAGAGGGTTGGCGAGGACTTATAACAGTAATTGGGCATCAATTACAGACTGAGGGGAGCTTTATTTGCAGTGTCTGGACAATTTCACTGTCAACACTTTGACGTGATGATTTTGAGGGATTGAAGTGTCATGCCAATACTGTTCAGAGACGTCCTCCCTCTTTGGGATATTGCTCTGTAATGTATTAGCTCCCTCCTTCTGTTGTACAGCTTATATATGGCTGGTGTACACCAGACAGGTCTCCTGTTGTGGATGAGTCTTGGGTTTATTTGGGATAGCATGATCAATGCAAACCTTCCAGATGCTCATAGAATGCAATTGTCAAGGATTATGCAGAGTGTCCTGTATAATCCCCCAGCATGGGTCCTTTGAAGTCTTCCACCCCAGTCTTCACAAGTGCAAAGTCTGCTTTTGATAAATACTTTGTTTGCAGTGACTTCCTTGCCTGGGGGTGGGGATGGGATATGGATGTCCAGGGAAAATTGGGTATGGTCAGATATTAACAATGGTGGTCTACCTCTGGTGTGGAACATAGAGTCCCCATGTTGCAGATGGTCAGGTCCAATATGTATTCCCCCTTGTGGCTGTGGTGATTGGTCCTGCCATAGCACATGGATTCACAAATTGTAGTGGCTGTAGGGCGATGTTGTTGAGACCTGAGTAGTTCCCCCACTCAATATACCTGTACCTACAGTTAACCACTGTAATGGTGTATGTGAACACCTTCATATCCTACACTGTTCCCAGGGAAGCAAAGTGTGGTTCCTGGATATGGGTGGGGTGGTCTGAGCAGGTTGTGTTCTGCGTTACAGGTCCTGTGGTCACGAAGCATGGTACAAAACATAACCTGGCAGTGCTGATGTGCATATGTGACCCTGAAGTAGGCGGCTGCTAATGCATATATATGCTATCCCGCTAACTGACAGATAGTAATAGATGTACATACCTCTTTGTAAATAATGATGTCAGCACCCTATAAATACTGCAGGAGAAGGGCAAGTGCCCAGTAATTCACATAGCATGCTCTGCTAATGCGTTTCTCTCTTAAGTGTCATAATATAGTTAGGTAGGGGTTTGAATCCTGCAAATGCACAGTGCGTGTGTGATTGGGGAGGGGGAGTTAGTGTGTGTGCAATTCTGTTTGAAAGAATTGTCCCTTTTGGCAACTAGAAGAACATGCTACATGATGCACATTCCTCTTTCTAAACACTGATGATGTCAGCACCCTATAAGTATAGCAGGAGAAGGGAAACTTCCCACTGATGCAAATAGCGTGCTCCGCTAATGCGTCTCTCTCAAGTGTCATACCATAGTTAGGTAGGGGTTTGAATCCTGTAAAGGCTCAGTGTGTGTGTTTGGGGGGGGAGTTAGTGTGTGTGCAATTCTGTATGAAAAAAATGTCCCTTTTGGCAACTAGAAGAACACACTACATGATGCACATTCCTCTTTCTAAACACTGATGATGTCAGCACCCTATAAGTATAGCAGGAGAAGGGAAACCTCCCAGTAATGCAAATAGTGTGCTCTGCTGATGCATTTCTCTCAAGTGTCATAACATAGTTAGGCAGGGGTTTGAATCCTACAAATGCCATGTGTGTTTTTGTCACAGTGTGGGGTGTTGCTCTTAATATTGTATGACATAGATTATATCAGTAATGTCAATGCACACATGAGGTATGTGTGTGCCACATAGACATATGTACCTGTGACCTTAAATAGTTCCCATGTGTGAAGCCTGCCTCATGTGAATACATGGAATTTGCATTACACAACTTTTTGACTGTGGTTTTCTGTGCAGGGGCTGCGGTTGGTATATGAATATACAGTGGGAGTAGTCTATGGTGTCATCTTACCAGCGAGGGATACACTTCTGGTCTGGGGCATATAGTCCACATGTTGGTGATGATCAGGTGCAGCATGTTTTCCCCTCTTGTGGGAGTGGTAACAAGTTGTTCCATAGCAATTGAGTGTATGGATTCTAGGAACCTTTCACCTAGGGTATTGGAGCTACAGTAATGCTCCCAGTCTATGTGTGGGTAAATGAAGCTGCCCAATATATTGTTGTTTGGAGACACCTGCAGATATTCATGTATTCTTAAGTAGGCCAAGTGGGTTACCTGGGTTTAGGAGGGAGGTCTGTAGCAGGCTATGAACTGGGAGTCAGTTTAACCCACTGTTAGTTGCACATGGATAGTCTGTGATGCGTCACACTGTGGCAACAACCTGGGGGTGTGGGTATAGGTTTATAGGTTCATAGGTTCATACTAGGCTATCTGCCCTAGGGCATTTATAAGCCAAGCCAGAGTGCGATTGGCTTTCACCACCCGTTTTAGATGAATGTTGCTATGCCCTTTTCTGAGGTTAGTATACTGTGCCTCTGTCTAACATTGACACAGAAGTGATACCCGGGGTACACCTACGATCCCCCATCCACTCATCATGATTCCTCTTGAAGAGAGTCAATGAGGGACTCTGCCTAATCTGGACTGGGATTTTATTCCAGAGTGAAGGGAGCTTCTGGATTATGAATCTGTCCCTCCAGCATGTCCTACTGATGTCAGTGCTGAGGTTCAAGTCTCTCGAGCACGTAGCTCGATGGGATTTGGATTTTCTGAGGTGCAGCATGTCCATTACTTCCGGGTTTGACATGGCATTATACGTCTGGCGCAGATCGCCTCTGAGCAGGCGGTATGCCACTGAGTATGGAGTTATGTTAACCAGGCAGCATATGGCATCTGTTTGATCCCTTTGATCCTCTTGGTGAGGTATTTTTGTGGTCTTTCCAGTTGCTGCAGTTGTCTGGTAAGGTACATCCCAAAAGGGGAATTGTACTCAATTATGGTCCTGATGAGGGATGATTAAAGAGGCACGATGACCTCCCCTGATCTAGATGTGAATCCTGTCATGATTAGGTGGGCAATATAAAATGTTTTTCTATCCACTTTGGCCACGTGGTTGTCAAATGAGAGATTGCTATCAACTTCGGTCCCCATGTCCCTAATTACTTCTTCCGTACTTAATGGATTACCACCTATGTGGTCATTTGTGGCCACTTTGTTTTTGCCAAAGGGGATGACTATACACTTTGTGGCATTTAGCTTAAGGCCATGGCTCTGGCACCAGTTGTCTGTTTCTCTGAGCCCCTTTTGGAGGATGGTTGTGTCGGCTGGAGAGTCAATTATAGCGCTCAGTTTGCAGTCATCTGCAAACTTGGTCAGCCACAGTCCTTCCATGTTGGCCTGTACCTCCGAGAAATATATACCGAACAGGAGAGGTCCCAGGACTGAGCCTTGTGGGACGCCACTTGTTACTGGTTTGGAGTCTGACATGGCTCCAGCAATTCTAACCATGTGGGTTCTGTCCTTGAGACAGTTTGCAACCAATCTAGTGACATAGGGGTTTATATTTAAGCTGGTGAGCTTATCCATAATGCCTGAGTGGGGTATTGTATTGAAGGCTTTTTCGAGATCCAGGTAGGCTTGTGTGGACCACCTTCCCCTTGTCAATGGCCTCGGTGACTGTTTCAAAGAAATCAACCAGGTTTAAGTGGCAGGATCTGCCCTTAAAGCCAAACTGGGTAGGATCCAGTGTGTGTAGGTCCCCAATATCTTTATGTATGAGGTCCATGATGATCCTTTCCATAGCTTTGCAGACCAAGCTAGTCAGGCTTATGGGGCGATAGTTTACAGGATCCATTGAGGTACCACCTTTGTGCAGAGGGACCACTGTTGCTGTACGGCACTCTTTGGGTACATATCCTGTGGTAAGGCTGAGATTGAACAGTAGTTTTATGTTTGGGTTTAGCTCATCTTGGAGTTCATGTAGGACGCAGCCAGGGACACAGTCTGGTCCCATTGATGCTGTGTTATTTGCTTTGGAGAGGGCGGCTCTTACCTGAGCATCTGAGATTTCCCGGGGGTAGCACTCTGCTGGGATAGATATTTGCCCTTCTGGTGGGGAGGGGGGGGAGTTTGCGCTGAACCTGTCAGCTAGGATGTTGGCAATGTCTGTGGGTTCGGTGTAGTTTTTTGTCATTTTCGACTAATTCTGAGCATATCTGGGAATTCCCACCCAGGTTCCTAACATAACTAAAGAAAGCCTTGTGATTATCCTTAGTGTCCTGTGCATTTCTCCTCTCGAAGCTGGCCTTAGACGAATTTATGAGTGCCCGTAGTATTTTGCTAACACTGAACAGAGATGCCTCCCCTTTTTGGGATTTTGCTCTATCATGTAGTAGCTTCCTCCTTCTATTGTATAGTTTGCTTATGGCTGTGGTCCACCAGACAGGACGTCTGCCTTTGGAGAATTGGGTCTTGTTTTTATTTGGGATTGCATGATCCATGCATTACTGAAGGTGTTCATAGAATGTGTTTATAAAGATTCTGTGGTCTGGGCCGTATTTTCCACAGGCCCGGGGGCTTTGAAGGATTCCACCTTGGTTTTGAGGGGTGTGGAATTTGCTGTAGAGAAGTTTTACACTGTGGTTTTGTGGGCAGGGGGTGGGGTTAGGATGTGAATATCCAGTGAGATTAGTTTATGGTCTGATCTTACCAGTGAGGGGTACACTTCTGGTCTGGAGCATAGAGTCCCCATGTTGGTGATGATCAGGTCCTGTATGTTTCCCCCTCTTGTGGGAGTGGTAACAAGTTGTTCCATAGCATTTGAGTGTATAAATGCTAGGAACCTTTGAGCTAGGATGTTGGAGCTAGAGTAATGCTCCCAGTCTATGTTTGGTAGTTGAAGTCCACCAATATAATGGTGTTTGGAGAGACCTTCATATTTCCAGTGTTCTCAGGAAGGCCAAGTGGGGTTCCTGGGTTTGGGAGGGTGGTGTGTGCCAGGCTATAAACTGGAAGGCAGTTTTACCCACTGTTAGTTGCACATGGATAGTCTCTGATGCTTCGTGCTGTGCCACCAAACTGGAGGTGTGTGTATCTTTGACGAATATTGATACTCCCCCTCCTGTTCTGGTTCGGTGCAAGTTTTGGGGCCGACAAGCATGGTATAAGGTATAACCTGGCAGTGCTGGGGTGCTCTCGGGTGCCTTGAACCAGGATTCTGTTACTGCACAGATATTGATGTTCTCCATGCTAAGGACAGTTTCCAGTGCATGCATCTTGAGGTTTACACTGCTGGCATTGAGTAGCATTACTATTAGTTTCTTATCCCTTGTGATACCTATGGAGGTGGTTTTGTCTTTTGAGCCTTGCCTAAAAAACGCACTATGGGGGTAGCAAGAGCCTTTGCCAATATCTGAAAGCCCAGGGGTGACAGGTGCAAGCCGTCCCTAGCAAAGCATCGTGGCTTGTCGAGCATGTCATTCCAGGCTGACAGGCATTGGATCCCCTTTGAATGACACCGAAACCTAAGCCAATTGTTGAAATTGATCATCTTGTCTTCATATTGTGGCATCATTCTTGGTGAGGGTAAGATGCTACTCAAGGTCAGGGTCATACCAGCCTGGGCCACATGCTCAGAGAGCTCCTCTATGTCTCTTATCATGTAGTCCAGGGAGGTATGTCTCAGGTCATTCACACTGGCATGGACAATGACTGAGTCATATTTGTACTTGCCTTGGAGTGTCCTGTGTGCTTGTGTTATGTGGCGGATCATAGCGCCCAACAGGCATCTCACTGTGACCTTCTCCTTGTTCAGCCTGGTGAGCGGGACTTCAGTGTGCCTGACGATAGAGTCACCTATTACAAGTGTATCAGACATGTTGTTTAACCTTAAGGGCTGTGACTGTTCGGCACACTGGCTTTGTGAGCTATAAGTTGCACGTGTTCTGTTCTAGGGTAGCGGTTGCTTGGGTGTCTGCTTTGAAGGTCTCTGCTGCTTAGGCAGATTTTTATTTAGAGACTCCGAATATGTTTTTGTGTGTTTATGTGTTTGGATTGCTGTCGTGGTAGGTCTTTGTGAGACTGGAATTGTAGTGACTGTGGTTTCCTTTTCCTCCTGACAGGTTTCGCCAGTACTGAGTTGAGAGAGCTTAGCCTCCAGTTTGGCTATATGGTTGCATCTCTCACATGTGTTGGAATTTGTTGGGGGGAGGAGAGGGTTGCCTGTGTACATGAGGCAGTTGTAACATTGCCTCAAGATTCCCAGATTCACCAGCTGGACCAGAGAGGAGATTGACAACTGACCTTTGGACATGCTAGAATAATATTGGGAATTCCTTTATAATTGACAAAAGAAAGGGCCAATGGGAAACAAGGTACTCAAGGTGAGCTTGTGAGGGTGTAGTGCTTTTAATTTGTTTGTGCTGGCATATATAAATGCTTTAGTGAGCAAGTGCCAGGTAACTCAAATGCAATGTGTTACAGGTAACGTAAATGCAAAAATGACAAACAGTAACTTTCTTTCAAGTGAAACAAGAAAATATGTACAGTAAGCAATGCAGATGTCACTAGGGATCCACAGAAGTGCTGAAAAGCTGCGTTTCAGGTAGAATTAGTGTTTCAGGGAAATAACAAGCAAACAAGCATACAAACAAAGCTACATTCAGCAGGCCTGGATCTAGTCTATGCTACAGCAAACAAGGTGTACCAATTTCAGTAAGAAACAGTTCAAATATGCAGGCACTATAAGCCTTTAGCCAGAAATTCCCAGCTCAGATGGGCAGAGTCCAGCCTCTCCTCCCACAAGAGTGCAGACCATGAACCTTCGTAATGTAAAATAACTGGCCTGAAGCCCAAGTGCTTAAACCAGAACTAATACACATTTAGAATAACAGACACTGAGCTCTCAATCAGCAGTTCCCAACTTAGAAGGATGTAAGCTACCTGTCCTGCCACCACAGTATCCTTGACATTTAATGAGACTCACCCTCCTGTCATAGTTAGTTCCATGTTTTGGGGCTGTCAAGCATGGTATGAGGTGTAACCTGGTAGTGCTAGGGTGCTCTTGGGAGTCTTGAACCTGTTGTCTATTACTGCACAGATATCAACATTTTCCATGCAGAGTAGAGTTTGGACTGCATGCATTACTTCCATTTTCTTATCCCCTGCACTACCTATGTAGGTGGCCTTCTGTTTTCAGCCTTACCACCAGAATGCAAAGATGTGCAGACATTACACTATGGTAATTAATAGTGGTGTACCAAACAATACAATGACAATCATACTGTTAATGCATCAGGCATGCTGGGATATACCCACAATGATATCATTACACTGTACTGTTGACAACATGATAATATTACTACACTTCTATGTAGTCACCCTGTGCATCAGCACCATGTTAACCTGTTCCTGCATCAATGTTACAGATTGCAAGAGGTGGCACAGTTTCATCATATGCACAGGGTGTGTACTTGGTATGCCTGAGTCTGCCACTGATACAACCAATCGACATGTATGTGTGTGCGTGTTAGTGAGGGACAACAGTACAAGATGGGGCAATGTTGATGCGGTGTGTGCGTGTATGTGTTAGCCCTAGGTGTTAGCATTATGCATGTGTGTATGCATGCACACAGTTCCACCTCATGGCTGCCATATACGGGAGTTTGTGGACAGCCACAGACTGTACCTGCCAGGTCATACAGATCACTGTCTCTGGCCACGAACACGGTACCTGTGCCTGGCAGGGGTGCTACGGACAGTATCAGGTATTAAGCCAGACTAGGTACTGTCATCAGAAGCAGTTGGTTGATGACTGAAGACATGTCCCTGCTGGGACTGTCCAGAGCCATGTGCACGTGGTCTCCTAGGGCAGTCTGATGACAGCACAGACCCAGCATTGCTGGGGCTGGTACTGGCACTATGGGAGTGGCCGCAGGTTTGTTGTCGTCCGTGACGATTGCCAACTGCTGATGTTGCTGGCATACGTCCACATCGACGCCTAAACCGTCCTGCATTGCCCTGGCTCATGGACATGTAGTTGTTGATATCTGTTCTGTGTGTGGTTTGCAAGGTGCTACTGTCACATTATTACTTACTAGCTACCGACTAGCATGGCTGTTTCTCTTCTCACACTAATGTTATACAAATCCACAAGAATTGCCAGTAAAGATACAAGAAAAGCTTTGTGTAACAGCCTTCCTATATTCCCTTTACATTCAGTCCTACTATTTCATGATATATTGCTTTCAGCACAAAGTTCTTTTATATCAGTCATGGCTTAGTGGTAAGTCATGCAGACTAGTGTTTCCTGGGTTCGAGACTGATAGAGGAATTCTATTTTGCTGCTGAGCAGACTGCAGGCCTTGTCATTCAGAGTGACTAAGGCACTTTTAAGCAGTTGTAAGCGGGTTAGTGCTGGTATGCATGGAGCTCACGCATGCGCACTGTCGCTTAGCTTCGCGCACACACGCTTAGCTAAGTGCACACAAGTGCACACCCGCTTACTACTGCTTAAAAGTGCTTACTCTCGCGCACACCGCGCTAATTTCTTTGAAAGAAAAGAAAATGGGGAGATAGGAAAGTGGTGAAAAAGGGGGTACAAAGAGGGTAGGACAGTAGGATAACAAGCTTGGGATTTGCAGGAAGGATGTAGGAAAGGCCCATAGCTGCCCATTTTGTTATCAGCAACAGCTGTGCATATGTGTGTAATTTGGTGTGAAATTTGAAACCTTCCACCCCTGAGAGAGGGGTGAGGACAACAAAATATGTTGTACAGCCAATTGTAATTACCAGTTCACATGTCCAGCAGACATGTCTGCAAAATGGGCAGCTATGTATGGGGCATAATTTTTTTGCGGGAACAGAGTGCCCTTTTTTTATTTTTTTTTCAGGTGAGAGTGGAATGTGAGGTACAGGAAATAGGTATATTTGGGGAGGTAGGTAGAGGAGGTTAACAGACAAGACAAACAAGATGCATACAGGGGCGGAGTATGACACATGTGGGGGGGCACAATTGACGGGGACGGATGTTTGGATATCGCGAGCCCATGAGCCCACAGATGGCAACAGTGGAACTGAGATCCCCACCCATGGGCATTTGCCACTGCGCCTTCACTGCCCAGGACGGGGCTGTGCTGGAGGCTGTGTAGAATGGGCAGCAGGCACACCCGTGAGCTGCACCACCCGTGCCTCAAGCTGGCGTAGGGGTTCAAGCACAGAATGCCTGATCTCGCTACGCACCACAGACCGGACACTTTGGAGGGTGAGTGGACGGTCTCCTCCGGCCATGCTTGCAGAGGGGGGACGAGCCCCATCCCCTGCAGCACTTCCACCCGAAGGTGGCACAGGGCCACCAGAGGAGGTTCCGGCCTGGGCACTACTGCCAGGTGCACTCGCCAGCTGAGGTGGGAGAGGTGGGTCCGCTGGAACCTGCCTTCCCTGTTGTCCTATGTTTAGCAATATTTTATGACATTTTGGGTTAGTAACAAACAATACCATTCAAAATTAGTTGTAACAGCATGCATCAGTATTCACATTAACCAAACACCCATGAATTCCAAACATTGAACAGCAAGCATAACACATGCATATTTTAAACAACAGTACACAATCCAACAGCATGCAGGGTTGATTGATGGCAACAGGCCATCAGGTTTGGATATGTGAACAGGGCACATGCATCAACGTACATGTAAATATGTTTGAACCAACAGGACAAATGTCCATAGGAATTAATTGTGAATACACATACCCAGTTAGTTGTGGAATGGCATTATTTGTGAATATAGGGTAGGGTGAAGAAATATTTCACTAACAACTTCAACTACCTACACATATGCTGTACATCTCTAGTAGCTTCAGATATATATACCCTACAGGTCTTAGTACAGTTTCCTATATGTAACCTTAGGAATGTTGGTGATGGGACTGTTACTGCTACATTAATTTACATTGCATTTTTATTCATACACATTCATATCTGGTTGTGTTCAGGTACAGCATCCTGCTACATTTGATTTATATGGCTCTAGACAACTGTGGATGCTCATTATTTCATACAACCATACTATCTCCATATTGCAAGGGTACAGCAACATATCCAAATTGTGGAACAGACACATTCCAGCTTCAGTACTTTATTACAAACATTTCACTGTTTGGTTGTGGCTGTCTCATTCATTTCATTATGTACTGACTGCAGTATACTTTATTCAAGAGTTATGACAGCTTTCTTGGTCGAGTCATACCTCTTTCTCACACTTTCACTTGTTTTATTTTTACAATTCAAGATGGTACTTTATTCTAGGCATTATTAACATGTCATACTTGGTTACAACAATCCTTTCCAACAGACTCACTTGTTTCATATGGCAGATTTTCAAAGGGGATGTATTTGACACATGTCTATTGTCTTTAGCTTGTTTACCACTAATTTTCAGGCTGCAGCAGGTTATCTGATATTACAATACAGGTGGTAAATCTCTATTTCAGACTTGTTCAATTTTTATTTCTGGATTACAGGCTGCATCACTTATCTAATCATACAGTACTAGCAGAATCTTTCTTCTAGTGTTATTTGAACTTTATTAATATGTAACTACACTGAACTCTTTTACAAGCTGTCTCACTTATATTGTATAACAATTACAGAAAAATAATTACTAACCTGCCTGGTGGTGCAACCGCTCCAGCCTATCACCATAGGCTCGCCGATTCACAGAATGCACACCTGCAGCTGTAACATAAATGAAGTAATATTGGAACATATATCTCCATAATATCAGCTAGGATAATTCCTTACATACGTAATTACATGGATACTTACTCAGTAGTGGGGCATTGGGCATTTGCTGGGCCTCCTGGATCCAAAGGTTCAGTTGGTCCTGCTTTCGTCTCTTCAGGTCTGCATGGTGGTGATGAACCTGTTCACCAGTCCTTGTTATGCCTGTGGCACTGGTGAGATCATGTGCCAACCGGTTCCATGCCTCTGCCTTGTACGCTTCCCACAGAACCTGGACCTGCATGAGTTGAGCCTCATGATCATGGACTAGGAGCCAAATCATATATTTGGACTCCTCAACACCCCAGCTCTGTGCTCGGATGTGACTACCCTCTCCTACACCTGCCATCCTGACTGCAAATAGGTTCCACAATCAGTTATGCTGTGTATTCCCGCCTATGGGGCTTATATATGCCGTTTTTCCCACATTTATCTGTGATTGGCCATTTTGGAATTGTATCAGCTTAAAAAGACCTGCGTTGTCATGCTTCTATTTCCATTCATTCCTATATATATGCTAATACTGCATTTTTCAGTACAGCTGTCATGGCTTAGTGGTTCAGTACTTTGACTATGATGCACAGTATCCTGGGTTCGAGCCTGGGCATTGCTTTTTTTTTTTACTACTGTCTAGACAGGCTAGGAGGTGTGCCTATGTAAAGGCGGCTTTGATACAGGTTGCTCAATGTTGCCTACTGGTAAGCCGGTTGGCGCACTGCGCAGCTCCGCGCAAATGGGTTATGCTGGTTAATGCATTATTTGGCTATGAGCACACATATTACGCTATGAGAAATGTTGCTCAAATACGGGCACACAGTTTCAGCGTGTTAAAGCGCTGCTCAACTCCGGGCACTCATATTACACCTGTTAAACCACTGGTCACCTGCGGGCAATTATACTCAGCTTGTTAGAGCGCTGCTCAGCTATGGGCACTTATAAATTTTTTTTTTTTTATTGTGTCAGATTTCTTCAAAAAAACATGGCCCGTTTTATTACATTTTACTTAAATTATAGTTTTATATATATATATATATATATATATATATATATATATATATACATATATGTCAGGGGATTGTTTTATGCTTATTTCACTAAAAATAGAAAATGATATTGTTGGGGCTTGAACCGTGACTACCTCCTCTTTGGCCGACGTCTCTACCGCTACGCTATTGCTACTTGGCTTAATTTACATATTTAGATCTTATATGCTTTTCCAATGAGTGATAACTGTCTGAGCGAAGGGCACACCATCGCAAATGAGCGCAATTACGGGCAAACATTTTTGAAATTATAAAAAAAAAATTAAACTGTTGATTTTTACATTTTACATTACAGTTGGGTTTATAGTCTGTGGGGGCATGTGTGCTGTTGTGCTTCTTGACATTTCCGCAGATTCGCTTGTGGGTGTTTTCTTTCGGGACTGTGATTCTTCTGGGGGTGTGTCCCTTTGCAGGACTCGCCATGCGGACACGCCCCCTACTTTCTTGCACGGACCGTGTTAGCCTAGGGTGTGATTTAGCATGCCCTCATGAATATGCATGGCATGCTGATATCACACCGTTTAACTGCAGCCTCTGTGTAAGACTTGCTAACTCTTACAGGGAGGTTTCGTGAATCCTGCCCAGTTACTCATACCCATACTTCCTTTTATATCAATTAATTTAAAATCACAGGTAATGACATCAATGAATTACCAAACAATTAAACAATTATTTTAAACACATAAATATTTACACTTATAAATGATAATATACATTTATATATATATGTACTTGTCTATACATAAAATATATACATATAAATATATATGTATATATGTAATTACTATTCTAAAATTATCTATTTAATAAAAAACATTTTAAATTTATTGACTCACTGATGGTATGCACAGCAGTGGAGATCCCCAGTTTCCAGGCAGGTTCCAAGTAAAGCACTGATGCAGTAATGCAGTTGCTATGCAAGGGTGCAGAATGTTATTCAGAACATAGTTGTGAACATTAGTGATAAAGTCTGGGAATGTGCAAGAACTATACATCTATTGTGAACTATAAAGTGCCTACCTGGAGGTGGACATTTATATAATAAACTAGGTCATGTTTCTAAAGAAGAAGTGGTCTTTCCTCTTAGGCTAGAAAGGAGAGGGGGTGGACAAGAGTTGTTTTCTGGTGGAAAATATATTGTCTGGATCTGGATCTGTATTGTTTAGATGGAGCATAAGGGAGGGAATGGGAGGGAAGAAAGGAAGAGGCAGAGTTATGGAATCCTCATTGGCTGATAGAGACTGTTTATGGAATCAGATACAAATCCAGCACAATAGAACTTTGTCCTCTTTAACCACCTGATTGTTTTGCAGTCCACCATAGTAGGGGGCAGTTGGGATACTCTCATTTTCTTATTTTTTTAATTAGTTTCTCCCACTCACACTTTTTTAATGCAAGGAGGATGAGATGTAGGGAAGCCATGCTGGTGGGATAATGGGGGGGGGGGGTAATCCCAAGATAAGCAAACACAGGGTTGCTGGTGCCATGACACTTGGTTACCATTGCCAGGGATGTTGGTCCCCATATTCCTAATAGGTTCAGAAAGGGATACCATGATGCAATGACTTAGAAGGACAACAGGCAAGGGTGACAATGCCATTCATAGTATAGTTGTAGACTTTGCTGATAATGCTTGATAAAGTCTAGATCCATGTTTACATTTGTGTGAATTATAAAGCACCTGTGTGGTGGAGGATAATTATATAATAAACTGGACCATGATTCCCAAGAAGTGTTCAACCCTCCCAACAGTATCCATGCTGAAAACACGTGTGTTCATTCCCACAACATGTGACTGTGGTTATACACTTGAGCCGTGGCTAATGACTCCTTACCATGAGCCCTCAAACCTTGCAGAGCAGGACTACAACAGAGTGCATGTGACAACATGAAGTACCATAGACCATGTGTTAAGTGTACTGAAAGCTAGGCTCAGATGTCTGGACACATCTGAGGCGCACTGCAATATATACCTGCGAAGGCAGCACAGTTTATAACAGTGTGCAACATGCTAACTAGAGCCTGTGGTAGTTTTCTAGCTACAGGTGTGGGTGAACTACCCATGAACAGCAGATGTCTGAAGATGACATCCCATAGGTATCAGAGGAGGAGCAGGAAGACATAGGCAGCAGAAGACACAGGTCTAGGTGATGAGGGTGTGACCAAAAGTGCAGGCCTAGTCAACATGGCAGTGACACCCACAACTCTGAGTCATGAGAAGCCACATGCACCAAAGTACACATATTAAACATTGATGTGTTGCTGTGCCACAGCAGCACAGATTGCATCTAATTGCAGTTACCCAGTAGATATACAGTAGATGTACATACTAATTGTCAGACATAACAACAAAATCATAACATATAACACTATGAACATATACAAACATTATAAACATATACAAATTTATCACAACAGGGATCATCAATTCAGAGCACAACTGACAAAAGTACACATACAGAGTCATATTGGTGTATCTGTGTATGGCACACAATAAGGGACACACATCAGTGGAACTCATTCCTATCTGTCTGCTATTAAAAAATTGCAAACAGGTAAACAACTTAGGACATAATGCAAAACTGTGGTTAATATCTGACCACAAATATATCACTGCAAAGTTAGGATAAAGCAATGTAATAAATAAATATAAGTTATTAAGACTGTCAGATACATGTGGCATCAGACTTATCAAGGAAGAATACAGATGACATTGTTAGTGTTCTGCACAGCAATCATCATAGCCTTTGGGTGAGAATTACACTACTGGGCAGAGTGTATTGACTGTTTTTGTTATTCTAACACAGCCTAGGGCACCCATACTGATGCATTGCACCATGGTCTGGTCTGCCCCACCACGCATGTAAGCACTTGGCTCAGGTTGCTCCACAGAGTAGCCTGACAGGGTGATTCCAGCATGTGGAGGTGAAGGAGAGTGACTGTAAATTGACTGTCTGGTCATGACTGCTGGGACCACAGCAGACAGGACAGCAGCAGAACTGTAGGCACATTGGAGCATAAACATTGATACCCAATGAGCAAGGCTGGTTCTGTTGAGAGGGGGCCTGCCTCTCCCATGTGGCAATCAGCTAAGCACAGTCAGGGCATGCAGAACCCTGCTTGTACTACGGCACTGCTGGTGTACTGTTGAGGCCAAGGATTCTACTGACTGTGCCACAGATAACATGCTTCCAATCTATGCAGCCAATGATTCTATTACCTCACCATGTCTGCACTGTCCTTCATGCAGCACACTCACCTGGTGTGTAACATGATCTGTGGTATGGGTAAGTGCATGGATGTCAGATCCATGACATTCTAGGGAATGTTCATTTGAATTAGGAGTAGGCAGAAAACCTCTGACACTTGCCCATGCACATCAGCTGCACATCTACATGTACTGCAATGGGCAGTATCAATGTGTTGTGAGAAGTGCCAACATCAGCTGCAGTCTTAAAATGAGTCTGTTGTTCTCAGGCCTGTTTCTGTCCACCATTCAATATCCCCTTATTGTCAGAATGGCTGGATTAGTTTCCCTCCATATAACTGTTACCATATTGGCTGGACTGTATCAGCATGTTACTGTCCTATGTTCCAGGGGCCATGCTACCATAGCAAGACACATTACGTCCCATATCAAGATTAGTGGACATGTTAATGGAGGATACAGATGACACAGATCAGGCATTGCACTTAAATCACATGCTGTATATCATCAAAACATATGACATATATTTGTCAGTGTAATGTAATAATAATTGTGATAATACTGACTTAACTTTAAATTTTGTCTCTTACACATCCAATATGCATGACATATGAGATGAACAGAAACATAACACACACACCTGAGATGTCCTTGAGGGAAGACGGTGCGTTAGAAGGAGGTTGAACTTCATTTCCAGCATGGACTATTTGAAAAGAGTTAAAACATACAGTAGGTATGCATAGAAATACTGCTTGTTTGTGCAATTTATGATGGTGCAGTCTGTCATATGAATGAAGGACACAGTATTAATGGAGGACAGCAACAGGAGTAACAGCAATGACGTATGAAAGATAGGTAATAGCATGCCACTAACAGACTCCTGCTGTTGTGAGTCTGTGTGTTGTTCTGCAGATCCTTCAGTGGTAAAGGAAAGGGAAAGACAACATAGTCATGCATAAATGCAGGCAACAGCAAATTGACAGGATAGCACATATGACACAATAACAGGGGCTGTGGATACTCACATGAGGGATATTGTACCTGCTGGACAGATGTCCCTGTGTATAAAAACAGTGACATTAAGGTCATGTATCACAGGTCTATTGCACATTATTGTAAACTATATACCTGTTGTGGTAACTTTCCTTGTCTATCCGTACTTTTACCTGCATGGCTTAGGTCCCCACCGAATTTACCTGTAGTGTACAATGTTAGGGAAATATCAATATGACAGTAAACAGCAGTGCCATGACATGAGGCTGAGGCAATAATAGGTAGTGGTGACAGTGACACTGTATGGAGACACTCACCTGCCAAATCCTGGTGTTGTGCAGAAATAGATAGACCTGTAAACTTTACTACAGACAGCATTATACATGTTTGCTGCACTGTTCTGTCTGTACTGCAGTTACATGGCTACATGTCATTACACTTACATTAATCATCATCACCCTGTATGGATCTCTGTGCACAATTAAATTCTGCTGCTCTAAATCTAAAATGACAATACATAAACATGCATGCAACAGCAATATGAAATGATTTACTCCATAGTCATCCTCTTTATTCAAAGTAAGACATACATGTATGATCTGGAACTCCTGTTTCTATCTTACCCCTGGGTATGCTTCACACCACACTCACCACATGCAGGGATGCAAGAAATATTGAGATCTCATGGAGGGTAAATTTTGTGCCACCACCAGTGGCATCGCTCGATCTGTCATACCATCGTAACCTGTTGGCTCCACAGATTATCATGTCACAGCAGCATCAGCTTCAGGCCTCAGAGGATCTATTGTGACCTCCAGTCTCATAAATCATGTTGATGATGTTGGCCCACACACTTCATTCTCCATACTGTATTCCCTGCCTATCCAAGGACTCTCTATCCATGTTGTCACAGAGCATCTGTAATAATCTCATTTTCTTGTGGGGACAAACTCACCCATAAGGCTGTTTGCTGTTTGAAAGACAGTAATATGCACATGTTCATATTCATTTCATATGGAGTCCCAGTTATACAGGTGATTATGTGGACAGCATAAGTAACAGTAAACACTATGTATTACTGTGCAACTCTCACTGTGACATATAGTAACGTGACATACAACAATGCCTGCATACATAACAGTTGTAAAATCAACATAACTTGTGATTGCTGTAGAGGCTGTCTGTGAGATACAAATCGCTTATACTACATACCATTGAATAGAGGTCCAAACACAACAGCATCATGCCACAGGAGTTTGCATGCATTTCACATTAAAATATTACACAGACATATGTGTACAGCAGAAGTGTGGGTTGTTGTAGTTGGAATACAATTGAAGTCTAAACAGGCAAATATTAAAAATCTACCGCAGATCAACTCAATCTTTACTGAGCAGTGAATGCCAACCACTTTAGCACAGAGTAACTGAAAATTATGAATTGAACAACTTACGACGGAAAGCGCTGGAAAGCCTCACTATCTGTAAATAGGCCACAGACAGTGCAGATTTTTTTTTCTGCATTGAACCAGTAGTTGCAAGACTTGTGCAAAGAACCATCAATGAACAAATATATGTAACAGAAAAAAAGAAATAATACATACAGATACTGTCAGACTCTGTAGGGCTCTCTCTCTCTCTCTCTCACTATATATATATATATATATATATATGGGTCTACTTTAAAAGCCCAAAACGCTACTTCGCCGACACAAAAATCACCGACGCCAGATAACCGACAACACACAAAACCGACAACGCAAAACACCGAACACCATAACACCGACACACCGAACATAAACAACACACCACACTACATAACATACCCACTAGCCCTAACCCAAACCTTAACCCTAAGGTCCGACACTATCGCACACTCACCCTACCTGCACCCTAACCCTAACTCACTTAACCCACCCCTAACCCCAAGGTCCGACACTATCGCACACTCACCCTACCTGCACCCTAACCCTAACTCACTTAACCCACCCCTAACCCCAAGGTCCGACACTATCGCACACTTCACATACCTGCACCCTAACCCTAACTCATGTAACCCGTCCCTAAACTACAGTCCCTCACTATCACACACTTACCTTACACGAACCCTAACTCCAACACTTACACACACTCACCTTTCCCACAGCCTAACCCGAAATCCCACAATATCGCACACTTACCTCACCGCTCCTAACGCCGTCACTGTCGCACACTTACCAAGTCGCGATCGCACATTACCCTTGTCGGTCTTTCCGCTGTCGGCAAATCACCCTGTCAGTAAACTTACCTGTCGGTCGTTTGGTCTTCGTTTTCCACGTGTCGGGGAATCGTCGGTTCGGTCTTTAGAAGCAGACCCATATATATATATATATATATATATATATATATATATATATATATATACATATATATATATACAACATAGAGTATATGGAGTCATTTGCAAGATATATGGATAATCCCTAAATCTGTCATTCTGTATTGTTCGCTTCTGATATATAAATCTGTCTATACAACTGCATATGAGAAATTAATGCATGTCCTTAATGTAGATGTCACCAAATGTATGCACACAGTTAAATCAAACACCACTCCAGTAAGTTACAAACATTTGTTATAATTCTTACATTTTCCAGGAAAATAAAGCTAAACAGATGCATTTCAGAATAAGTAGTCAACAAACTCATTACATCTGAGTGACGCCTCCGGGTACATTTGCAGTTAATTCGTTTACTGACACCTCTAGGTGTCAAATATTGTTTGTTCATATTTTAATCAGTCAGTTCCAAAACTGTGCTATGTACAAAGTTTTAAAAAAAGATTTCCCCTAGGATTCATGAAGCTCAGCGCAAGGACGGCGGTAGGCTTGCACCAACAGTGCGGCGTGAAGATGGCGCAGTAGTGCCAAATGTATATTAATGAAGGTGCGCATCCGCCACAGCCACCTGCACAGGAAAGGAGCGCGAGTGCATAGGGCGTGTCAAAGTGCTGCATGGAGGCGTGAAAATGCCAGCTGTCGACGTGCAACCTAAAATGCTTGCATATAACAAGTTGCAAGATAGTAATCACATCTGTCAGTGTCTGTGGATACTGAAACATATGCAAAGCATGCAAGAAAGTTCCTGCGAACACAAAATGAAGAAGCAAACACAAATGCACGGTAGGGAATAACGGGTCCCTATCCCATGAACAAATGACATGAAAGACCGTGTGGCCATAGTCCAACACAGTGTAGATAGCTATACCAAGTGGAAGTGAAACACATCATATGTTAGCGAGCCACCAGTAGGTACGTCCAGCCCAATGGTGAGGGTCACCAGCTGACCCATAATGCGAGGGAGGGTACACAGCTGGGCAGATGTGTCCATAACAAAATACACGATAAATGTACATATCTAGCGACCGTATTTCTGAATCATATACCACAAGGCATGTAACAGTCACATACAAAAGGTATGCCCGCATTTCACATACCAAATGTGATAGGAAATAGAATAAGCATGTAAACGAAACAGAAGGAGCATATAAACAGCTACAACAATAAAAAAACATGTAGGCTGAAAGGAACAGTATTATCCATACCATCGACTGTGGGGACGTGTTGTCCAATACAGTCGGATATGTGTATGGAATATATCCCATCCTGGACATAGGAAAAGGTGTCATCCTACCAATGAGTAGAACAGTCTGCCAAAATCCAGAAATCAGCGGTACAAGCCGAACTTGTCAGGATGTGTCACAGTTTAACGGGTAGTACCCAGGTATACCAACCATGTAATGAAAGTTAAATATGGGCGTGTACTTATGTGCGTGAGGTATAGCATGTGGAAAGCAAACATGGCAGGGTAGTCCACACAACCATACAGGTACCCGACACATGTAGGGTATTCAATGTGTTACTCTGGCCGTGTCATGGGCCAACAACCAAAGCAGTGATGTATGGGGTGTGAGGAATCTGTGTGTATGTGGGGGGGATGGGTAATGGTACAATCCTCCAAGGCAATACTGTGTTGTATGCAGAATAGGTTAACCGGAGGTGTATGAGGGAGCAGCGGGTGAAGCTGAAAGAAACACAAACACATGTATAAACAGCTGCAATACAACCAGACAGGCCATACTGTAGAACACAATCCCACAAACATATGAATATTGAAATGTGCAATACAAATGTATAGACATGTCACTGGCACATACCCACAGATTGGTCCTGATGGAACTGGCCATAACAAATGCAACACACCTGGATGCATAATGGACTACCAAGCATCCCCTCCACATCACACAACCCGCTCCCTTACCTGAACGTCCACCAAATCCAGCCATACTTGGCCTACTGGTTTGGTGCAGCCACAGCTACACATAGTGACCACTATGGATATGTAGTAGGTAGTGTCACCCTGGGCAGTTGCAGAATTGCACACTATGTATCCCTTGCATGTAAAGCCCCCAGCACATTTTCGTAAAGCCAGAAAAATGTTCGGTATTCATCTTGTTTTGGACCAGTCCAATTTTTGGGATATCCCTCATGGGATACGTAACCTGTGTAAACATTAGAATGGAAGACACGAAGTCCAGTCCTGTAGATATCTGGACACAAGTTGGAATGTGCATTAGAGGTGCACGACACTGTCCAGCCCTAAATGGTCATTCATAACCTACTACCCAGGATCAAACACCTGCCCGTGACGCACGTGTCCCTACACGAATAAGCTGGAGAATATATTGCACACATCCGCATAGTGGCACATGGTATAAGGGTGATGAAGGCACTGACGTAAACAGGATACCCCCGATCCACTGTGTGAGGGACAATTAATGTGTGTGTAGGTGTGACCTGACCAACAATGGTACAATGCCAAATGTCTTGTGACCATAGGGAATAACTATGCACCATACTGCATGTAACAGTTGCCGAAAGCGGTCACGTCAGGATAGAATAAATGTAATTCGTACAAGAAACAGGCAAACAACAAAAGTGCGAAAGGTATAAGGCTTTCAGCTAGGAAACAAATGACTGTTCTAAACCTGCAGTGACCGTGGCTATGTGTTGGGCCAAACAATCTGGTGTCCGCAGTAGGGTTCTCATCTGTCCTGCTTTGCGAGGGATAGTCCATCATTGGACAGTTGTGTCCTGACAAAAGACATTGCAAATGGCAAATGTCCTGGGATTGTAGGACATAATCATGTCCCATATGTTATGTAATAGTAGCAGAAAATAATTATTGCACTATCTACAATACCTAAATGTTACAAGAAACAGAATAAGCAAATAAACCACTACAACAATAGGCTTTAATGTAGGCAAATAAGTAAAGTTCTATCCATTGTACTGACCGTGGGTATGTGTCGGCTTGTAAAACCTGGTGTGTTCTGAAAATGTCCCAACTTGACCATTTAAAAAGGTGCCAACCCTAGTCACCGGAATACAGCACACCCGTACATATGACAATGTCAGCGATACCAATGGTCAGAGCATTCACACAATAACTGGCCAGACCCTTAAAAACTCACAAAGCCAGTGCCCTTTGGGGGAAAGGTGTTGAATGAGAATGACTACTTACAACAATGAAGAGTACTAGATGCATTTAACTATTTAACTGCAATTAGTAGTATTACGAATCTGTCAACATGTTCCAAATTAATAGTACTAATGTGGTAGAAGTGTCCGTGATTGTCCCTGAGTTGTCATAGCCTTGTCCCTGTCACTGTAGACACGAGTACCCGAGTATCAGAGAGGTCCATACACAGAAGTAGACCAACCAACTGTCCCAGCTGTTGATACTATTGCATACCTGTAGTGATTTCATAACAGATGTCCAGAATAATATTCATTGTATGTATAAATGAATGAAACAGTCAAATAGGAAGGGAAACTACTCCCCCCACAACCTGCATTATGTAGTGGAACCACTCCCCACCCTAAATTATGTAGCGCCGACCCAATAATGTGGTCAGAGGTGCCCAAACACCTGCGTCTGTAAACACAGGTAGAATGTTAAACTCTGGACTAACTCTGTCCATGTGCTACATCTGATCTTTGAACAGAACCAGGCAGTGCTAGTCACCAGTCGGCCGAGCCTAAACCTGGACCAGCACATGAAAACCCTGACAATCAAACACGCGTATATGCAAGGACTATAAGCACAGGGGTTATGAATATCCTTGGAGTGAGTAGACTCGTAGCATGGGTCCAGAGCAGTAGGATTAAGGGAATGTCCTAATTGCAGTACTGCGGTTTTCCCAGCAGGAGAATGTATGCCTGCTGTGTAAGGGAAGCGGTGAGGCATATGTCAGAGTAGCTATGAACCATGGGTATACATATAAATGAGCCGGAACACCAATAGTGTAGTGGTTACAGCATCCGCCCAATGTAAAGGCATTCCCAGTGCAAGTACGACTATAGCACATATTAATTGTGTAATGAATGCCTCTGTGCTGTAAAGGTGACCACGTTCGCATGAGTCCGTTAACCGGATTCCATCAAAGTGGTACTGTCATAAGGAATAAGGCACATGTAATCCTAAAGATGTGCCTGTAAACATATGTAACTCAGAATAAGTAGATGCAAGTGAGCCTGCGCGGCTGTACGCAGCTATTAGCATAGCAAATGTATGTTGTCTTCTACAGCTGTAACTTTCATATATATATAGTTAGATAGATGTGTGTATAGAGAAATACCCACAGACATAACAGAAATATGCAATTATATAGCTACATATCTATCTATATATACATATATATATATATATATATATATATATATATATATATATATATATATATATATAGATTAGGAACGCTGAAAGACGAAAGCAAACCTAAGGGTTGTGAAGGGAATCCAGAGCAAGTTAGAAATTATGAAGTGTTTGCAGCGTATGTCATATAAAGCTGCACAAGTGTGGGTAGAGCACCGCTCTCCACACCAGAGGCAGGGCTATACCAGTGGCCATAACATCATTGAAGTGCTACATCAACATTGTAAACAGACGGAATGTAGGACATGTTGTAACCACCTACACTTGTAACCCGCAAATCGTTCGTAATCCATAACACCAGGAAAGGCACGTATGTGCAAATATGAATGGATGGTGAGCCTGTGAATACACGAGGTGGTACAAAATGTGTGTAGGGCCCCAATGCTCATGAGAGGGCAATGTGTAAAGGTGTGTCATGGCTATGATATCAGGAGTATAATGTCTGTTATGCGGGGAAACTCAACACGGGAGTGCAGGAGAAACCATGGATATGCGAGTATGGACACAGGAGTGATAGGGTATGTTGCGCCGGGTACAATGGAGCGGCCCATGGAGGTCCGCTAGTACTAGGGTTACCACCTTTTCAAATGCTCAAAGTGGGACATTTTCTGTAGAAATGTCAGATTTGCAGGACAAAACATACCCATGACCAGTACAAAGGATAGAACTTCACCTTTTTGCCAAAATAAAGTCTTATTCATGTAGCATTTGAGTTGCTTTTGCTATTTCATATAACATTTTGGTGTTTCAGATAAAAATAACTGTTTTATGAAACTATGAAAGAAAACTTAGGAAATATTTCCGTACAAAAATCTCAGGGCATCTGTCATTTTTTGAGTTTTTTCGCAGGACACAACTGCCCAAAGAGGGACTGTCCCTCACAAAGTGGGACAGGTGGTAATCCTAGCTAGTACATAGTTGCGATTCCCAGATAGAGTGTCGTTTGCATGGAGACATGGGTGAATGGGTGTATCGTTGTCGGATGTTGTGCATCAGTTCTGGCAGCCCGGCACGTAAAACCTATACGCCACCCATGAGTGGAACGGAGTTCTGCTGTGACAACCCCAAACCAGGAAAAGCAGAAAGACACAACTACATGGAGACAACAATTTGTCGACGTACAGTCACAGTAACACAAACACACATCCTATCAACAGTAATAATATGAATGTGTACAGAAACAAACACAGTAGCAGGAATAATATATATAGTATGAAAGAATCTGCCGACACTAATACGAGCAGGATGTAGGTGTACATGGAACACTAGGTTGTGCAAGTGTGATAATACATGGGTTGACAAAACGTACATGTGTCCCAAGATGGGGAGAGTGGGCAATGTGTAGGGGTGTGCTCATACCCCATCTGTGCTCGCAGTAAGTATGTGTCATGACTGCTGTAGAGGGGTGCCAGGTAGGTGGACCATGGGCATGCATTAATGGGCTTAAGTGTGCAGGTGCTGGTTGTCAGAGATGTAGTAGGCCTGCCCAGTGGAAGTCATTAATATTCCTATGTGGGCATAGCATACGCCTACACCTCCCAAACCTGAATTGCACATCTACCGGTTAGTTTGTAAACCATCGGGGAATACATAGAGACCTACACAGTGCAGTGTACCTGAGTAGCATGGACATCCATAGTTATGTATCAGGATGCAACAAAGTCCAAATAAACACTGCCAGAACTACTGATATTAGGTGAACAGGTGGTGGAATACAGGCAATGACAGATGACAGCATGTATGAGCCATAAGCAGCATGTACCTCGACAAACGTGAATGAATACATATGTTCTGTGACTGTGAATGTGTCTGGTTAATAGAACCAATCATCTAAATGTGTCCCACAGGGTGTTATGCATTGTTCCTGATATGGTGTTCAGTCACACCCATTGGTATGGGAGTTCTGCTACTGATGGAAAGTGCATAAGTTGCTGACCACTTCAGGTAGATGATAGCATAATAGAAGAGGTTAAACACCCGTACGCCTGCGAGGGACACACCTGTCTGGGCAGTTGTGTCTTGCAAAATGACAGTTATGGCACATGGCCTGTGCATACCTCTCAACTGTCCCTGATTTTCAGGGACGTCCCTGATTTTGACACAAATTTTAACTCTGTCCCTCTTAATCCCACCTAAAACTAGTGACTTTTGGAAGAAAGGTGGTGAATTACACTTAATGAATAATGACAATAATGAGTTATAAACTTCTTTTACTTCAGAAAATGTGTATTAATTCATATGCTCTGATTCTGTCAATGTTTCAAGTTAATAGCACTAATATTTTAAAAGTGTCCCTAACTGTCCCTGATTTTTTCCTGACTTGTCCCTGATTCTGTTGAAATTTGTCCCCAATTGGTTGAGAGGTCTGGGCCTGTGAGTTCGGGAATGGAGGCTATATAGTGTGTGTAGTGGTGTCAGACATCAATTTGTTGTATCAGTAACAGCTATATGTAACAGGAAACAGTATTATCAATTATAATCCTACATGAATAACCTTAACGTATGCAAACTGTGGAGGTCATCCGTGTACTATGGCTGTGGGTCAGACCTCTCAACCAATTGGGGACAAATTTCAACAGAATCACGGACAAGTCAAGAAAACACAAGGACAATCATGGACACATTTAAAATATTAGATCTATTAACTGAAAACATTGACAGAATCAGAGCATATGAATTAATAAACATTTTCTGAAGTAAAAGAAGTTTGTAACTCTTAATTATTGTCATTATTCATTAAGTGTAATTCACCACCTTTCCTCCAAACGTCACTAGTTTCAGGAGGGATTAAGAGGGACAGAGTTAAAATTTGATTCAAAATCAGGGATGGCCCTGAAAAGCAGGGACAGTTGAGAGGTATGCTGTGGGCATGTGTTGCCTCGACACATGTGATAGCTCTACATATAGGGTCTATAGGGCTGGCACCAGTCTGAACGGCCAAAGTGGAACCTGCTCTGTAGAGCTGTCAGATGTACCAGGGCAGAACATACTTACAGCCATGCATAGTACAGAAATATACATATTGGAGCAAATCAAAGCATAGTCTAGCAGCAGTATAGTTGCTTATGCTACTACATATGACATATCGACATGTGAGGTATACAAGACCTGTAACAAGCAACCAGTACAGACACCTACAACATGAGAAGGTCCCCTAATCAGGACAGTTGCAATGGCTAGAGTATTGTCCATACCACTCAACTGTCCCTGAATGTCAGGTACGTCCCTGAGTTTGACTGAAAGTCTAACTTTGTCCTTCTTAATCCCTCCTAAATGTAGTGGCTGTTGAAGGAAAGGTGGTGAATTACACTTACTGACGAATGACAATAAGTAAGAGTTATAAACAACTGTTACGTCAGAATATGTGTATTATGTCATATGCTCTGATTCTGTCAATGTGTCAAGTTAATAGCACTACTTTTGTAAAAGTGTCCCTGTTTTTCATGACCTGTCCCTGATTCTGCAGAAATGTGTCCCCGATTGGTGGAGAGTTCTGGTATTGTCACATGTGATGTGTGATGAGGGACTGTCCCATGCAAAGTGGGAAAGGTGTCACTCCTACAGTCTCCTGTCGTGCAATCTGAAAGGTGGTCAATGTGCAGTTGGTATGCGGTAGCATGACTCGGCAGACAGCTGCATTAACAAACTCAAGTCACATGTCAGCATTGCAGAGTATCGGTTCCCATGTATCAGGCAGATGGGAGCAGATCATATGAGGAACACGCATATAATATTATTACATCACTGGACAGGCCGCTGAGTCCGTACAATCGAACGGCTGCCGTCGCAAAATGGTTACACATACCCGATACAATAGTCATGTAGTCAGATGTAATACGCATCACAAGGGATCGCACACACCCAGCGTGAGTGACAAATGTAAGTGGAAATGTCGGAGAGCGAGTGGCTGTAAGCGTGTTTGTCTACCAGTATGCCAGTAGTGCCCTGTCAAAGAAATGTGGAGTGTAAATGTGTATAAGGTGCTGTGACCAGAGGTCAGCAGTGCTTAACACTGTGCAAACCCACGCACGACAGCTCCCACCTGCTGGACTGTGCCTTACCCGGTTTGTATCCAAAGGCGTTGGCCTGTCAGCAAACAAAGAACCACCCTATACACGTGATGGTAGATGTACCCTGCACACATAGCTCATGTGATTGAACAATAGACCATGGCATATGTACAGATGATAGACCGCAAACACCATACAGCGCAGACATCCAACAGTATAGCAATGTACAGGCAGATATGTCCGGACCACTGGTGTGTGCATGCCTGGCCGTCCTGTGTTTCAGTGTGTGAGCATGCCCAGTATGACTGTTGAGCATGTTGTAGACTGACAATACCGTCATGTGTGTGAGCATGCAAAGTATGGTCAACTGTATTGCATGTGTCACATGTCCAGATAGTACTGTGTTGCTGACCCCTCCATTCTACACAGACAGGTGACATGCTGTGTCTGCAGGGTAGCTAATGGTCATGGGGCATTGACAGTTGCTACATATCTGTATAATGTGGGGGGACATGCAACTACAGTCCTACACAGCACCGTGGGTGATGCACATGACTCTCACATGTGTAGGTGTGACAGGGGGCACAGCCAACAGTTGTACACATCTGCCACTACAGTACTGGTCTGCTGGGTACTCCATGTCAGTGTGTGGACCTACCTAAATTGCTGGTTGGAGGGATAACAGGGTACGTCAGTTCCCAGCATTAATTAAGAGCACAGTGGTGTTGGACGTCCTATTACACATCCTACATCAAACAGCCTGGCCTGCTGTCATCTGTGTGCATCATACGGGGTTGGGGTCAGTCATTGGGCATATCCATAGGCCACTGTATATCATTTGTCTGTATTGGTCCACATCTGTCCAGCTGCATGGAACGTGTGTGGGCTGTACGGACACACATGATGATCAGCCCATAATCTGCAGTGGGTAGGACACCCTGTGTACTACAGGCTACCATTGTGACCCCCGTATGTGCTACAGAGGTCATGGTGCCACTATGGATGTGTACTGTCTGGTGCCCTAACATTTGGCCACCACAGTCACTTGTATGCTCACATTCATACCAGAGCAATGGGTAAGTACACATTCTAATACAACCGCCACTTGTTAGGTCAATAGACATACCCTGGTTGTGTTACGGACTTGAGGACGGTGCTGGAGTGCTGCCTATGTCGGATGCACACAGTGCACCTCCCATACATGGCCGAGCACAGGTACTGTCATGTTTGGCATCCATTGTACTGTGTGTGGGTCAGAGTGGGGAAATCAGTGGGTACCTACTGTGTCAGTGCATATGCCATGTGTTGCCTCTTTGCCAAGGGCAGGTTATACTGTGCACGGGCTGTCGCCGACTGTGCCCTACTCAGGTAGTTCCTTCACCAAGTCACACTGTGCCTGTACATGCCTTGGCAGTGGTGTTGGGCTGTGTGGCCCTGCCCCATGCTGTTCCTGCTGCAACTGTTACTACAGGTTAACATTGTGTAGCATAGCAAATAACATAACAACATGTATGCATGTATCTTGTGAATACTGCAGAGCCCCAACAGATGTGTCCGGATACCAGAACTGTGAACCGAGCATCCCAAACACATGCACATGTATATGTCTTGCCTGTGCATCTGCCTCAGTATGGTGTGAGTGTTCAGGTGTGTGTGCATTGCTGATGGGTGTTATAAGCCACTACACCAGTGT